>NC_058085.1:171271757-171590090 GCF_014858855.1 Bufo gargarizans
AATATATGCCAATGGACTGTTGCAGTGGTTGCTGACGTGAAGCCTCATTCTCTGCTATGACATGCAGACTGATTCTCTGCTGACATGAAGACAGATTCTCTGTTACGGGACCTCTCTCCTCTGCCTGTGTGTGTGCTGGGCCTAAATATATGCCAATGGACTGTTGCAGTGGTGGCTGACGTGAAGCCTCATTCTCTGCTATGACATGCAGACTGATTCTCTGCTGACATGAAGACAGATTCTCTGTTACGGGACCTCCCTCCTCTGCCTGGGTGCTGGGCCTAAATATATGCCAATGGACTGTTGCAGTGGTGGCTGACGTGAAGCCTCATTCTCTGCTATGACATGCAGACTGATTCTCTGCTGACATGAAGACAGATTCTCTGTTACGGGACCTCTCTCCTCTGCCTGGGTGCTGGGCCTAAATTTATGAAAATGGACTCTTACAGTGGTGGGTGACGTGAAGCCAGATTCTCTGCTATGGGACCTCTCTCCAATTGATTTTGGTTAATTTTTATTTATTTAATTTTTATTTTAATTCATTTCCCTATCCACATTTGTTTGCAGGGGATTTACCTACATGTTGCTGCCTTTTGCAGCCTTCTAGCTCTTTCCTGGGCTGTTTTACAGCCTTTTTAGTGCCAAAAAGTTCGGGTCCCCATTGACTTCAATGGGGTTCGGGTTCGGGACGAAGTTCGGATCGGGTTTCGGATCCCGAACCCGAACATTTCCGGGATGTTCGGCCGAACTTCTCGAACCCGAACATCCAGGTGTTCGCTCAACTCTAGATAAAAACAATAAAAAACAAAAAAAACTGTGGTATGTTGAGGGACCAAGCATCCATAACTTATGCCTTGACGGGGTCAGATTTCCAGCCCATAGGAAAAGTAAAGCTGCTAATTATCAGAAGAAAAAGTGACTTGTTGTGAATGAGCCTATAAAAATGTTCCCTTTTAATTGGGAGCAGCAGCAGTACAATGTGGATGTGGAAAGGGTTGGTCACATGGCCACAATAGTAGAAAGAGCAGAAGCAGCATAGCATGGGACATACAAGGCAGTAGCCTCCCTTTCGGAGGGAGTAAACATTTTCCCATTTTGCTTTGATAACAATGGTCTAAAAGCATGGTTATCCAGTAATCATCAGACTACTTGATGTCAAGGCTATGCCTGTCAGTGCATAGGCAAGCAACGATTCAGATTACCATTCTTACCAGCAAGCCTGAGGAGCCAGTTCTTTCCAGATTCGCACTCCACTAAGGGTGTCATGGTCGGTATAAATGTCATCATCAGTATCATCTTCCTCCTCCAGTGGCAGACCCTCATCCTCCTTCTCTATGGGAGTTTATCTTTGCGGATCCCCAATAGCTACAGAGCAGACAGCAAGATGTGTTTCTTCTTCTGCTGTTGTCCCCTGCTGCTTGATTGTCAGCATCTGTTCTAAGAGGGGGATGAGGGACAACTGTAGCATGGATGGTATAAGCTGCCACTGCCTGACTTTAAAACGACACATGCACCCTGCTAAAGGGTTCTGGTGCATGATAAAATTGTTCCTAGTTTTACTCTTCTCGTACGGGCACTCTAGTATGTGTAATGTTAAATTCTTCTGAGTTGAAACAAAGAGTATTAAGCAGTGTAGCAACAAACCATTATGATGCTGCAAGTCCAGGAGAGTGTTCCTCCACATTTAAGAATGCCTGAAACGTAAGGGCAGTCTCCTGGACATTGTCAGCACCTTGCGGAGACAGTGTACTTTTTTTTAAAGCATTGCACAACAAGTTTATTGACGAGTGTGATGCAAGGAGTAGGTCTTATTTCCCCCAGGTTCAAAGGGGCCACAATATTGTGGCTATTGTCACTGACCACTCCAGTGGTGAGGTAACTGCCAGTGGAAGGGTTGCCGCTAGATATACTTTAGCAGCTGCTCACCAGTGTGGCTCTTCCCGCCCAGGCCTATCAGCTCCAACACTGCAGGGCAACACTGAAATCAACACATTGATATTTGATATGAAGTAGGGGAGTGGGAGCGACACTGTGTCCTGTTGCTGTTTGGGACATGAACGTATCCATGGAGGAGGTTGTGGAGGAGATGGTTAAGTGTCTGGTGTGGGAGCCACGTCAATGACAATTGTGAGGGGAGGGGGGTTCAAAAGGACGTGGCCTTGTTGCTGGAGCCAAAAAAAGAATTCATTCAGGGACCATGAAACACATGTACTCTCCCTGTCCATAACAACTGCTCCAGGTGTTCACCATGGTGTACATCTTGACACACAGCGAGAATCGCAAGGAACGGATCACATTCTCTGCCACATGCAAGCAGTACTTCCAGGCCTTGCTTCAAGAAATGCTGCATTCTGCTTTTGCAGGTGCTGGCACAGGAATTTCCACTCACAGAGAATCAGTTGCGGGTATCAATCCAACAGCACATGCAAGAAGAGGGCGGTTTGAAGATGTGTTGGTCACTACAGATATGAGATAATTCTGGCAGCCAGCCCATCGACAGCCGCCCCCTGGATCCAGCTTCAGGGAATGCCTAGACCGACAGGTATCTGACTACATCGGGTTAGCAGCCTATGTGGACTCTCTGAGAAGCAAGGAACCCCTGAACTATTGGGTGTGCAGGCTTGACCTGTGGCCAGAGGTGGCACAATATGCCATGGAACTCTTGGCTTGCCCCTCGTCCAGTGTCCTGTCCGAAAGGACGTTCAGTGCATCAGGGGGGATCGTGACTGATAAGTGCACTCGCCTAGCTCACGACTACCTCACATTTCTTAAAATTAATAAGGCATGGATCGCGGAGGAATTCAACACATGTGACAACCACATTTAATTGAATTTCCTCATGACAGCCCACAAATATCCGCCACCGCCCAGAACAAATAATGGTCCCTGTCTTAGGTAAATACAGCGGCATAAAAGGCCTTTTCTGCCTAATGCTTTGGAATTGAACAACTGTGACGACCACGTGTTTCAACTACTATCATCAGGGTTTTTTCCAAAAGGGGGGATTTCATTAGCCAATTTTATATTTTTAGTTATTTTATGTATTTGACCTGTATTTGTACTGGCCTTCAGAAAAATTGATATCCATTGACCGTCTAATAGAACTCCAGCCACATACTTACTTGTTCTTTTATGTACGCTGAATGCATAAATTTTGGGGCCTGTAGTCTACTGGCCTGCTGTAAAATTGATATCTAATGACCGTGTAATCTACCTCCAGCCACATACTTACTTGTTCTTTTCTGTACGTTGAATGTGTAGTACACTGGCCTGCTATAAAATTGATATCCAATGACCGTGTAATCTACCTTCAGCCACATACTTACTTGTTCTTTTCTGTATGCTGAATCCATAATTTTTGGGGCCATTAGTCCACTGTCCTGCTATAAAATTTATATCCAATGACCATTCAATCTACCTCCAGTCACATACTTACTTTTTCTTTTCTGTATGCTGAATGCATAATTTTTTGGGCCTGTAGTCCACTGGCCTGCTGTAAAATTGATATCCAATGACCGTGTGATCTACCTCCAGCGACATACTTACTTGTTCTTTTATGTACGCTGAATGCATAATGTTTGGGGCCTGTAGTCCAGTTGCCATTTTTATCCATTGACCGAAAAATTTACCTTGAGCCACATAATCAAAATTTATTTTATGTCAGGTGAATGCCAAATTTTTAAGGCCCGTACTGCCGTGGCCTAAAATAAAATAAAATGTCTAGGCTCCAACAGGGCACATTTCAGAGAATTTCCCTTTAAGACGCATAAAAATGTCCCCTGATTAAGACACATTTTTTGTTGGAATTTTTTTCATTGATACCCCTCTAGTATGTCACTGTCCACGTTGTGGGACTATTTGTGCACTTCTACTAAGTATTTGGTGGCTGCAAATATGAGCTGAAGGTTTTTCAAGTTCGCTTGCCATTAAAGTGAATGGGTCCCGGCCGATGTACATCCATCACTACCGAACAGGTGTTCGGCCGAGTATGCTCGAGCAACACTACTGGCCAGCTGTATTTTTCCAAAGGATCCAGTGATCCTGCCTTATGTTGCCCTGACACAGATTTACCAGTAAAATTCAATGTATTTTCACTAAGATTTAAAACGCTACCCTCTGTTCTGTAAAACATGCGTTGCAAAGTTGTATTGCAGTTTTTTACAAAACAAAAAACCCTTGAACCCTTGGAGATGCCCTGACAGACTGAGATTTAAAATTCTATCTATCCTCTGAATGGTATGTGTTGTTCAATTGTATTGAGCTTATTCCCCTCACACAAACACATGAGAGAACAAAAAAAAAGCTGTATTTATTTTCAAATGAGAAAAAAAGAAATATTCTTGCAGGTAGATGCTTTTGAGGTTCTGCTTTAGCTGCAGTTGTGCTAGGAGGCATACCCAACCTCAACTCCTCATTTCTCACTCCCTTGCTGAAAGCTTTCCCTGCATATCCCTATTCCACACAATTCTTCTGCTTTCTAGCCTTTCCATTCACTGTCTCTGTGCAACACGCCAGACCTGCAGGGTATAGACGAAGTGAGGTCACGGTTATGGGCAATCGAGGGTACTCACTGTATTGGAGAACCCTGGGCAGGCGCGTGGCAGTGAAGGAGAGGTAGACATGGTTCCTCTGGGGCACACTCTGTATATAGGGACCAGGCCTGATGGTGGATGAGGTGCCCTGGATGTTACGGGTATTTTGAGTGCCTGGGGCAAGGTCCCTGTTGTATTCGTGACGCCAGTGCCTTTGGACGGTGGCACGCCGGTTGGTAGTTGGAATGATGGAGGTACACAAGTAGAATAGTGAACCAAACGTAATTTTACTGAACAATCCAACTTTGTACAGCAGGTAGTAGTACAGTCTTTCAATCACAGTTCCACAAGGAGGCTTATTCACACAATGGCAGGCAATATTCATGCAAGATACGCAGAGGGTAAACTTCACAAGCACTCAGCAGCAGGTTGTACCTTTCCTCAGAATCAATGTACACTGTCCTTTCTAGAACTCCTGCTTTGGCTTTATATCCCAAGGCCCGGATGCCTAAAGGGTGGCTTAAATCCTTGGTTACTATCTTCCTCAGGTATTAGATTCTTGCTGCACTTTCTAGTTTCATCTGCCCATCAGGGTTACTTAGCTTACCCTGGATCGCCCTCTCTTGTAAAGTGGATGACTGTGGGTTTCTCCCAGGAGGTTGGGTCCTGCAACTGGGGTGTCTTCAGAGCTAACTAAGGCTCTCTTGTTCTCAGGCAGGCTGGAGCTTCTCACTAGCCTCCTGGACATCACTAGCAGCCAGGGCTATCAAGCTGCATGTCAGGAGCAGGCTTTTTAACCTCTGTCTTCTCAGACTCCTGACTCTGCACTAACACTCTCCCTGTCTAGGCCTGGACATTTATACTAGTGGCTCACTATCTCCCTCTAGTGTCTGGGATGTCTAACTACACCCAACTAGGCCTGCTGTTGCATCATACAGGGGTACATTGCATGTAAAAATACATTAGAACATACATAAAATGCACAATTAAATATAACACTTCTGTTCCTTGTGAGTAGGAGTAACGCACATACCAATTGACCCTTGTGTAGTGCCCACCCCTACCTAGTGGGACACTACATCTGACACTAGACTAGAACAGCCCAACACAGAATAATGTTCTGGATGTTTTGCAAGTACACAACCCTGCCTGCTACAGCACTGATTGACTAATCCAATCATCAGCTTTGAGCCAATAATAGCAAGCCCCCCCCCCCCCCGCCCCCCCACTTTCCTCTCGGGATTATGTGAGCATCCTTCTTCCTTCTCCCTCGTGCTATTTCCTGTTTATATATGCTGTAAAATGCCACTGCGTGTCATTTGACTGGCTTTCTCTGAGCTTACTGGTTCATCTGGCAGACAAATTTTTGGGCCACTAAAACATAACTTTTAATTTAATTCTAAAGCATAGCTTGGTATCACCTCCTATAACTTATATGAAATTCAGTAGTGTATAGAACCTCCTAGTCAGGAACCTCCTAGTCACCCTATCTCGCCCTTGACACAGAATAGAGTACCATAACCATAGTGCCAAAAGGATGTCCAATAGTGACATCAAAGTCATAGGTTAAATTATTCACAACTTACTAAATTACACTTCTTAATATAATACACTTCAAAAATAAAGAAAACAATGTAATTAATGTTTTCACTTACCGTATAGCTCCCTATGTGTTTCACTGTGCCACTCAGGCACTAGCTCATCAGGGGGGAAAAAGCAGATAGAAATATGTCCATATAGGTCAATATAAAAATAAAATACAGAATAATAATATGATGGGATACAGCTGCAAATGGATCATCAAATAGAAGTATCGGCAGCTTGTCATACCCAAAAGTGACCATGTAAGCATTATCGAAAAGTCCCCCTATAGCGTCAGATAGTAAATAAATATGATAGATTAGATAAGCATATCATAAGCCTGACCACTAGGGCCAGTTACTTGCGCATAAGTGGCATATAGGAGTGCTCCCAGTATATAGATTTCTGGTGCCTCAATCCTCCTCTGGGGTTTGAATAGCTTCAGGTCAGGTTAAAGTGCAGGTACGTGATGTGTGCTGGTCCACAGTGTGGATCTGCGTATAGTCAATTTGCGCACTTTATCAAGGGGAGAAAGGACGTGCATTGCAGGATTATGTCACAACGTTAGGATTCGCAAACGTGGCCTGAAGTCATGACATTCAGCGATGTGTTCCACTGCTTAGGCTTCAATACTGAGTTGTATACACAACAATAGCAACTTTATTTAAAACTGCAATAGTGATTGTACACTCAAGTAAATATTGAAGCGGTCAATTTCATTCACAAAGGCAAACCTTGCATACCAGACGTATGAATACATCTGAAAATGGTAGGGCATACAAGGAAACCATATATATAAAAAATGGAATGAAAAAAATGTATATAAAACAAAGGAATAATGTATAGAAGGTAGCTTTATGTATCTCTAATTACTCGGAGGGAAATGGAATACTTACTACTGGTGCATCCTAGAATAGCCACATTCTATTGCTTACCAAAGATCTACAAAGGTCTTGACCCCCTCAAGGGTCGCCCCATTGTTTCAGGAATTGACAACCTCACTCAACATATAAGGACATATGTTGACCATATATTACTCCCTTTTCTTTTGACATTGCCATCATACCTCTGTGATGCAACTTATTTACCTAAAGGACTGGAAGGTATTAGTATTGAGGCCAACACTTTTCTAGCATCAATAGATGTTGAAGCTTTATATACATACAGACGTGGACAAAATTGTTGGTACCCTTTGGTCAATGAAAGAAAAAGTCACAATGGTCACAGAAATAACTTTAATCTGACAAAAGTAATAATAAATTAAAATTCTATAAATGTTAACCAATGAAAGTCAGACATTGTTTTTCAACCATGCTTCAACAGAATTATGTAAAAAAATAAACTCATGAAACAGGCATGGACAAAAATGATGGTACCCCTAGAAAACACAGAACATAATGTGACCAAAGGGACATGTTAATTCAAGGTGTGTCCACTAATTAGCATCACAGGTGTCTACAACCTTGTAATCAGCCATTGGGCCTATATATATGGCTCCAGGTAATCACTGTGTTGTTTGGTGATATGGTGTGTACCACACTCGACATGGACCAGAGGAAGCAAAGGAAAGAGCTGTCTCAAGAGATCAGAAAGAAAATTATAGACAAGCATGTTAAAGGTAAAGGCTATAAGACCATCTCCAAGCAACTAGATGTTCCTGTGAGTACAGTTGCACATATTATTCATAAGTTTAAGATCCATGGGACTGTAGCCAACCTCCCTGGACGTGGCCGCAGGAGGAAAATTGATGACAAATCTAAGAGACGGATAATCCGAATGGTAACAAAAGAGCCTAGAAAGACTTCTAAAGAGATTCAAGGTGAACTTCATGCTCAAGGAACATCAGTGTCAGATCGCACCATCCGTCGTTGTTTGAGCCAAAGTGGACTACATGGGAGACGACCAAGGAGGACACCATTGTTGAAAACGAATCATAAAAAAGCAAGACTGGAATATGCCAAACTACATGTTGACAAGCCACAAAGCTTCTGGGAGAATGTCCTGTGGACAGATGAGACAAAAATCGAAGTTTTTGCCAAGGCACATCAGCTGTATGTTCACAGACGAAAAAATGAAGCATATCAAGAAAAGAACACTGTCCCTACTGTGAAACATGGAGGAGGCTCTGTTATGTTCTGGGGCTGCTTTGCTGCGTCTGGCACAGGGTGTCTTGAATCTGTGCAGGGTACAATGAAATCTCAAGACTATCAAGGAATTCTAGAGAGAAATGTACTAGCCAGTGTCAGAAAGCTTGGTCTCAGTCGCAGGTCATGGGTCTTGCAACAGGACAATGACCCAAAACACACCGCTAAAAACACCCAAGAATGGCTAAGAGGAAAAAATTGGACTATTCTAAAGTGGCCTTCTATGAGCCCTGACCTCAATCCTATTGAGCATCTTTGGAAGGAGCTGAAACATGCAGTCTGGAAAAGGCACCCTTCAAACCGGACACAACTGGAGCAGTTTGCTCATGAGGAGTGGGCCAAAATACCTGCTGAGAGGTGCAGATGTCTCATTGACAGTTACAGGAAGCGTTTGATTGCAGTGATTGCCTCAAAAGGTTGCGCAACAAAATATTAAGTTAGGGGTACCATCATTTTTGTCCATGCCTGTTTCATGAGTTTATTTTTTTACATAATTCTGTTGAAGCATGGTTGAAAAACAATGTCTGACTTTCATTGGTTAACATTTATAGAATTTTAATTTATTATTACTTTTGTCAGATTAAAGTTATTTCTGTGACCATTGTGACTTTTTCTTTCATTGACCAAAGGGTACCAACAATTTTGTCCACGTCTGTATATACCTCATACTGAGGGCCTGGCTGCAAATAGTAATGAACTGAGAGGTCACACAACTATTTTTTTATTTTTACACAAAATTCTACCACCAGCTCAGGGGCACCGCTATGGGGAGCCCATGTGTGCCGACCTATGGTAATTGGCTCCTGGGCTGGTGGGAGGAGATGACACCATGGACCCAGTTCATTTCACGATGGGCCCGCTTTATAGATGATATACTACTGTTCTGGAGGGGATCTGTTAATGATTTTGAACAATTTTTGGCAAAGCTCAATGTAAACCATGTGGTCTTCACTTTACATCTAAAATAAATAGTACCTCAATCTCATTTTTGGATATTAGAATTAGTAAGGGAGAACAACAACAGTTGAGGACTACACTTCATCGTAAGCCAACTGCAACTAATAGTTTATTGAGGTGGGAAAGTTTTAACCCTAAATCTCTGAGAAGGGGCATCCCCAAGGGTCATTTTTTAAGGATTCGTCGAAACAGTTCTACCTTGTAGGATTTTGAGTATGAAGCATCACAATTATTCCATACTTAAAAACTTTAAGTACTGACCAGTACTTAAAAGAGGCTTGGAAGTTTGCACATGAAAGTAAATGAGCAGCACTCTTCCAACCATGGGCAAAAAAGGAGGATAACTGCATATAATTGGCACCTTTAATTCCGGGTCAAACCAAGTTAAGGATATTTTGAGCCATTATTGGTCCCTTCTTAACACAGATCCTGACCTCAAGGATTTTTTTACCTGAAACTCCCTCTATTACATTCCGAAGGGAATATTGGTAATGCCCTTGTACATAGTCATTTTGAATCACCAAGAAAAGAGAGCTGGCTTCAAAATCGTAAAAATTGTACTTTCAAATGTGGGCATTGTAAAGCTTGTCCAGAGTGGGGGATGTGTTCAGGGATAGTTCAGAGATAGAAGTGCATCGGGCTCGCAACTTTGGGAATTGCAATACTAGAGGTGTCGTCTATTTAATGCGGTGCCAATGTGGATCACTATATGTTGCAAAACATGTAGGGAATTCAAAATACACATTTTAGAGCATCTAGGAGCAAGGCCGGCTCCAGGTTCATGTGGACCCTTGGGCGATAAATCCCAGTGAGCCCCCTTGAGGCATTTTTTTACATTTACATGTCCCCCCTGTGGCTCCACACGGTATAATGACCTCCAGTGGCCCCTATACAGTATAATGACCACTAGTGGCCCTTCACACAGTATAATGACCTCCCAATTCCCCCCATACTGTATAATGACCCCTAGTGGCCCCACACACAGTATAATGACCCCACAGCGGTCCTCCATTCAGAATAATAACCCTCAGTTGCTCCCCATTCAGAATAATGACCACCAGTATCCCCCACACTGGGGGAATACAGTATTGAGGGGGCACTGGGGGTCATTATACTGTATGGTGGTCACTGGGGTTCATTATATTAAATGGGGGGTCTGGTGGTCATTATACTGAATGAAGGGTCATTGGGGATCATTATACTAAATGGGGGACACTTGGGGTCATTATACTATGCAAAGGGCCTTCACAGTATAATAACCCCACACTGGCCCTCCATTCAGAATAATGACCCTCACTGGGGGTTATACTGTATGGAGGGGCACTGGGGGTCATTATATTGCATGGGGGCTCTGGTGGTCATTATACTAAATGGAGGGTCAATGGGGATCATTATACTAAATGGGGGGCCCTGGGGGTCATTATATTGTGTAAGTGGCCCTCACAGTGTAAAGACCCCCCAGTGGCCCCCTCACATGCCTATCATTGCTGGAGCGCAGAGGAGCCGGCGATCCTGTCATTCACTAACCTCAGCTCCCTGCGCTCCCTCTCTCCTCCGCTGCAGCAGTGAGACACACGCCATGACGTCACCCCTGGGCCGGGCCTGGAGGAGAAAAGGAACTGTGCAGTGATGTAGCTAGAACTGACTGGGCCCCACAGCAAATTTTAGTACGCCCCCCCCCCCCCCAATTGGGTTCACATTAGGTTTTTCCTATCGGTTTGATGTATACAAATGTGCAGCACTCCACGTTTTTGTATCCTGAGTCCAGTAAAAAATTAATACGTTAATGTATATGTTTTGTTACAATGGAACTGTATGGTAAACGGATGCCACTGTACGGCATCAGTCTGAGGCATCTGTTAACGCATACATTTTTGGTATACATTAAATGTATGGCACAAATGGGATGTGAACCCAGCCCTAGTATCAGAATAAGCACCAGTACACAGCGGAGCAGCGTGGCGGACAGGGGAGGCTGCCATGTACTGACAGAGCACTACCTGGTCCTGGTGGTCGGGGTTGAGGACTATGTTTCTGAAGGATCATTTATTTATTGGGAAATACAGGGCAAATTATAATACACTAGAATCCTTTTACTATAAAGATTTTAGCCCTACCCCCGAATGATAATACATTTATTATATAGAAATATGTCTATGTTAGGCGTATTTCTGACACAGATGTGGCGCAAAGGTACTTAGCACCACAATCTGCATATTTTCCCACTCATGCCAGGTCTAAAAGAAGTGGCGTGGGCAGGGAAGGGGATACAGTTATAGCCATACAGTTATTGGATACCACCGCCATATAGTGATAACACAGCCATACAATGATAAAACCACCATAAAGTGACCGGATAAAAGGGTATAAGAAGGCACAGTACAGGGAATGACTATGGGCACAATGCAGGGTATAAAGGGGCACAGTACTGGGTGAGGGGCACAGTACTGGATGGGGGGCACATTCACATGACCCTGTGACGTTAGAAAGTCCTTATGGTGAATGCGGTTCAGATGCCACCATAATGCCATAATGAGAGGCAGAGGAGAGAGACAGGGGCCCTGGAAGGACAGGAGGCCCTGGAAGGAGGGGCGGACACAGAAAATAGGTGGAAGAAGCTCTGAGGGGGATTCATACAACAAGTAGTGGCAGGAGGTCTGTGCAGGGCAGCAATAGGAGATAGGAGGGTGGAACAGGAGCTCTGGATACATGAGGGAGGAAAGGAGACAGCAGGGGCTCCATAAGGATGAGATAGAACAGGATATGGGGGGGGGACAGGTGTCATAATGCTTAATGAAACAGTAAAACAACTAAATATAATTAAGCAGCATCCAGCAGCAGATCAAAGAGTCCCCCCCCCTCCTGTCCCACAGAGAAGAGACAGTCACAGTGCATACTCACTGAAAACCTGTGTTCACACTTCTGCTCCAGCCCTGAAGGTCTCTTTCCTCAGGCAAAATGTCCTGTGTGGAAGGGGCATGTCTGAGTCTCTGTAGCAGCCAGCCTCATGTGACTCAGAGGGCCCAATAAAGGGGTACTGTGTAAGTGAAATGACAGCAATGAGAGCTTCCATCTGTATCGATGGAAGTGCTCATAGCAGCTCAGTGCCCCCCCCCCCCCCCCCCAGAAGCATTGGGCCCTTGGCACTTGCCCGGGTTAGCTGGGTTATGACGCAAGCCCCTTCTAGGAGATATTAGAAATAAACTAGATAAACCTACTGTAAAACATATCCAATCACAACATAATGGTGACTCTGCTGGCATCTCCTTCATTATGATTGAAGTTGTTTGTACATCTGCGATATGCCAGACCAAACGGGAGTTATATGTGAGGTCACGGTGTGAGCATTAGGTGGGCCGAGGTAAATACAGTTCTGGTTACTCAAGGTTACGTCATCCCTGGGCAGGCTCGCAAAAGTGAAGAGAAGAACGGCACAAGAATTCTCTGGGTCACACTCTGGTGTAGGCAACCCCAGTATACAGTGTGATAAGAGAAAGTATAATAGAACAAAATAATTAGAAATATGAGGCTATCAGAGAAGGCGGTGTGAATATATATTGGATAAATAGAGAAATATGTTACTACCATAATATGGGAGTGGCGATTAATAGGGAGAAAACCTTAAGTTAGGTAGAAGATGGCTATAAGGAAACACCTCCTAAAGGGAACCTCCAGAGAGAACAAGAATGGAGATATCATCACAGCCGGAGCCTAAGTCCGTGAACATGCGCGTCAGCGATGCGCCGGGCCCAGTGTATTGAGGAGGCTGACGACTAAGTCGGCGAGCATGCGCAATGGCTGAAGTATCGGAGAGCAATTACATCAACTGGGCATGCGTGACAGCACCCGATGACGAGGACCAATCGGAAGGAGGGAGCTGACGTCGGACGGGCGGAGCCATGACGTAAATAGACGCCTGCCAATGACGAGGACCAATTGAAGTGAAGTAGCCGAGGTCAAGAGGTGGTAGTTATGACGAAAGTAGGCCGAACTAGAGTATACATCCAATCGGCATTTGAATAAAAACGTTCCACCACACCCCCCAGTGAGGCTCCCAGCAATGATGTCACAAACAAAGGTTTCATAAGCTGGTCGCAAGGAAGACACACTTACACTCTGCCCTAACCCCTGAAGACGCCGTGATACGGCGAAACATGTCGGGGGGCAGCGTGAGGCTCTGAATTTTATGGCAGTTTATCATTGGGCCATAACAGCATATTAAAATGAACTGCACTGAACACATCCAAAATACAGGCAAGCGCGCAGCCTGCTAATAAAAGTGTATATTCAAACCCAGCCAGATGACAGTTCTGACAGGGTAAACCAAAGATATATACAAATGGCCAGTGATCACTGAGAATTTTAATACAATTAGTTATTTACACCATAAGTATTAATAATATGAAATAAAAGCTAAGTCTTAGTTAAGTAGGTAGGCGCAGTGAAAGTGGTGTAATTTAGTCCTATAGGACATTAGTAGTAGATAGTGTTGATTAACACACCACATCTCTGCTCTTAAAGGGGAAGTACAGTTATTGACACTCTGGTGTAAGGGACACAGGCCAGATGGTGGTTCGAGGTGCCCTTGATGGTCTGTATTAATGTGCCTATGGCAAGGTCCCTTGTAGTCGTGACACCAGTACCTTTTGTGGTGGTACAACCATTTACTGTACAGTCGTGGCCAAAAGTTTTGAGAATTACACAAATATTCGTTTTCACAAAGTTTGCTGCTAAACTGCTTTTAGATCTTTGTTTCAGTTGTTTCTGTGATGTAGCGAAATATAATTACACGCACTTCATACGTTTCAAAGGCTTTTATCGACAATTACATGACATTTATGCAAAGAGTGAAAACACAAAATGCAATCGCACACTGCAACCAGCACTCTGCCCTGCCTTTATGCTGGATGTTGAATAAGGCATTGGTGTACATTTTGGCCAAAGCGTAAAAAGCCACTCATCACGTCAAGGTCGCCTTCATGAGTGGTCCCTGACACTAGTTCCTACCTTTTATGGGCCATGACAGCCACACAAAGTCCAGGGAGCGCAGGTACATTTATGCAAAGAGTATTTGCAGTGTTGGCCCTTCTTTTTCAGGACCTCTGCAATTCGACTGGGCATGCTCTCAATCAACTTCTGGGCCAATTCCTGACTGATAGCAACCCATTCTTTCATAATCACTTCTTGGAATTTGTCAGAATTAGTGGATTTTTGTTTGTCCACCCGCCTCTTGAGGATTGACCACAAGTTCTCAATGGGATTAAGATCTGGGGATTTGCCAGGCCATGGACCCAAAATGTCAACGTTTTGGTCCCCGAGCCACTTAGTTATCACTTTTGCCTTATGGCACGGTGCTCCATCGTGCTGGAAAATGCATTGTTCTTCACCAATCTGTTGTTGGATTGTTGGAAGAAGTTGCTGTTAGAGGGTGTTTTGGTACCATTCTTTATTCATGGCTGTGTTTTTGGGCAAACTTGTGAGTGAGCCCAATCCCTTGGATAAGAAGCAAACCCCACACATGAATGGTCTCAGGATGCTTTACTGTTGGCATGACACCGGACTGATGGTAGCGCTCACCTTTTCTTCTCCGGACAAGCCTTTTTCCTGATGCCCCAAACAATCGGAAAGAGGCTTCATCGGAGAATATGACTTTGCCCCAGTCCTCAGCAGTCCATTCACCATATTTTCTGCAGAAGATCAATCTGTCCCTGATGTTTTTTTTTGAGAGAAGTGGCTTCTTTGCTGCCCTTCTTGACACCAGGCCATCTTCCAAAAGTCTTCGCCTCACTGTGTGTGCAGATGCGCTCACACCTGCCTGCTGCCATTCCTGAGCAAGCTCTGCACTGGTGGCACTCCGATCCCTCAGCTGAATCCTCTTTAGGAGACGATCCTGGCGCTTGCTGGACTTTCTTGGACGCCCTGAAGCCTTCTTAACAATAATTGAACCTCTTTCCTTGAAGTTCTTGATGATCCTATAAATTGTTGATTGAGGTGCAATCTTAGTAGCCACAATATCCTTGCTTGTGAAGCCATTTTTATGCAACGCAATGATGGCTGCACGCGTTTCTTTGCAGGTCACCATGGTTAACAATGGAAGAACAATGATTTCAAGCATCACCCTCCTTTTAACAGGTCAAGTCTGGAATTTTAACCCAATCAGCCTGACATAATGATCTCCAGCCTTGTGCTCGTCAACATTCTCACCTAAGTTAACAAAATGATTACTGAAATGATCTCAGCAGGTCCTTTAATGACAGCAATGAAATGCAGTGGAAAGTTTTTTTGGGGATCAAGTTAATTTTCATGGCAAAGAAGGACATTCTGGAGTATATGCAAATTGCTATTATAAAAACTTAAGCAGCAACTTTTCCAATTTCCAATATTTATGTAATTCTCAAAACTTTTGGCCACGACTGTAGTGTTAATTGAGGAACTGAAGACTGAGACGAGGTTGGAATGGTGTAATTCAACTTACAACTTTTACTAAACGTTGCTCCTGGTAACAGTAACATCCAAGTATTAAACAGTCTCTTTAAGATGGACAGAGGTAAAGCTGCAACAGGTCCACTGCTGACAGGTGTAATGTCTGTCTCTCTAGCTATTAAATGATATTGTTTTTTATGCTTACCGGTAGAGGACTTTTATGCTGGTCCTTGCTATCCCAGTGCTGTCTAGTGAGGCTGCCGGAGGCAGGTAAATCCTTCACTTTTGAATTCAAAGGTCCTAAGGCACTTGTAGAGATGGCCATAACCCTTTGGGGGTCCCCTTCTTTAGTATTTTTGGAATTTTTATCCTGCTGAGTGAATGGAACACTTCAACTCAGGGATCAAAACCCCAGACTGAACTGGACACCACTGGTCTGAAACTAACTGGCTAGGCCTGAGCTAAGCTATATATTTGGGAGGTATTATCTCCCCCTAGTGGTAGGCTCAGTGTAATGCAATCTAAATACACCTGCAAGCAGGGATCATATATAAAGATGTGTTGCAGCATAAAAACAGGCTATATAAGGAATGAAAAACAATACACAACAACTTTGCAGTGCCCACGAGGGTACTGGGACACTGCATACCCCCTTTGTTAAACCGGTGTCACCCTCAACACGAAGATAAAGGTTTCCTGAAAAATACAAAAATAAAACAATTCTGCAGGCATGAAGAACAGTACCATAACCCATAATAATACTTTTTCTTGAGATCTGAAAAGCAATTGGTTAGGCACAATTGTAAATATCAGGCAAACATCAAGAATGGTGGTAAACAAGTGAAAAGGGGCGTTGTTTCTTCCCTCTGGAGACTGGTGAACAGCAGAACAATTATACACCAGGATAGTCCAGAACGGGGAAATAATGAGCAGGGATGTAGGTCAGGAGGCTCACAGGGCATGAGTTCGTTCCCTGAGCATAGGGGATATAAAGATGATGAACAACACAGAGGCTCAGGTACGTTTGAGTCTATCTCTGGGCACAGGCTTGAACATTGTAACAACAAAACAAAGAAGACTGTAGAGAGTCCTTGGAGTAAGGCAAATAATCTGAGTCAAGATGTCTCTTACCCAGGCTCTGTAGTCTCACCAAGAAGCAAAATTTTATCCATATTAATCTGGAATAGCTGGAAACATTCTCCTCTGGGTTTGCAGTAGATACTCCATATAACAAGCAGGTGGTTGTCCCTTGGTAAACCGACTGGATCTGCGAAGGGGTGGTCCTTCTTCTGGCCTTGGTGCAAGGGGACTTGATACTTCTGGAGTTTATTGCACTACTGAAACTTCTTCTTGAGGTGGTTCCCCTGGCTGACATGACACTGTACTGACTGGTGCAGAAACAGCAATATTTAACCATGGTGTAAGGAACCATTTTAGAAGATCTGTTTCTGTCATTACTTTTTCAACAGTCTGCATAGGCTCTACAGACTTAACTGGTGGTTCAGACACTTGAATTGGAGGCTGATGTTCCTCTGTAACAATCCTATCTGGAAGGATTTCTCCTGGAGTATCTCTCTCCTTGTTACACAGTTTCAAGCGATTGTGATGCACTATTTGAGGAAATTTGTTTTCTCTGGTGATCTCATAGGTGTCAGTTGCTGGATTAGGGATAGCTGAAACGATGTAGGGATCTCTTTCCCACTTACTGTCCAACTTGCTGGTGCGGTGATTGTTCTTTAGCAACACATAATCACCAATTTCAAGATGCTCTGCTTTGGCAGATTGGTCATAATCTTTTTGCTGCCTTTTGTGAGAATGATCCATGCGGTGGTGAACAATTTCTTGTGCATCAGCTAAACGTCTTTGGTGCTCGCTCACCCATTCAGTTTTTGGCAATGAATTGATGGCATCAGGCACTTATACATCCAAAGTATGGTCAGCAGGTAGTTTCTTGTCGTCCAAACATGAGGTAGTAAGGTGTATACCACGTGGAACAGTGAATGGTATTATTATAGGTATACATAATTGAGGTAGAAGAGTAGGCCAATCATTCCTGGTAGCAGGTGGCACAGCTCTAAGCATTTCTATTAGGGTTTGGTTCATTTTTTCACAAAGTTCATTACCTTAGGGATGGTAAGCTGTCGTTCTGATTTTCGGGCAATTGTGAAGTGAACACAGTTCTTTGAACAGTTGCGACTCAAAGGCAGATCCTCAATCTGTAAGAATTTTCTCTGGACATCTGTATGGTAACAGGAAATGTTTCCAGAAGGCATCTGCAGTTGTTTTAACGTTCAAGTCCTTAACAGATATGGCAACAACAAATTTGGTGTAGTGGTCAATGATGGTCATAGCGTATGTGTAGCCTGAGTGATTTGGTTCCAGCTTCACATGGTCAATTGCAACGATTATGAAAGGTTTTTGGCTTACAATAGAATGTAAGGGTGCTTTTTGGTCATGCTTTTCACCTTGTCTAAAAGCACAGGTGGAACTCTCTCGACACCACTTCTCAATGTCTTCTCGCATTCCAATCTAATAGAATCGTCTATGGATGATAGCTTTTGTCTTCTGCACGCCAAAGTGTCCTCATTTGTCATGGTACATCTCAATAATGATGCTTGCATCCCGGCGGGGTATTAGGATTTGGTATATTCTGTCATAGGTAACTGGATCCAGGCTTCTTCTCAATAGTAGGCCCGTCTGCAGAAAGAGTTGTTTCCGGTGTCTCCACAGAGTCAACAGTTCTGGGTCTGCATTTCTTCTGCGGATTCTCTCAGGTGTTCTTCCACGGGTTAGGAAGTCATGTAGTTCTCCGATTATTCTACTTTCTGACTGAAGTTTGATCCATCTCTCCTTTTCAATTTGAGATTCAGGATTGTTCTGTAGATGGGGATTTAGGACTCTTTTGTTTTTGATGGAGAGGATGCTTTGTTGGGCGAAGTTTTTGTAAAAATTAGGCATCTCCATGTCTTCCCAGACATCTATGTGTGCAGTAGGATCTTCCTTTGTAGGCAGGCGAGATAAGGCATCTGCATTCTCATTGGATTAGCCCGTTCAGTATTTTACAGTGAAGCTGTAGTTAGCAAGGCTTGAAACTAGAGTTGAGCGAACAACTGGATGTTCGGGTTCGAGAAGTTCGGCCGAACTTCCCGGAAATGTTCGGGTTCGGGAACTGAACCCGACCCGAACTTCGCCCCGAACCCGAACCCCATTGAAGTCAATAGGGACCCGAACTTTCGGCACTAAAAAGGCTGTAAAACAGCCCAGGAAAGGGCTAGAGGGCTGCAAAAGGCAGCAAAATGTAGTTAAATCCCTTGCAAACAAATGTGGATAGGGAAAAGAATTAAAATAAAAATAAAATAAAAATTAACCAATATCAATTGGAGAGAGGTCCCATAGCAGAGAATCAGGCTTCATGTCACCCACCACTGGAACAGGCCACTGTCAGATTTTTAGACCCTGGCACCCAGACAGAGGAGAGAGGTCCCATTGCAGAGAATCAGGCTTCATGTCATAGCAGAGAATCAGGCTTCACGTCACCCACCACTGGAACAGGCCATTGTCAGATATTTTGGCCCTGGCACCCAGACAGAGGAGAGAGGTCCCATAGCAGAGAATCAGGCTTCATGTCATAGCAGAGAATAGGGCTTCATGTCAACCAACACTGGAACAGGCCACTGTCAGATATTTTTAGGCCCCGCCACCCAGACAGAGGAGAGAGGTCCCATAGCTGAGAATCAGGCTTCATGTCATAGCAGAGAATCATGCTTCATGTCACCCACCACTGAAACAGGCCATTGTCAGATATTTTTAGGCCCCGGCATCCAGACAGAGGAGAGAGGTCCCATAGCAGAGATTCAGGCTTCATGTCATAGCAGAGAATCATGCTTCATGTCACCCAACACTGGAACAGGCCACTGTCAGATATTTTTAGGCCCCGGCACCCAGACAGAGGAGAAAGGTCCCATAGCAGAGATTCAGGCTTCATGTCGTAGCATAGAATCATGCTTCATGTCACCCAACACTGGAACAGGCCACTGTCAGATATTTTTAGGCCCCGGCACCCAGAAAGAGGAGAGAGGTCCCATAGCAGAGATTTAGGCTTCATGTCATAGCAGAGAATCAGGCTTCACATCACCCAACACTGGAACAGGCCATTGTCAGATATTTTGGCCTTTGCACCCAGACAGAGGAGAGAGGTCCCATAGCAGAGAATCAGGCTTCATGTCATAGCAGAGAATCAGGCTTCATGTCACCAAACACTGGAACAGGCCACTGTCAGATATTTTTAGGCCCCGGCACCCAGACAGAGTAGAGGTTCATTCAACTTTGGGTTGCGCCGCAATATAATGGTAAAATGAAAATAAAAATAGGATTGAATGAGGAAGTGCCCTGGAGTACAATAATATATGGTTAAGGGGAGGTAGTTATAAATGTCTAATCTGCACAAGGGATGGACTGGTCCTGTGGGATCCATGCCTGGTTTATTTTTTTATGAACGTC
The DNA here is from genome assembly GCF_014858855.1 of Bufo gargarizans. NCBI lineage: Eukaryota > Metazoa > Chordata > Amphibia > Anura > Bufonidae > Bufo > Bufo gargarizans. The sequence goes on from NC_058085.1 coordinate 171,291,895, forward strand.
AGCTTGTCCACATTGGCTGTAGACAGGCGGCTGCGTTTGTCTGTAATGACACCCCCTGCCGTGCTGAATACACGTTCAGACAAAACGCTGGCCGCCGGGCAGGCCAGCACCTCCAAGGCGTAAAAGGCTAGCTCTGGCCACGTGGGCAATTTGGAGACCCAGAAGTTGAATGGGGCCGAACCATCAGTCAGTACGTGGAGGGGTGTGCACACGTACTGTTCCACCATGTTAGTAAAACGTTGCCTCCTGCTAACATGTTCCGTATCAGGTGGTGGTGCAGTTAGCTGTGGCGTGTTGACAAAACTTTTCCACATCTCTGCCATGCGAACCCTGCCCTCAGAGGAGCTAGCCGTGACACAGCTGCATTGGCGACCTCTTGCTCCTCCTCTGCCTTGGCCTTGGGCTTCCACTTGTTCCCCTGTGACATTTGGGAATGCTCTCAGTAGCACGTCTACCAATGTGCGCTTGTACTCGCGCATCTTCCTATCACGCTCCAGTGCAGGAAGTAAGGTGGGCACATTGTCTTTGTACCATGGATTCAGCAGGGTGGCAACCCAGTAGTCTGCACACGTTAAAATGTGGGCAACTCTGCTGTCGTTGCGCAGGCACTGCAGCATGTAGTCGCTCATGTGTGCCAGGCTGCCCAGGGGTAAGGACAAGCTGTCCTCTGTGGGAGGCGTATCGTCATCGTCCTGCGTTTCCCCCAGCCACGCACCAGTGATGGGCCCGAGCTGCGTTGGGTGCCACCCCGCTGTAAACATGCTTCATCCTCATCCTCCTTCACCTCCTCCTCATCCTCGTCCTCCTCGTCCTCCAGTAGTGGGCCCTGGCTGGCCACATTTGTACCTGGCCTCTGCTGTTGCAAAAAACCTCCCTCTGAGTCACTTCGAAGAGACTGGCCTGGAAGTGCCAAGATGACCCCTCTTCCTCCTCCTCCTCCTCCTGGGCCACCCCCTCTTCCATCATCGCCCTAAGTGTTTTCTCAAGGAGACATAGAAGTGGTATTGTAACGCTGATAACGGCGTCATCGCCACTGGCCATATTGGTGGAGTACTCGAAACAGTGCAACAGGGCACACAGGTCTCGCATGGAGGCCCAGTCATTGGTGGTGAAGTAGTGCTGTTCCGCAGTGCGACTGACCCATGCATGCTGCAGCTGAAACTCCACTATGGCCTGCTGCTGCTCGCACAATCTGTCTAGCATGTGCAAGGTGGAGTTCAACCTGGTGGGCACGTCGCATATGAGGCGGTGAGCGGGAAGGCCGAAGTTACGCTGTAGCGCAGACAGGCGAGCAGCGGCAGGATGTGAACGCCGGAAGCGCCAACAGAGGGCCCGCACTTTATGCAGCAGATCTGACATGTCGGGGTAGTTGTGAATTAACTTCTGCACCACCAAATTCAGTACATGCGCCAGACAAGAGATGTGCGTCAAACCGGCTAGTCCCAGAGCTGCAACGAGATTTCGCCCATTATCGCACACCACCAGGTCGGGCTTGAGGCTCACCGGCAGCAACCACTCGTCGGTCTGTTGTTCTATACCCCGCCACAACTCCTGTGCGGTGTGGGGCCTGTCCCCCAAACATATGAGTTTCAGAATGGCCTGCTGACGTTTACCCCGGGCTGTGCTGAATTTGGTGGTGAAGGTGTGTGGCTGACTGGATGAGCAGGTGGAAGAAGAGGAGGAGGAAGCCGAGTAGGAGGAGGAGGCAAAGAATGTTGCCCTGCGATCCTTGGCGGCGGAAGGACGTGTGCCAAACAGCTCTCCGCCTGGGGCCCAGCCGCCACTACATTTACCCAGTGTGCAGTTAGGGAGATATAGCGTCCCTGGCCGTGCTTACTGGTCCACGTATCTGTGGTTAGGTGGACCTTGCCACAGATGGCGTTGCGCAGTGCACACTTGATTTTATCGGCTACTTGGTTGTGCAGGGAAGGCACGGCTCTCTTGGAGAAGTAGTGGCGGCTGGGAACAACATACTGTGGGACAGCAAGCGACATGAGCTGCTTGAAGCTGTCTGTGTCCACCAGCCTGAATGACAGCATTTCATAGGCCAGTAGTTTAGAAATGCTGGCATTCAGGGCCAGGGATCGAGGGTGGCTAGGTGGGAATTTACGCTTTCTCTCAAATGTTTGTGAGATGGAGAGCTGAACTCTGCCAAGTGACATGGTTGAGATGCTTGGTGACGGAGGTGGTGGTGTTGGTGGTACATCCTTTGTTTGCTGGGTGGCAGGTGCCAACGTTCCTCCAGAGGCGGAGGAAGAGGCCGAGGCGGCAGCAGCAGAAGAGGTAGCAGAGGGAGCCTGAGTGAGTTCCTTGTTTTTAAGGTGTTTACTCCACTGCAGTTCATGCTTTGCATGCAGGTGCCTGGTCATGCAGGTTGTGCTAATATTCAGAACGTTTATGCCTCGCTTCAGGCTCTGATGGCACAGCGTGCAAACCACTTGTCATCAGCACATTGTTTGAAGAAGTGCCATGCCAGGAAACTCCTTGAAGCTGCCTTTGGGGTGCTCGGTCCCAGATGGCGGCGGTCAGTAGCAGGCGGAGTCTCTTGGCGGCGGGTGTTCTGCTTTTGCCCACTGCTCCCTCTTTTGCTACGCTGTTGGCTCGGTCTCACCACTGCCTCTTCCTCCGAACTGTGAAAGTCAGTGGCACGACCTTCATTCCATGTGGGGTCTAGGACCTCATCGTCCCCTGCATCGTCTTCCACCCAGTCTTCCTCCCTGACCTCCTGTTCAGTCTGCACACTGCAGAAAGACGCAGCAGTTGGCACCTGTGTTTCGTCATCATCAGACAGAGACGTGCTGAGGTGGTATTCCCATGTCATCATCAGGAGACATAAGTGGTTGTGCGTCAGTGGATTCTATGTCTTCCACCGCTGGGGAAGGGCTAGGTGGATGCCCTTGGGAAACCCTGCTTGCAGAGTCTTCAAACAGCATAAGAGACTGCTGCATTACTTGAGGCTCAGACAGTTTCCCTGATATGCATGGGGGTGATGTGTCAGACTGATGGGCTTGGTTTTCACGCGCCATCTGTGCGCTTTCTGCAAAAGACTGGGTGGGAGATAATGTGAACGTGCTGGATCCACTGTCGGCCACCCAATTGACTAATGCCTGTACCTGCTCAGGCCTTACCATCCTTAGAACGGCATTGGGCCCCACCAAATATCGCTGTAAATTCTGGCAGCTACTGGGACCTGAGGTAGTTGGTAACGGACCTGAGGACGTGTGGCTGTGGCAGAACAGCCACGTCCTCTCCCAGCACCAGAGGGTCCACTAACACCACCACGACCATGTCCGCGTCCGCGTCCCTTACTAAATGTTTTCCTCATTGTTACCGTTCACCACAATAAGAAAAAAAATATTTGGCCCAATGTATTGAATTTAAATTCAGGCCTTTTTTTTTTTTACAGACACCTAACACTATCTGGCTATCTATTTAGGTACCGTATTACACTAATACAGGCACAGCAGTAACGACAGATTTAGCTGAATATAAATTGTAGGCCTAGTATTTAGGCGCTGGATGACAGGTATACGTTTACGGACAGAATTAGACTTGGAAATGCACGGTAGCGTGTGAAGTTATTGAGGATGACACTATCCGCACCTTCAATCTAATATACCCTTTTATGGATCGATTTAAAGTGGGTCTGATACAGCAGAAACCACTGATTTAGGGAATTGCTAAGTTGAGAATTGTATTTCAACCCAGAACAAAAACTGTGCTTTGGCGGACACTAAATGAATTGACCAGCCACAGCAATAACCACAGATTTAGCTGAATATAAATTTTAGGCCTATTATTTAGGCCCTGGATGACAGGTATACGTTTACGGACAGAATTAAACTTGGAAATGCACGGTAGCGTGTGAAGTTATTGAGGATGACACTATCCGCACCTTCAATCTAATATACCCTTTTATGGATCGATTTAAACTTGGCCTGATAAGCAGAAACCACTGATTTAGGGAATTGCTAAGTTGGGAATTGTATTTCAACCCAGAACAAAAATATATCCTTTGCCAGACAGCAGACAGTATTACAATTGGCTAGCCACAGCTGAAACACCAGATTTAGGGTACTGCTATTTTGGCAATTGTATTTCACCCCTCAATAAAATAGCAAGCACAGCCAAGCCCCATCACCCCAGAAAAAAGTGACTGAAAAACGCTCTGGGCAGCCTAAAAACAGTGAGCAATTGAATAGCAGAAGATGAATGATTCACAGCTGTAGATCGATCACTTCATTAAGTGTTTTTGCTGAGTAAATCCCTGTCTAGTGCCTAATCTCGCCCTAACAGCAGCAGCTGCATCCTCTCCCTACACTGATCAGAGCAGAGTGACGTGCGGCGCTACGTGACTCCAGCTTAAATAGAGGCTGGGTCACATGCTGCACTGGCCAATCACAGGCATGCCAATAGTAGGCATGCTGTGATGGCCTCTTGGGGCAAGTAGTATGACGCTTGTTGATTGGCTGCTTTGCAGCCTTTCAAAAAGCGCTAATAAAGCCCCGAACACCGAACCCGGACTTTCACGAAAATGTTCGGGTTCGGGTCCGTGCCACGGACACCCCAAAATTCGGTACGAACTCGAACTATACAGTTCGAGTCCGCTCATCCCTACTTGAGGCCCATATTTGTTCTAAGGCACCTAGCTTGGCTGTATTGAGATGTGCCAGTGGGTTGTTATCGGTGAAAGCTATGAAGGGAGTTGCTGCAAGGTAGTATTAGCCTGGAGGTTGGACCCTTTTAAAATGTAGCTTTTATTAGTTCAATTAAAAAAGCAAAAATATATAACAACCTATGATAACTGGGTGTCCAAATAACATATAACAGGACAGGATATTGCCCAGCTACCACTGTGAATTGGTGAAAAAATTAATAAATAAGATAGTGTAAATACCGGGGGCACTAATGACATTAATGGGAGGTGTGGGGAATGGACAGAGGATAAGGCACCTTATTGTGGGTACTGGGGATGGTTCTCTCCCTGTACCCACCCTAATTTAGCCCTCTGCCCAGGGATGAACCCTGATGGTGGGATCACCCTGTCCCCGTGCCTACCCTGTCTTGCCCTGTACAGCCCTGTACCTTGGGAATTTTTTTAACACATATAATGATGTCAATTTTAAACCCGACGCGTTTCCCCACTATGGTTCATCAGAGGGTCGGTTAAAGAATGATAACTGTTATGTATAACATCATGGATCAAAAACAGGATAATTAAGTAGGTAATGCAAAATATAAATACTATGTCCTGGTTGATACCATAGGGCAGGCAATATATGGGGGAAGAGGACTCACACTGAATCTCTTGATGAAGAGGGATGTCACCTGAGAATAAATAAATAAGCACCTCATTGGTATTTACTTACTGGATCGCCTGAGTCTTTGTGTCCCAAGGTGAAAAAAACGTACAGGTGAGGTGCACCCATAGTATCCGGACTGCCGCCTGCCGATCTTGATGAGGCAGTGGGCCGTCCCTGTGCTGGTTTGATTTAAGCGAGTTGCTGCAAGGTAGTCCTTTTTTGGTAACAGCCCACACAAGTGCGAGGAACTCTAACTTGAAAGAGCTGTAGTTCCAGTCATTCTTTTCAGATCCTTTCAGAGATCTGCTAGCATAAGCAATTATTCTCTCTTTACGTTCTTGCACTTGAGACAGGACAGCTCCCAGGCCTTTCTGGCTGGCATCAGTGTAGAGATGGAAGGGCTGTTGGTAATCTGGATATCCCAAAACAGGTGATTCGGTCAGCTTCTTTTTCAAGAGCTGGAAGGTAAGTTCCCGGTCTTCATTCCACTCCACAGGTATCTGCATCTTTTGATACTTCTTTGGATGTCCTCTTAGGAGTTCCTGAATTGGCTCAGCAATCTGGGCCAAGTGAGGGATAAAGCATCTGTAGTACCCTGGAAAACTTAGGAAACTTCACACCTTCTTTACTGTGGTAGGAGTAGGCCAATTCTTGAGTCCATGTTTAATGAAGACTTGGAAGACTTTTGCAAGGTGTTTCAAGTGGTCTTCGTAGGTTTTGGAATAAATAATGACATTGTCCAGATAGAGTAGGACTAAGTAAGTTTCTATGGCCTAAACAGCGTTCCATTAGTCGTTGAAATGTTCTTGGTGCATTACAAAGTCCAAAGAGCATATAATTAAACTCAAATAGACCCATGGGGGTGGTAAAAGCTGCTTTCTTCCGGTCTTCAGGAGCCATGGGTACTTGACAATATCCACTGCTCAGATTAAGAGTAGAGAAATAGGCTGATGACCCCAGTGCTGTCAGGGATTCTTCAATCCAGGGTAAGGGATAGGCATCCTTGTGGGCGATTTGATACATTTTTCTGTAATCCACACAGAACCTGATATTGCCATCCATTTTCCAGACAAGAACTAGGGGTGCAGCCCATGGACTATGGCTGTCTTTGATAATATTGGAATGCTTCATCTCTTGGATCATTTGCTTCACAGATTGGTACATCGTTGGTGGTATAGGCAGGTACCTTTCTTTTATTGGAGGGTATGAGCCGGTAGGGATAGTGTGTTTGATCCCACGGACTTCCCCATAATCAGTAGAGTGCTTACTGAAGGCTTGATGATGTTCCTTGACGTTGTTCAAAACTCCTTCAATTTTGTTTTTGGGCGTAGAGCTGTCTCCCACTTTAAGTTCTTTCCACCATGAGGCAGGCAGAGCATGTTCTGGAGTACTGAAACTCTGCACAGATTGTTCTACTTTAATTGCAGGCACGCTGATAACATCCTGGAAAGAGATTTGCAATAACTGAGTAACAGGATAATGTTTAGTGAAGGTAATGTGGTGATCATTCACGTGTATGAGACGGACAGGTACTTTACCTTGGAAAACAGTCACTAAGATCCTTGCAGCTCTGACTAAGGGATGATCGTCTAGCGAGAAGGGTTCTACCATGGCTTGGTAGCCTTGACCTTGAATTCCCATGGTGGCACGGCACCATATGAGTGCCTCGGTATTTGGTTTAAGTATCACAGGCTGGTTACCTTGGATGGGGACACAGCAGATTTCTCCCTTCTCATTGGCAAATCTCTGTTGTGCGCTTAGCACATGGATGGTCTGTTGTATGACCCTTTTGGAGGCAGATGAAGCAGTAGGCATAGATTGGCATAATGCTTAAAGCATCTCAGTGTAACAATTCCTAAGGACATTCATTCCTAGAATTATTGAAGAGCCACCTTTGTCTTGTACAACAATAATACCTTGTCGAGGTAGGGTGGTTTCCCCTACTTGCAGAGTTGGCTCCCAATAACCATGTATTGGCACGGGTTTCCCGTTGCTGGCCATAAGATCCAACCAGGATTCTGGTGGTTGCGCAAGTTGGCTCTGGTCCCAGTACTTATCAAATTCTTGCCGTAGGATGGTAGTGACCTGAGATCCGGTGTCCAGTGGGGCGACAAAGGGAATTTTGTTCATTCGGATTGCTACTTCCGGATGGGATCCTACGTATCTGGGCATCCAGTTGGGATCTTGTGGACCTACTGGTTTACCTCTCGAGGGGCGGTCCTTAGCCTCGAGGGTCTCTATTTTAACTGCCAGCACATTGTTTCTGTATGCCCCGATTTATGACAGTAGGTGCAAACAGGTCGCCTGTGGGCATTGGAGTGGTCATTTGGGAGCCCGCCAGGACTTCTGAGATATATATATCTTTGTAGTCAGGAGGGAAAAGTTATTTTCGTACAGGTGTCTCATTCTCCAATAATAAAGGCTTCTCCCACTGTTCTAATTTCTGACACACCTTCTCCAGGCTTTTTTGTCAAAAAGTTAACCTGTTCTGTCAAGGCTGCTACGGCATCAGGGACTTGAGTTTGAGCTGCCTGGCTGGCTACTGGACATCACTTAGAAGGGGTAGCAGGCGTATGGACAGGAGCTTCAGAAAATTTAGCAGGCTCTGGCTGTGGACTCTTTCCCAGAATACTAATGGCTAGCTCTTTGAAGTCTAGGAAGGTGACACTTGGGTGTTGTACAGCTAACTTTCTAAACTGGCTTTTTAGGTTGTCAGTGTTAACACCTTCAATGAATTGTTCCTTAAAAAATTTGTCTTGCTTCTCTGCCTCACGGGTGTCTACCTGAACCACAGCTCTAAGGGCTTCTTGTAAAGACAATGCAAAGTCTCTGAGTGACTCACCGGCTTGTTGTTTCGTTTTGACTTCTGACACAGTCTTGGGTTCAAAGGTGGTGTAGAGTCTCTCAAAAATCTGTCCCAGTGTTCTTCTTTCAGAGCTAGGCCAGGACTTCACCTCTCCCTCTAATTGGACTAGAAGTATTTCCATTTGCTGCTCAGTGGAGACAGGGTACAATCTAAACAAGGCACACATTTTCTCTTTTAAGTCTCTTAGGGTGTGAGCTTCCCCAGAGTATCGGGGGAACCAAGGGGCCCCAAAGTAGTAGGGCATGGTTAGTGGCATCATGCTGGCTGCTGCAGCGGTTGGCGCTGTACTGGAGCCAGCTGCGGCTGCTGCAGGGGACCTGCTGAGGTCAGGCTGCCCGGCTTCTTCCTGAACAGACATGGCAATGACAGTTTATTTAAATGCTACAGGCGAAATTATACTTTATGCGGTTTTGAATATGGTTGCTATAGGCAAACGATGAGAGTGTATGGCCCTTTAAGACGATCAGTACAGGCCGGAGGTTACTGTTGAGGAAAATTCTTATTAAATGTCCCCTTATTACTGATGGAGGGTTTTTAAAGGCTGAGGAGTAAAGTCGGGGCCTGTACTTGCTTTTATTCCCGTGGAGGCAATGTGACAATCCTCCTCTCTCTTGCACGCACGCCAGATCTCCCAATGCGCGAGAGTACATCACACATAAGTCCCATGTGCGGCATCTCTTCAATGCGAATTCACAGCCAGAAGGGGAGGTGCTACACTTTACATACAGACCGGCCTCCCCGGACCGCTACAGGAGTGGTAGGCGGTACTTTCAATAATTACTTTGCATATGGGGCGGTGCACCAACTTTCTCTGCACTGGAAGGGGATGTAACTTGTTTTTTCCCGTCAGGCTGCTCTGTGATGGCGCAGCAAACAACTACAAGTCTCTTAGGCGGCCATCTTAAGTGCAAAACAGTCCATCCAAATACAGCAAGCAGTGCTACTGACTCTTGAAAAATCCACAATTTTGCAGTTTTAACGATGCGGTTTTGTAGTAGAAGGATAGCACAATACATGCAGACAGTCTCTAAGCAATCTGAACAGTCTTTTGGCCCAATAAAAGCAATAAACAGATGGGGCTCATTCACAATAGGCAGTCTATAATGATGCAGGGTTTGCAAGTGTTGTTCACACAGTTCATTAAAGGCACAAAGTAGAGAATTCTGTTTGTGGTGATGCCAATTTTAATTATGCGGTATGCCAGACCAAACAGGGGAATTATATGTGAAGTCACGGTGTGAGCAATAGGTGGGCCGAGGTAAATACAGTTCTCGTTACTCAAGGTTACGTTGTCCCTGGGCAGGCTCGCATAAGTGAATCGGAGAACGGCACAAGAATTCTCTGGGGCACACTCTGGTGTAAGGGACACAGGCCAGATGGTGGTTCGAGGTGCCCTTGATTGTCTGTATTAATTTGCCTATGGCAAGGTTCCTTGTAGTCATGACGCCAGTGCCTTTTGGGGTGGTACAACCATTTACTGTAGTGTTAATTGAGGAACTGAAGACAGAGACAAGGATGGTGTAATTCAACGTATAACTTTTACTGAACGTTGCTCCTGGTAACAGTAACATCCAAGTATTAAACAGTCTCTTTAAAGCTGCAACAGGTCCACTGCAGACAGGTGTAATGTCTGTCTCTCTAGCTATTAAATTATATAGATTTTTATGCTTACTGGTAGAGGACGTTTATGCTGGTCCTTGCTATCCCAGGGTAGGATAGTGAGGCTGCCGGAGGCTGGTAAATCCCTCACTTTTGAATCCAAAGGTCCTAAGTCACTTGCAGAGATGGCCGTAAACATTTGGGGGTCTCCTTTAGTATTTTTTTAAATTTATATCCTGCTGAGTGAATGGAACACTTCAACTCAGGGATCAAAACTCCAGACTGAACTGGACACCACTGGTCTGAAACTGGCTAGGCCTGAGCTAAGCTATATATATGGGAGGTATTATCTCCCCCTAGTGGTAGGCTCATTGTAATGCAATCTGAATACACCTGTAAGCAGGGATCATACATAAGGGCTATATAAGGAATGCAAAGCAATACTAAACAACTGTGCAGTACCCACGAGGGTAGTGGGACACTGCACATCGATAAGGGGAGGAAACATTAATTAGCTATTAAAACAAAAAGAATCATAGTGGATATATCGATTGGACACGGTTACACCTATAGGATTAAATAAGAACGTTGACTTTACTTGCTTCATTTGAAAACTGGTCTATATATCTTACACATGTTTTGGGGGAGGACTAGTGTTATCCTCTATCTGTGCATCAAGGATGGGATAGGTCTTCTGCCCCAACCTGGAATAGATATATGTATATATATATATATATATATATATATAGATATAAAAATATATTCTGCCCATATTAAATATATATGGCTGTAAAACAAAAATACATAAAGCTACCTTCTATACATTATTCCTTTGTTTTATATATAAATTTTTTTCATTCCCTTTTTTTTATATATATGGTTTCCTTGTATGCCCTACCATTTTCAGATGTATTCATACGTCTGGTATGCAAGGTTTGCGATCGTGAATGGAATTGACAGCTTTGGCATTTACCTCAGTGTACAATCACTATTGCAGTTTTAAATAAAGTTGCTATTGTTGTGTATAAAGCCCAGTATTAAAGCCTAAGTAGTGGAACGCATCGCTGAATGTCATGACGACAGGCCACGTTCGTGTACGCTGACATTATGACGTAATCCCACGATGCACGTCCTTTCTCCCCTTGATTAAGTGTGCAAATTGACCATGGACCGGCGCACATCAAGTACCGCACTTTAACCTGACCTGCGCTATTCAAGCCCCAGAGGAGGATCAAGGAACAAGAAATCTATATATTAGGAGCACTCCTATATGCTACTTATGCGCAAGTAACTGTCCCTAGTGGTCAGGCTTATGATATGCTTATCTAATCTATCATATTTATTTACTATCTGATGCTATAGGGGGGGGGTCACATGGTCACATTTGGGTATGACAGGCTGCCGATACTTCTATTTGATGATCAATTAGTGGCTATATCCCACCTTATTAATTTTTTGTATTTTCTTTTATTTAGCACATTTTGTATATTGACCTATATGGACATATTTCCATCTGCTTTTTGTCCCCTGATGAGCTAGTGCTTGAGTGGCACAGTGAAGTCCGTAAGGACCTATACAGTACTCAAGTGGATATATTTGTTCAACATTAATTACATAGTTTTATTTATTTTGGAAGTGTATTATATTAAGAAGCGTAATTTAGTAAGGTGTGAATAATTTAACCTATGAATTTGACGTGACTATTGGACATCCTTTTGGCATTATGGTGATGGTACTTTATTCTGTGTCAGGGGCCAGATAGGGCGACTATGAGGTTCCTGACACGCCTTCACATCTATAGGGGCGGCTTTTCCATTCTTAGGTAGGGACTCAATAGGAATAGGGAGAGGATTAGGGATATAAATATATATTTTTTTTTTCCACCTCTTCTAAACACTACTGAATTTCCTATGAGTTATAGAAGGTCATACCAAGCTATCAGTGGGTAATAAGCAGATGGCTCACTCCGAATTGTCACAGTTGGTGCACAGGTTCAAAAAGACACACCCCTAATTCTGTGCTGTATAAATATGTGTTGAATGGAACCGGCACTCAAACAGGCGGAGTACACGTGGGATTGTTTTAAATTTATAAAACTTTTATTAAATAATATACTCTTTGTGCACTTCTTAGATATATATAAACATAAAAACATAAAAATGATATACTGATGCACACATTCAGTTTGAGGCTTTCAATAATCAAAGAGCAGTCGCTACTATGCTGCCCTATAGGTTCGCTGCACCATATGCCGCTGCATCCGTATCCCACTTATTTGGTGTGACTAGTGAATCGCAGTTTTCTATGGCCAAGCGACCTATTTGTAGGGCTATTTGTGTGGCTCCTTGTAAGTTGACAGTTTGAAGCCAATGGTTATATAAGTAATCCCTGCAACAGGTGCACAATATAACTTTCAAGCAACAGTTCGCACTATACAATGCATCGGTCCTCTGCCATAGTTCTCTTAAGGCTCCAAGTGTGCCACCCAGGCAAGGTCAGTAGTCCGGTGAAATTTTTAAAGTCCCGCCTGTGTTGGTATTATCACAGAGATATGGCGTGGCTCCACATATATATCTATCAATTGTGTGTTTTACTCACTGCGTCCTGTATGGTCTCACTATATGTGTCCCGTAATAGGTTGCTGCCGTGGCGTCCCACACTTCCACCTTTCTCCGGTATGCTTGTCTTACTTCCGGCTCTGCCGGGATCTCGCCTTTGGTCTCGCGAGAATCTTGTGTCGGGTAGTTATTTCGTGAGTCCCAATACGTATGTGTGAGTTAGCTGGAGTTCTTCCCGTCTCTGTTAGGGTTATCGGTTATCGATCCTTTAGTACATGGCCATGCACCGTCTCACAGGTAACACCCAGACGTGTTTCGAGATACTATCTCTTCATCAGTGGCTGCATACCTCTTTTTACTCCATGCATAACTCCCCTTGTTATGGACAAATAACTCAATTTTAGTTTCATCAGTCCACAGCACCTTATTCCAAAATGAAGCTGGCTTGTCCAAATGTGCTTTAGCCCACCTCATGCGGCACTTTTTGTGCTGTGGGCAGAGAAAAGGCTTCCTCTGCATCACTTTCGGATACAGCATCTCCTTGTGTAAAGTGCGCCGAATGGTTGAACAATGCATAGTGACTCCATCTGCAGCAAGATGAAGTTGTAGGTCTTTGGTGCTGGTCTGTGGGTTGACTCTGACTGTTCTCACCATTCGTTGCCTATGTCTATCTGAGATTTTTCTTGGTCTGCCACTTCGAGCCTTAACTTGAACTGAGCCTGTGGTCTTCCATTTCCTCAATATGTTCCTAACTGTGGAAACAGACAGCTGAAATCTCTGAGACAGCTTTCTGTATCCTTCCCCTAAACCATGATGGTGAACAAGCTTTGTCTGCAGGTCATTTGAGAGTTGTTTTGAGACCCCCATGTTGCTACTCTTCAGAGAAAATTAAAAGAGGAGGGAAACTTACAATTGACCCCCTTAAATACTCTTTCTCATAACTGGATTCACCTGTGTATGTAGGTCAGGGGTCACTGAGCTTACCAAGCCAATTTGAGTTCCAATAATTAGTTCTAAAGGTTTTGGAATCAATAAAATGACAACAGTGCCCAAATTTATGCACCTGCCTAATTTTGTTTAAACAATTATAGCACACTTTCTGTAAATCCAATAAACTTCATTTCACTTCTCAAATATCACTGTGTGTGTCTCCTATATGATATATTTAACTGACATTTTTTATCGTAACAACCAACGATTTATAAAGGAAAATCATGACGATTAACAAGGTTGCCCAAACTTTTGCATCCCACTGTGTGTATATATATATATATATATATATATATATATATATAAAACCAGCTGACAGTTGACTAGTCAAAGCTGTAATAGTTTAGACACATTTTTGGGAAGTTCGAGCCTGGTTCATTATGAAATGATTTGCTTATCTCTACTTATGTATACACTTACCTAAAGAATTATTAGGAACACCATACTAATATGGTGTTGGACCCCCTTTTGCCTTCAGAATGGTCTTAATTCTATGTGGCATTGATTCAACAAGGTGCTGATAGCATTCTTTAGAAATGTTGGCCCATATTGATAGGATAGCATCTTGCAGTTGATGGAGATTTGAGGGATGCACATCCAGGGCACGAAGCTCCCGTCCCACCACATCCCAAAGATGCTCTATTGGGTTGAGATCTGGTGACTGTGGAGGCCATTTTAGTACAGTGAACGCATGGTCATGTTCAAGAAACCAATTTGAAATGATTTGAGCTTTGTCCCATGGTGCATTATCCTGCTGGAAGTAGCCATCAGAGGATGGGTACATGGTGGTCATGAAGGGATAGACATGGTCAGAAACAATACTCAGGTAGCCCGTGGCATTTAAATGATGGCAAATTGGCACTAAGGGGCCTAAAGTATGCCCAGAAAACATCCCCACACCATTACACCACCACCATCAGCCTGCACAGTGGTAACAAGGCATGAAGGATACATGTTCTCATTCTGTTTACGACAAATTCGGATTCTACCATTTGAATGTCTCAACAGAAATCGAGACTCATCAGACCAGGCATCATTTTTCCAGTCTTCAACAGTCCAATTTTGGTGCGCTCGTGCAAATTATAGCCTCTTTTTCCTATTTGTAGTGGAGATGAGTGGTACCCGGTGGGGTATTCTGCTGTTGTAGCCCACCTTTCTTTCCCATTCTGACATTCAGTTTGGAGTTGAGGAGATTGTCTTGACCAGGACCACAACCCTACATGCATTAAAGGAACTGCCATGTGATTGGTTGACTAGATAATTGCATTAATGAGAAATAGAACAGGTGTTCCTAATAATTCTTTAGGTGAGTGTACATTTACATAGTTATATGCTTGTGAGTACTAACATTCAGGTACCATTCTAAAAATCATAAATACAGAATACAGTTATCTAACCAGCACATTTTCAGTGTTCTACTTTTACCCCAGTAAAGCTGAACTGCTATGTAGGACATTAAATCACATATTGTAACACATCTCTTAAAGTTTATAGGTCTAGTATCCCCAGAATGTTCTGAATAATTTAAAGCCCAAATTTACATTGTTAGCGGAAGAGATAATACCAGATGCTTGGTGCACATAGTGACAGCATCGTCATCATGTCATCCCTAAGCAGATGGCTAAGAAAAGGCAATTTGAGGCCGAGAGTAGCTATCATGTTATATAATTAAAGTAAAATAGAAGCAATTTTTTTTGCATAATAAAAGAAACTTTAGAGACCTGGATTTGTTCAAGTTTGATGAAGTGTAATACTTTTTTTTCCAGTGGTTATATAGGATATATGCATAACAGAGTTCCTTTGGATTCCTCCATCAGAAGATTCTTAACCACTTCACATCCAGGCCATTTGCCACCTTCCTGGCCAGGCATAATTTAGCAAATCTGACATATGTTACTTTATGTGGTAATAGCTTTGGAACGCTTTTACTTATTCAAACCATTCTGAGATTGTTTTCTCACGTTACATTGTACTTCATGATAGTCATAAATTTGAGTCAATATATTTCAACTTTATTTAATAAAAAAATCCCAAATCCCAAGTCATACCTCATAAAATATTTATTACTTAACATTCCCCATATGTCTACTTTATATAGGCATCATTTTGAAAATGTCTTTTTATTTTTTTTAGGACGTTAGAAGCTTACATTTTTAGAAGCAATTCTAAGAAAATTGCCAAAACCCACTTTTTAAGGACCAGTTCAGGTTTGAAGTCACTTTGTGGGGCTTAAATAGTGGATACCCCCATAAATGACCCCATTGTAGAAACTACACCCCTCAAGTTACTTAAAACTGATTTTGCAAACGTTGTTCACCCTTTAGATGCTCCACAAGAATTAAAGAAAAATGGAGATTACATTTTTAAATCTCACTTTTTTGGCAGATTTTCCATTTTAATCCATTTTTCCTTTCACATATTGAGGGTTAGCAGCCAAACAAAACTCAATATTTATTACCCTGATTCTGCGGTTTACAGAAACACCCCACATGTGGTCGTAAACTAATGTAAGGGTACACGGTACGGTGCAGAAAAAAAGGAGCGCCATTTTGTTGAACTGGTTTTTAGATGCCATGTCCCATTTGAAATCCCCCTAATGCACCATTACACTAGAAACGCCCAAAAAGTGACCACATTTTGGAAACAAGGGGATAAGGTTGCAGTTTTATTGGTAATATCATATGATTTTTAATTGCTCTAGATAATGTTTTTTTGTTAGTCAAGGTAACCCAAAAATGGCTGTTTTGTCACAGTTTTTTTTTTTTTTTTGCAACATTCATCTGACATGGTAGATCATGGGCTATTTTTATAGAGCATGTTGATACCGATGCAATGATGTAAAATATATCTAATTTCTTTGTTTGTTTCAGTTTTACATAAAGCATTTTTGAAACCAAAACATGTTTCTGAACGCCATATATATACAGTACAGACCAAAAGTTTGGATACACCTTCTCATTCGAAGAGTTTTCTTTATTTTCATGACTATGAAAAGTGTAATTTCACACTGAAGGAATCAAAACTATGAATTAACACATGTGGAATTATATACATAACAAAAAAGTGTGAAACAACAGAAAAGATATCCTATTCTAGGTTCTTCAAAGTAGCCACCTTTTGCTTTGATTACTGCTTTGCACACTCTTGGCATTCTCTTGATGAGCTTTAAGAGGTAGTCACCTGAAATGGTTTTCATTTCACAGGTGTGCCCTGTCAGGTTTAATAAGTGGTATTTCTTGCCTTATAAATGGGGTTGGGACCATCAGTTGCGTTGTGGAGAAGTCAGGTGGATACACAACTGATAGTCCTACTTAGAATTTGTATTATGGCAAGAAAAAAGCAGCTAAGTAAAGAAAAACAAGTGGCCATCATTACATTAAGAAATGAAGGTCAGTTTGAAAAATTGGGAAAACTTTAAAAGTGTCCCCAAGTGCAGTCACAAAAACCATCAAGCACTACAAAGAAACTGGCTCACATGTGGACCGCTCCCGAAAGGAAGACCAAGAATCGCCTCTGCTGCGGAGGATAGGTTCATCCCGAGTCACCAGCCTCAGAAATCGCAGGTTAACAGCAGCTCAGATTAGAGACCAGGTCAATGCCACACAGAGTTCTAGCAGCAGACACATCTCTAGAACAACTGTTAAGAGGAGACTGTGTGAATCAGGCTTTCATGGTAGAATATCTGCTAGGAAACCACTGCTAAGGACAGACAACAAGCAGAAGAGACTTGTTTGGGCTAAAGAACACAAGGAATGGACATTAGACCAGTGGAAATCTGTGCTTTGGTCTAATGAGTCCAAATTTGAGATCTTTGGTTCCAACCACCATGTCTTTGTGCAACGAAGAAAAGGTGAACGGATGGACTCTACATGCCTGGTTACCACCGTGAAGCATGGAGGAGGAGGTGTGGGGGTGCTTTGCTGGTGACACTGTTGGGGATTTATTCAAAATTGAAGGCATACTGAACCAGCATGGCTATCACAAAGCATCTTGCAGCGGCATGCTATTCCATCCGGTTTGCGTTTAGTTGGACCATCATTTATTTTTCAACAGGACAATGACCCCAAACACACCTCCAGGCTGTGTAAGGGCTATTTGACCATGAAGGAGAGTGAAATGGGTGCTGCGCCAGATGACCTGGCCTCCACAGTCACTGGACCTGAACCCAATCGAGATGGTTTGGGGTGAGCTGGACCGCAGAGTAAAGGCAAAAGGGCCAACAAGTGCTAAGCATCTCTGGGAACTCCTTCAAGACTGTTGGAATACCATTTCAGGTGACTACCTCTTGAAGCTCATCAAGAGAATGCCAAGAGTGTGCAAAGCAGTAATCAAAGCAAAAGGTGGTGTAGCGGAGTGCAATATTAGAATCCACGATCTCTGATGGTATAACAGGTAAATCCACAGTCAGCGCTGAACAGTACGGCAATATTCCCAATCCTCCCAATAACCGGACGAAACACAGTCTGGGAGTCAACTGCCCGCTTTATTCACAAGCTTGTATATTTATACAGTTCCCCATGCCATTGTACACAAAATCCCCTTCCCTCTGTCTGTAACACAATAAACAAAACCAAATGAGCATTGTCTGAGACGTAATTAACCAACACAGTAAGCATTGTCTGAGACGTAATCCACAAAATACAATTACCAAACATAATGGACTAACTTGAACCCTGGCATACACATATACAATTTAACCAAGCACATAATAACATACGTAATCTTTAAGACAAGCCTGAATGCAATCTGCTACCCAGTCTTAAAGGGGCAGTAGTAGCAATATAAAATACCACATGCCCAAATATTGCATTCAAACGTACGGACAACTTTTCTTACATTATAGTCCAGAAGTGGCTAGGTTTGCCACAGGTGGCTACTTTGAATAACCTAGAATATGACATATTTTCAGTTGTTTCACACTTTTTTGTTATGTACATAATTCCACATGTGTTAATTCATAGTTTTGATGCCTTCAGTGTGAATCTACATTTTTCATATTCATGAAAATAAAGAAAACTCTTTGAATGAGAAGGTGTGTCCAAACTTTTGGTCTGTACTGTATACATTCTTTTTTTTCTGCCGATCGTCTTTTGTAGCGGCTTGTTTTTTGCAGGAAGAGTTGACATTTTTATTGGTACCATTTTTGGGTGCATATGATTTTTTGATCATTCATTATAACACTTTATAGGGCAATATGACCCAAAAATTGGTTGTTTTAGCACAGTTTTTATTTATTTATTTTTACAGCGTTCATTTGCGGGGTTAGATCATGTGACATTTTTATAGAGCAGATCGTGATGGACGTGGCAATACCTAATATGTATACTTTTTCCTATTTATTTAAGTTTTACACAATAATTGCATTTTTGAAACAAAAATAAATAAAAAAATAAATGATATTTTAGTGTCTCCATCATCTGAGAGCCATAGCTTTTTAATTTTTTGACTGATTGTCTTAGTTAGGGTCTCATTTTTTTGCGGGATGAGGTGAAAGTTTGATTGGTACTGTTTTGGAGGGCATACGCCTTTTTGATCACTTGGTGTCACACTTTTTGTAATGCAAGGTGACAAAAATGGCTTTTTTGACGCAGTTTTTATTTTAATATTTTTTATGGTGTTCACCCGATGGGTTAGGTCATGTGATATTTTTATAGAGATGGTTGTTGCGGATGTTTTAATGTGTCCATGTTCTGAGAGCTATATTTTTTATTTTATTTTTGCGACTTTCTTATGTAGGGGCTCATTTTTTGCGGGATGAGGTGACGGTTTTATTGGTACTATTTTGTGGTACATATGACTTTTTTATCACTTGGTGTTGCACTTTTTGTAATGTAAGGTGACAAAAATTGCTTTTTTGACACAGTTTTTTTTTTTTTTTTTATGGTGTTGATCGGACTGGGTGGATCATGCAATATGTTTAGAGAGCTGACCCTCACGGACGCGGCAATACCAAATATGTCTATTTTATAAAAAAAAATCTATTTTTAATTTTTTTTATTCCTTAGGGATTTTTGTTATAATTTTTTACAGTTTGTTAAATCTTTTTTTTATTTTAACACTTTCTTCTTTTATTTTTTTATTTTACACTTGGCATCCCCCATAAGGCCATACAAGACCTCTGGGGGGCATTTAACTTTACTTTTATAAAAAATTTTACACTATTGATTTCTCCTGTAACTGGGGGTGAAATAGTAACCCCAGTTACAGGGGAAATAGACCCCCCAGAGAGGCTGTACAGCGGTATACTGCACTGTACAGCTTCAGTGCAGGGCTGATCGAGGTCTGTAGAATACCTGACAGCTCCTGCACTCTCCTGGCATTGCTATTCCTGTGTATACAGCAATCTAGAAGGCAGGGACACCTGAGAACAGTCCCCGCCTTCTCTCTGGGTTGCCCTGCTGTCACTGACAGCGGGAAACCCGCTCTGCAGCTGCACGATTAGCGTGCAGCTGCGATCTCTGAATGGACGTTCAGAAACGTCCATTCAGAGATAGAGATCCACTTCCCAGACGTTTATAGTCAATGGGCGGATGGGAGGTGGTTAAAGGACTTTCTATGTTTAGGAATAATAGTATACCTAATGAAGAGAACCAACTTGCCTTGAAAGCTTGATTTGTAACAATTGTAGGGGATTAGCTCTTTTCCAGGGGTTGCAAACACACGCTTCTTCACAGACACCAGGATTTAGGGGCCAAACTGTGCTTTATTGTGGCACACAGCATAAAGAAAACACACAAAGCCAAAATAAAATACCTTGCCCGTCAGGGCCCTATCTAAACACATAGGTTTCCCTGACTCACCTAAAGCGTACCACAGTTTACACCCGTCATGAGATGAGGCTTTCCCAGCCCTACCTCCAGCAGCCTCTAGGCTGCTCCCACACCAGTGTCTCTTGGGGGATAGTGGTCTCTCAGCCCTCCCAGCTCAGACCACACAGAGCCACTCCAGCCTTCTGTGTGTAAGTCCCCACCTCCTCTCACTCTGAGGATTTCTTTATCCCCAGGTGATTACTGCACCTGGTCTTTCTTCAGACCTGGCGATTCTGGGGAAGACACAGCAAATCCTGCCATATATCTCCCCTAACAACCATGAGGCCTGTCACTTCCTCACATATCCCCCCCCCCCTTTGTTCAAGCCCGTGAGGGGGAACACCTGCATAACCAGGGGAGGCTGGTGAGAGGGCATCCACCTGGCCTGGACGTGGGGAACAGCCACCCACCCTGCTCTTTGGCTGCTCCCAATAAGAACCGGCCCAGATTGGCTTTACAGCCACACTAAGTAACCCAGTGTCAGCGAGCACTAGCTGCCACTGACACAGAAAATTACTGGTTCTTATTTCACCGAGGCCAGGAACCTCGGTGACACGTACCTTCCCTTTGTTCTGCCAGACCCAGGACAACAGCGCTTGGTTTGTCACCCTCATTAGTTTATTACAGAGCTGACAAGTCCTCTGGGATTTTCTTGCCCATCTCATGAGCAGGTACTGTCTTCTTATATTTCCTGGCCTCTGTACAGGCCCCCTCACGTCCTTTCTTGGACTGCGGCAACTCTTGACTCAACTGGTCCCAGTCATGGTCGTGTCCCAACCCTTTCTCTTTTGCCTTGCGGGGCTCCTTCAGCAGAGCAGGTTTCTTATGTCTTGCTACTTTTCCACACATCTGGACCCCTTTACCATTATTCTCAGTAGGGGTTTCTTCAGGTTTGGAGCCAACTTCAGAGTCTTCTGTGTCTTCAGTGGCTTTTCCCACTTCAGCAGTCGCTCTTTTCGCCCTAACCTTGGTCTCTGGGACATCCAAGGTTTTCTCCCATTTCAAGACTTCTGCCTTAGCTTCTTTGGCCTCTATTTCTTTGGAGTCTCCATTTACTTTATTATCCTTTTCATCCTTCACGGACTTGGCCTCATATCCTTGCCTTCTTAACTCCTCCTCCTCCTTCTCATCAAGGTTGGAGGCACTAGGGACATCAGGATCTTCACCAGACTCGTTGCCTTCTGGCAAACCCTATAGGGGTTCACTCAGGATATTGTTCCCCAATCGCTTAGGCTCTAGGCTAGACATATCACAGTAGTAGACACCATCTGTATGCTGATCGTCTGTTTCCTGGTATTTCTTCTCCAGCAGACCACTGGCTTTCTGTAAGGCACTGACGGCAGAGGGAACATCTTTCATGACCAGGTCCTGGCTACTTATTGCCACGAGTCTCTTGACCTCTGCATTCACATCAGCACCATCAGTTGGGTGAGCAGAAAGATCTTCCATCTTCTCCACCTCGGTCGGCACCACGACGCCACCATCTCCAGACCCATTCTTAACAGGCTCTGGCTTAGACTTCTTCAACTCATAGATGTTCTTCCTGACATTATCCTTTGAGCTCATGAGATCTTCCATCCCTGCTCTGAATTGTCTGTTCAGCCTCTCACATTTATCTCGCTCCTCAAGCGCTTCTTCAAGGGATCGAGCCAAGGAGAGTGTCTCCTGTTCCAGATGCTCTTCACTTGGCTCTGCTGCAGCCGATGTAGGAGTATCACCATTCTCTTTTGGCCACCCTGTGGGGGTTCCACGCAGGGTCTCTTTAAGCACTTTGTTTGTATCTACTGCAGTCTTCTTCAGTGACTCTGTGAAGACATCTAGTCCCTTCTCTATCATATCTAGGGACCGTGTGGAGAGAGAAAAATCTTCAGGATTGCAGCTGCACTGACGTGTCAGGTCATCTACCCCTGCCTGGGTATGGGTCTCAGACACTAGGCTGCCATCTCCCCACTCAGCTCTCGTCACGTCAGGTATAACTGTTGTCTGGTCGCTACTAGTGACCACCTGAATTTTGCAATACCTTGACTTGGTAGCTTCCTTCTCAGAGTTGCTAATGGTCACAGCGCATATATCGCCTATGTCACTGGTGTCATTATTAACTCTGACCTTTAGGGGCACTGCCGAGTTAATCCCTACCTGGGACATTACTTTATAGTCCATAAAACACTGTTGAGACTGCATGTCCACCTCTGGTACTTGTGATACTTCCTCTAGGACTGCTACTCTTTCTTGCACATTCACCAGAGTAGGATTGCTCCACTCAGTGATCACAACATTTATCTGCACTTCTGCATCATTGTTTTCAATAGGCAATATTCTTTCCTTATGGCAGTCAAAGTGCAGCTCCCTTAGACCTTCATTTACACAGGCAAGTACAGGTTCTGCAGGAGTTTCGTCACTATCTGCAGAAGTGTCTACCTTGCCCCATAACAACGAAACATTATCACAACCCAACATCACATCATATAAGAACATATTTGTAACATCAGGTCCATAAGACCCAGTTCTTACTGGAGACTCCCCCTCAGCGAGAACCACCTGCACTTGCTCAGGCTCTCTTTCAGGTGCCTGGTTCACATTACTTATATGCAATTCTTCAAACCTCCTGATCAAGTCATAAAGTTCTTCATGAAAAATAGCAGATGAAGAGAATAAAGATTCATAATCATTTACATTTTTACCACCTGTGGGCGCTTCTCTCCTGATCACATCCTGAAAGGGAAAAGGCATGTCATCATCATCATATACTTCACATGACCTCACATTTTCATTTTTCACTTCAACTACATCACTGTTTTCAATGGTCCTTTCCCTTACACGTTCACTTAAAGGGACAGGTACAAGTTCTGCAGGAGTTTTTACACTCTCTGCAGAAGTGTCTCCATTACTCCACAACTCCCAGCATAAGGGAAAATTACACCCCAACACTCCCTCATGCATGAGTGTATGTGTAACATCAAGTTCATCAGTCTCTGTTCTCATTGGAGTCTCACGCTCAGTGAAAATCAGCGGATAGTCCTTATCAACACGACTGTCCAGCACCTTTATTATTTTACCAGTCTCAGGTTTCAATATTGTGCTACCCCTTACCCGCGCTAGCATGGGATCCCGGATCCTTGTCATCCCAAAACTAGCTTTGGTCATGGGCAACTGAGGTAACACAGAAACCTTCTCCCCTGCAGGTTTCTGCGAGGGAGCAATCACAGCAGGCTTATCCGCCTGTTCAGACACTGCTTTTTCTCTGTGTGACTTATCACCTACCGGCCCAGCAGGTATCCCCTGCCGCCGGCTCACTGTCACTGGGTCTGCCACATAGTTAATAACAGGAACAGTCTTACCCTTTGTAATGAACCATTCTGGTAAAGCAGTGACATTCTCTCCCGCGGATTCATCAAGGTTGTGGTTGCTCCTAGCAACAGCTTTACCGCGCCTCCGCACTTCCTCTCTAGGACTCCGGACACAGTCGCAGGGAAGATATGCACTCCTG
This sequence comes from Bufo gargarizans, assembly GCF_014858855.1. Taxonomy (NCBI): domain Eukaryota; kingdom Metazoa; phylum Chordata; class Amphibia; order Anura; family Bufonidae; genus Bufo; species Bufo gargarizans. The sequence continues at coordinate 171,315,507 of NC_058085.1, forward strand.
AGAACCGCACCGCTCTCCACCTCTTTGTCTTCCCGACGGTTGCCCTTGGCAACGGCACATCTTTGAGGAACTCCGCTCCACAACTGCCCAAACAATGGAAAGTCCTTGTCCAGTACAAATTCCACTTCCAGTGTCTCACATTTTATGAGCTCCCATTGCACAGGGCCATAGTCTGTTATAAAGGTCAGAGACACGGTGACATCTGTCTCTGGCCCTCTCTCCAGAAAGTCCAGCACTTCAGGCCTGACGCGAGACACCTGCTGGCGGGCATCTAGAGTGACCCCCAGCGGGATTCCCCCAATCACTAGCTAGCAGTCCTTCTCCCATGGATGATACCAAGCTGCAGCCATTTTGACCAGAAATGCCACAAGTCAGTCTCTTTTACTCGGCTACTGGCCCTTTAAGTCCTGCACTGTTTGCACCATAGAAAAAAAAAATGTCCAGATTAACACCAGCATTCTCTGCTCCTGCAAACTAGCAGGCTTCCGGCCCTTTAAATCACTGCACAGCACACAGCAATTCCTTGGCAACATTCAGCAGCACCTGCTCCTTTCAGTGATGTCGTTGCCCCTAGTAACCACGTTGTTTTTTTACTTTTCAGCACGGACATGTGCCCGCATCCGACACCAATTGTAGGGGATTAGCTCTTTTCCAGGGTTTGCAAACACACGCTTCTTCACAGACACCAGGATTTAGGGGTCAAACTGTGCTTTATTGTGGCACACGGCATAAAGAAAAACACACAAAGCCAAAATAAAATACCTTGCCCGTCAGGGCCCTATCTAAACACATAGGTTTCCCTGACTCACCTAAAGCGTACCACAGTTCACACCCGTGATGAGATGCGGCTTTCCCAGCCCAACCTTCAGCAGCCTCCAGGCTGCTCCCACACCAGGGTCTCTTGTGGGATAGTGGTCTCTCAGCCCTCCTGGCTCAGACCACACAGAGCCACTCCAGCCTTCTGTGTGCAAGTCCCCACCCCCTCTCTCTCTGAGGATTCCTTTATCCCCAGGTAATTACTGCACCTGGTCTTTCTTCAGACCTGGTGATTGTGGGGAAGACACAGCAAATCCTGCCATATATCTCCCCTAACAACCATGAGGCCTGTCACTTCCTCACACATTATTGCTTTTATTTTTGTTAGCCATTAAAAGGTATCATACCTGCAAGACTCTCTTAATGAAAGCAATAAAACGGTGTATGGGAAAATGCAATACAAACTAGTTTCTACCCACTAGCTCAGAAAAACAAAAATTGAATTACAGACAGATTGCAAAGGGAAAAAACTGCTAGAAATGTCACATTGAAGTTACATAATGCCCAAAAATAGTGCTATTCCTCACGTACATCTATATGGCTTATTCTGAAAAATGACCTGAAACAACAATTACACATTCGATTGTGATCGTGGCAATACTGCCCATTGTCTGTTATTTAATTCCTTGACAATGGTCATAAAAGAAAAGTGCCATTTGATTGCCCTCTTAATTTGATATGGGATACTATCTCAACCTACAGATTTAAAAGGTGGAACATACTTAAAGGTTTTCTACTGCCACTGAAAAATTGAATTACATATTGCTTTGGTGCTGTTTATATTGCTTTGCTGAATGATTACCTACCGTTCAAAAATGATAGTAATATCATCTTTAATCCCTTAGTGACTAGCCTGTTATGGACCTTATAGACAAGCATTTGTTTTATTTATTTTTTTCATTGTCACATTCCAGGAGCTATAACTTTAATATTATTTTTTTTCTGTCTAATTAGCCATATCAGGGCTTATTTTTTCGCCTGACAGGTTGTAATTTTTAATGGCACCATTTTGAGGTAAAAAAGATCAAATAGTCCCCTCGCCACTGTAGGTAATTATCTTAGTACTCCATAGTGCTCGGAAGATGATCATTGGCCAGATCAGGAACAAACACATAAATCGCCTCGGCGTCATGACTAGAAATGGGGCAGCTGCCACCCCCAAAGAAATCATGAATCAGGCGGATGCTCCTAACACCTGAGCCTGCCCCTTCGCGGGTAGAGGAGCGAAGCCAACTCCCCTACCACTGCTGTCTGAACGCCCACGTGAAGTACTCATAATAATTTGTTTTTGTGTAGAAAAAATAAAAGGATAATGGAATTTAGGAAAAACTTTATTGGGATAGGGACTCATTGAAAACTAAAACTAATAACCTTTTTTTTTTTAACAAACAAAAGACGCAGACACTGACAAATAAACTTTTTTTTTTATCTATTAATAGACGCAGACACTACACCAAATAAACAGTAAAGAACTAACACTAAATACTAATAAACATTTTTTGTTTTTTTCAACTAAGAAAAGACACAGGCACTGACGCAGACACACCAACGAAACAATAAGAAACTAACACTAATAAACATTTTTTTTTTAATTACACAGACACTAAACTAAAAGACTAAAACACAACTAAAGCCTACATTATACAATACCTAACCTACACACTGCTCTTGAACCTATCAGCTACACTATTCCCTAACCTATACTAACTCACACTAACTAAACAGATTATATATTTCACCTAACTAACACTATACCCTAAACTAGAACCTATCTGCTACACTAATCTACCCTATCTAACACTATCAGTTCAGTATATATCAAGACAATCAAATATATGATTTGCTTTTAATAAAGCACTGCACAGTATTCAGCTCCTCTCACAACCAACACCACATGAATCTGCACAAAATGGCTACAGGGAAAGGATCTTATATAGTAGGGGGTGGGCAACTTTCCTATTGGTTGCTAGGGATGTTGCTAACCTCTTTGCCTCCTTCTCATTGGCCCACAAGCTAAAAGAAGGGCGGAATCAGTGTCCTCTCGAAGTGCCGATATTCACATCTCAATAAATATTTGTGTTACAAATTTTCACACTCCACTCAATGACTCATTGTAAGTTATATTTGAGCTTTTGGACCACAACCTAGAAGCAGGGAGGGATGATCTATTTTTTTCTTAACAGTACATCATTGTGATTTGTACTATGTAAAAAAAAAAAAAAAAAATCGGCATTACGAATATATTGCTATATTTGAAATATTTGCAAAATCGCAAAGTGCCGATATTCGCTATAAAAATTAGCTTTTCAAATATTTGCGCTCAACACTACTGTTCAGTACCTGTCAGTATGTCTTCAATTGATATGTCTCTGGCGCTGCTCCGGGCAGCAGTGGAGAGTAGGGGTCAGGAGTGGCTGCAGGCTTCAATGGCAGGCCTGCTGCTGGGGTCGGGGGATCTGGCCTCTAAGGATGCCCCCATTAGCCAGCCATGAAGGACCAGGCCTCCGGTGCACCTTAGTCCGGAGGAGATCCCGAGTGTCCGGCGCCGGGTTAGGAGCCCCTCCAGGGACCCTTCGGCACACACCGCAGGTAAGAACACTGGTATCAGGTGGTCGCGTGCCGTGAGGAATCCTGTGGGAAGGCGAGACCCTGAGTGGGGGAGGAGCAATGTCCCCTCACCTGATTCAGCTGGCGGGGATGCAGGAGAAGGCTCTGCAGGTGGGTCAGGACGGACTCACCTTGCCCGGCGGGGGAGAGTTGCCCAGGTTCGTTCCACGAGTCGGCGGGGGCAGGATGGCGGCCCTGTGCTTCCTTCATTGATCGTGCAGCGCTTGCCTGGCTCAGAGTCTGCTCCAGCTTGTGCAAGGGCGGTCTCTAGTGGCGGAGCTGCAGAACTGTAGGCTCCTGGGTTCCCTTCTGTGATCAGGCAGTGTGTAGCTGGCTTAGAGTTGACTCCAGCTTGTACAATGGCGGCCTCTAGTGGCGGTGCTGCAGGCTCCAGCAGCAACTGCAGCAAGTGGTGGCACAGGCAGTGCTGAAGACCGGATGATAGCCAGAGGAGAGATCAGCGCTGGTCAAATTCTGTTATCGTCTGTTCCGGCTGGTGGAATCACAGCGTCCACGCAGCCAGGTGAGATAAACGGGGAGTCCTCATTAGCGCTTGCTTGTCTCGAGGGGGCTACCGAGGTTGGAGGGGGCCTGGAGTGTCCATAGTGGGTGGGCTGGGGGATTTCTTATTGGGTTTACAGGAGTAAGTAAAAGGGCTGGCAAGTACGGGACCAGGGATGGGGTCACCGTTGGACACTTGGGGTGTGCAGGGGTCAGTAGTACTGGGTGTTATGAAGCGGTCGGGGAGTAGTGGGGCTGTGGGTGCGGGGGCCAGTGGGTCATCAGGGGCGCAGTTACAGGGGTCGACGGATATAGATGGTGTCAGGGAGAGTGAGGGTGGTAAGGAAAAGGACAGGGGGAGCTGCGTTTAGATGACGCGGAGATAGGGGAGGTATATGTTTGCTTTGAAGGGCCTCTGGGGGCTCTCTTGAAGATGGAGGTGAAAGAAAAAATCTGGAAGGGGGAATACGTGGACATTATTTCATTGCTCCTGCTAAAACTGTTTAATTTGGATAGGGAGAGGAAGGATGATAAAAATAAGGAAGAGGAGGATAGGCGGCGGTACCGTTTGATTCCACTGCCTTTTCCAACTGGATGCAGGCATTTGTGATCCTGGCCAGTGTCATTGAGGAGAAGGTGCCGGCGAATCTGGGTGCGATAGGAAAGCCGTATAGGGTATATGGGGGGCTGGGGTGGTTGAGGTATGATGATAAATTTCGGCAACGAAAAGCAGCACGGTCTAGCATTGGGTGCGATCATAAGGATATAGGTTTGTGGATGCTGGTGATGGCTCCAGTCAGGGCGGGGCAGTCCTTTCCAGGTAGCGTCAGGGGTTCTGGGCAATCAGAGTACTCGGCAGCCTTGCAAAAGGAGTTATGTTTCCAGTTTAACGAGGGTGGATGCAGGTATGGGGATAAGTGCAAATTTAAGCATGACTGTTTCTCATGTAGGGGGAATCATGGAGCGCAGCTGTGCTTCAAAGGTCATAAGAGAAGAGGTAGGGGCGATGGGTATGGAAAAGGGGCAGATGTTAATTCGGGTAACTGAGATGGTGCCCTTTCTAAATAGGTACCCTAATGTGGAGACGGCAGAGTTTTTGTTGGGAGGTTTTAGGGAAGGTTTTCGGATTCCGTTCGTTGAAGGTGAGTTTTGGCAATGGAGAAAAAATTTGAAGTCAGCAAAGGAGCATCCAGGAGTGGTTACTGAAAAATTGCGGAAAGAGGTGGAGTTAGGTTGAATGGCAGGGCTCTTTCGGGGTCTGTCAATGAAGGATCTGCGGGTGTCACCACTAGGGGTTGTTCCGAAGAGGGAGCTTAATAAATTTTGCCTTATACATCACCTTTCATTTCCAAACGGGGGTTCTTAGCGACAGGATTGCACCAGAGTTGTTTTCGGTGGTGTATACATCGTTCGATGAGACAGTTCATTGGGTTCGATCTTATGGGCGGGGATATTGAGGTGGCTTTTTGTCTTTTGCCAGTACACTGTCACGGCCTTTGCTGTGTGCGCCGTGACACTTGTGCCATGCTTTCAGCTGCCGGTGGCAACGTGTTGTTGTTATGGCATGTGGTGGCAGTGTCTTGGCTTTGGCTGTGTGCGCCATGACATGGTTGCCACTAATTCTGTTGCCGGTGGCAATGTGGTGGCTGGTGTGTGCACTTCCCCTTTAAGTTGTAGCCTTCCCCTGTCTGGTGCTGTTAGGGTTAACCCCCTGATTGGGTGTCATCACTAGGTGCTTCTTCTACCTGTGGCCTTTGGTCAGGAGTCAGTTGTACTCCAGCCTTGGTGTGTGATGGAGTTATGCTTCTTGTCTGAATGTTCCATCTTCCTGTGTGAGGGCCACGAGTGGGACATCGATGTCCCGACACTGCCATCACATGCCATAACAGCAACACGTTGCCACTGGCAACCGCAAGCATGGCACAAGTGTCACGGCGCACACAGCAAAGGCCATGACATTCACCTGGATTGTCAGCACTTCCTGGGTTGTTTTTGGGATGTTTTTTTTTTTGTTGATCGGTGTTTGCCCATGGGTTTTTCGGTGTTGTGCCCTTTTTTTGAGATGTTCAGCATGTTTTTGTAATTAGTGGCGTGTGAGTGGTCGGATTGGTGTTCGATTATCCAAGTTCGAATGGATGCTCCGTGATATTGCATTCTTTTGAAGCCATGTCGGAAATTTTTGGGGTTCCCTTGGCGCAGGTAAAAACGGAAGGCCCTATGCCGGTGCTGAGTTTTTTGGTTATCATCATAGATACTATGGCTATGGAGTGCAGGTTGCCTGAGGACCAGTTGGATGATCTTTGACGTGAGGTGTCGGCAGAGTGTGGGCATTGAAAAATGCAGCTAAGCGAGTTGCAGTCTTTTTGGGGAAAAAAGAGATGTTTTGGAATATCTCATAGTGCACAAGGCTGCCATTGTAAGGTATTCTGGCAATTATCTGTCTCATGGATAGATGGATGGCTTGTACATACCTGGCTTTTGGCATATAGCCTTTGTGTGGTTTTCTATTGTATGTTATATGTATACATTATAGGAGTCTAAGACGCATACAGCTATCCTCTTAATGCTGTTGCCAAGCCAATTTTGATGGGGTTTCCACCTTTTTTTATGAACCAAACACCCTCTTCTCTTCTGAGCAGGGGGTGCCTGGGGTTCTCCTATTGACCTCCATTGTATTAAATTGTATTCGGGCACCCAAATAATTTAGTCGATCACTCAGATCTGCCCAGCATAGCGATGCTCGAGCCGAACAGCATTTTGGCCGAGCATGCTCGCTCATCACTAGTCTGCTCACCTGCAGGCCCGCAACTCAAACCTTTTTCAGGGTCAGTTCACCTGCAGGCCTCAACTCAAATTTTTTACTGGGTCAGCTCACCTGCAGGCCCACAACTCAAATCTTTTAGAGGGTCAGCTCACCTGCAGGCCCAAAACTCATGCTGCCTTACTTTGATGTAGTAGCCATAGCCATTTTTCAGGCTTCCTCTTCAAAATCGAAAAATGATTCCCCGTTACCGGTGGTTACCATGTTAGGCGCATAAAAGAACATTGAAAGTTGATAGGGAAGATATCAAAATGGATCGTGGACGTCACAAGTACGTGCAATCAGGCAGAAGTTATTTAGAGTCAACAAAGCGGTAGCAAGGCCTCTCCTGTATAATGTTTCCTCATCCATAATACCGCAGTGACATTCCCTGTAATTTTGTATTACTCATTCCAATAACAGAGCATCTTAAGAGTCCTGTATTGTTATTTATTGTCACTACCTCCACGAGTCAGGAGTGTGTGATTTGCACGCCACCCGCTTGCCTTTCTTGGATGTGGTAGCCATTTCTCGTGCTCCCTCTCCGGAATCAAACACTGATCCCCCATTACCCGCAGTTTACAATTGGTTTGAGCTGACAATTACATCGAAAGTTGATAGGCCAGACATCCGAATGGATCGTGGCCCTCATGGGGACGTGCCATCGGCCCCAAGTTGACTAGAGTCACCAAAGCAGCAGCAGGCCACTGCCTATAATGTTTTAGATAGTCAGATCAGCAGGCCCTTGCTCCTAATGTTTTAGAGGGTCACCAGCAGGCCGTCAATCATAATTTTTAGAGGGTGTGTATGATGCCCTCCTTTATGTGTAACTAATGGTGTATCGGAGTGCCTCTTCCTTGTAATTTTTGGCATCACTTGCACTTTATATGCAAGTAAATATTCAGAAAAGAATGTTTTCTATAAATTTTTCCTCTAAAATCACCTTGGTTTTGTGTGTATTATTGTCATTATGTAAAAGTGGCGAACTATTCGGACAACATAGTTCTCAGCAGCGACCAGCGAGTCCAAGATGCATCCATATATCCTGCCCATGCTGTAACAGAACCATTTTGGTGGTATATCCAACAATTTCTGACATTTTCGTATGAACAAGGCACCCTCCCCTCTTCAGAGCAGGGGCTTTAATGCTCAGGTTCTCCCATTGATTTCCATTATACTTGGGTGCTCTGTCGAGCACCCGAATAGCGCAATGTGTTCGGTCCCGAGTACCTGAGCACTATGGTGCTCGACCAACACTTCTGCACTACTTTCAGACAGTGAAATTGATATAGTTAATCCGTCTTTTAGTTCGGTGGGTGACACATACCAATATTTTGTCTGAGTTATACCTGCATTGCATACGTGACAGGGAAACTAATATAGTTAATCCGTCTGTTAGTTCGGTGGGAGACATATACTCAATTTTTGTGTGAGGTACACCTGCATTGCATACATGGGGAATTAATATAGTTAATCCGTCTGTTAGATTGGTGGGTAACATATACCCAATTTTTGTGTGAGGTACACCTGCATTGCATACATGGGGAATTAATATAGTTAATCCGTCTGTTAGATTGGTGTGTGACATATTCCCATTCTTGGTGTGAGGTACACCTACACTGCATACATTACAGGGAAATAAATATAGTTAAACCATCTGTTAGTTCAGTTGGTGACATCTACCCAATTTTTGTGTGAGGTAAACCTGCATTGCATACCTGACAGGGAAATAAATATAGTTTTGGTGACATATACCCAATTTTTGGGTGAGATACATCTGCATTGCATATGTGACAGTGAAATTTATATAGTTAATTCATCTGTTAGTTCGGTGGGTGACATATACTCTATTTTGTGTGAGGTACACCTGCATTGCATACCTGACATGAAAATGAATACAGTTAATCCGTCTGTTAGATTGGTGGGTGACATATTCCCATTTTTTTGTGTGAGGTACACCTTCATTGCATACCTGACAGTGAAACTGATATAGTTAATCCATCTGTTAGTTCGGTGAGTAACACATACCCATTTTTTGTCTGAGGTACACCTGCATTGCATATGTGACAGGAAAACTAATATAGTTAATCCGTCTGTTAGTTCGGTGGGAGACATATACCCAATTTCTGTGTGAGGTACACCTGCACTTCATACATGACAGGGAAATTAATATGGTTAATCCGTCTGTTAGATTGGTGGGTGACAAATTCCCATTCTTGTTGTCAGGTACACCTGCACTGCATACATGACAGGGAAATTAATATGGTTAATCTGTCTGTTAGATTGGTGGGTGACATATTCCCATTCTTGTTGTGAGGTACACCAGCACCCAGCTGATATGGAACATCTTAGCAGGAGGCTACACATACTGGCTGATGGGTCTGCCCTATTCAACTTCTGGGTCTCCAAATTGGGCACATGGCCTGAGCTTGCCATTTACGCCTTGGAAGTGCTGGCCTGCCCTGTGGCCAGTGTATTGTCTGAACGTGTGTTTAGCAAGGATGAAGGGGTGATCACAGAGAAGCACAGCCGTCTGTCCAAAGCCAATGTGAACAAGCTCACATTCATTAAAATGAACTAGGCAAGGATCTCACAGAACTTGTTCATACCTTGTGCTGAATAGACAAGTATATCAGCCGCACCCAGCCATTATTATACCCTAGCACACTTTCTCTTTGCATTCTCTTTTTATTTCATAATATTTTGGGGTCTTCCCAAATTTATAAAAAACTGTTGGCTACCTCCTCCTCCTCCACCGCTTCTACCTACACCGCCACGTCAACCGCTTCCTCAACTTCCTACTCCACTTTGACCTCCACCTCCTATATCAAGATAATTTTTTTGTTATTTCTTTCTATTCTGTTATTTTATGTAATTTCCCTATCCATATTTGTTTGCAGGGCAATTGTCCTGCACTTACCCCATTTTGCTTCCCTTTGCAGCCCTCTAGCCCTTGCTATGACTATTTTACAGGAATTTTAATGCTCCAAAGTTCGGGTCACTATTGACTTCAATGGGGTTCGGGGTCAAGTTCGGGTCCCAAACTTTGAGCCAAAGTTCGTCAGAACCTGAACTTCCAGGTGTTTGCTCATCCCTACTCCATAGTGCTCAGAAGATAATCCTTGTCCGGAACAGGAGCAAGCACATAAATCCTAAGAAATAGTTTCTCTTTCAGCACTGTTTAAAATATTTATTTTATCTGTGACTTTTAATATCATAACATGTTCAGCCAAAAGTAGACACTTACACATTTCGAACAATTAAATGTATGTTCTTAGTCCTAAAAGGCTGAACATGTGAAGTTTGTAAATAAATACATTTTAAAATAAACATTTTTTAACAGTGCTGGAAGAGAAACTAAAGAGTAGTAGCTCTCGTGGCACAAGCCAGTGCCACAGAGTCCTCTGTCCGAGCTCCGAGCAGCAGCTGCTGCAGCACTCTGCCTCCTGCAGGACCAACCCCCAGCTCCCAAGAATCTACCCTGCTCTTGTTTGACAGCGCCAGTGAGAGGGACATCTTGGAGGAGGTAATGTAGGAGGCTGAGTTGCAGTTCAGTCCTCATGCGCAGGACCTTTTGGAAGGGATGGAGGAGGAGGAGGAGGGGGTACTGCCTGTCAGTATCCCAGTGACATCCCTTCCAACAGGTGAGGGTGTTTTCAGCCACCGAACCCCTGCACCGAGTCAGACCCAGGCGTCAGCGAGGGGACAGCGGAGCCAGGTCAGGGGCTCCACATCTGCTGTTCCCCTCAGTCCACCACTGGTTGGAACTGGGTCTGACATACTGGGGGACAAAGAGGAGGGTGACCGAGAATGGGTGTCACCTCCCTTGTCAGGCATCAGCAGCACTGATGAGGAGGAAAGTATTCACCAGAGGCAAATGGTGCGACAGGTTGCCAGGGAGCCCAGTGTCAGGGGCTACACTGGTGATGGCAGCAGCAGGAGGAGGCAGCAGCAGCAGCAGCCAGCTCCACCTGTGCGCACTGAGCCCGAACATGCACAAGTCAGCATCACCCCATCTAAGAGAAGGTCGGTACATAAGTTGCCTGTTCGGGCTTACTTCACCCAGGCAGCAGACGATGTGACAATTGCCATCTATCAGCTCTGCCATGCCAGGGTGAGGAGAGGGAGGTTTGTGGCTCGGCTGGGTACCAGCACCTGAGAGTCAACCACTAGTGGAACCAGATGCAGGGTGGTTGTAGCAGCAGCGCCACCAGCAGTGCACAGGGGACAGCAGCTCCTGCCACTGTACTGCACCCACACCAACCCTTTCCAACGATGCATTCCCACTTCCCCGCTCTCTCTTACAGAGGTACTGGTACCGGCAGCCAAACCTCTGCCTCCCCTGCACCCTCCTCTATGTCCTTCACTGCCATCCGGCACCAGCCATCGGTTGCCAATTTGTTTGAACACACCGCGCCCTACGCCCCTGGGGACCGATGTGTGTATTCACTCAATGGGCTCCTGGCAAGGGTTATCACCCAACATCTGCTGCCCTTCAATCTTGTGGACAGCAATCCATTCCGGCAGATGTTGGAGCATGCCCAACCCAGATGGCATGTCCCCAGACGCCATTTCTTTGCCAGGACCGGCGTCCCTGCCCTACACAGCACATTGTGCAGAATGTATCCCTGCCGCTGGATCATGCTGTCAGCGACAGGGTGCATCTTACAATGGATGCTTGGACCAGCAGACATGGGCAGGGATGATACATCAGATTTAAAGCCCATTGCGTGTCCCTCCGAGGCAATGGGGAGGGATCAGCGGCATCTGAGTTTGTGTTGCTTCCCCGGGGTGTCCAGGGGAGAACTGCTGCTCTCCCTCAAGCCACTATCTCCATGGCTGCTGAGCCCCCCAGCAAGTGTCCCCATAGCTACGCAAGTGTGAGGCACTTCCGCTGCCAGGCCGTGCTCCAGCTTGTGAGCTTAGGGGAACTGAGACACACTGAACCTGATGTTCTGGCCGCACTACAGGCTCAGGTCCAGAAGTGGCTGACACCCCGCAGGCTAGAAGCAGGTAAGGTTGTCTGTGACAACGGCAGCAACCTCCTCACTGCCCTCCATGTTGGCAGTCTTACACACGTGCCCTTCAGGGGCGTACATACAGGGGTCGCAGGGGTCGCAGTTGCGACCGGGCCCAGCACTCCAGGGGGCCCGGCCGCCTGTGGACCCCTGGCCCCGCCCTGTAGAAGTTCTGTGGGTGCTGCGCCTGCCTATATAACCCGGGCGGCCGACCCGGGGCCCGCCGCCCAGTGTTGCGTTTCTGCGCTGCGCTTCAGTGCCAGGCCAGCCCTACCCTCCATTGAGTCTCCTCCCCCTGAGTCTCCTCCCCGGGCGGCCGCACCGAACATGAGGTTTCCCTAGGCTGCGCAGGCGCACAACGACGCCGAGATGCAGCAGGGAGAAGGCGCCGGAAAAGATTTGGAAGAGCGCTGCGTGAAGAAGCCGATGCCGGAAGTGTAAGATAAGATTTGTAAAAAAAAAAAAGGTCTTTATAATTGCTCACCATAATTTGTGAGTAGGTTCAGAACTTCAGAGTAGACTCATAGTAGGGTCTGATGGGGGCTGGCTCTATCTCTGCTATATTTCTGTAGCCTGGTGCCTGGAACCTCTGACTGCCCAGTTGGGCTGAAACTACTACACCCAACATTTTCTGGCAGTAATAGTAAATGGATATTGGTGCAATTCTGAGCTACTAGTCTATATAATACATAAGACGGGGAGGGGGCCCCATGGATTGTGTGCACACCACTGGTGCCCTTCATGGCACATGTCCTCAACTTTGTGGTACAAAGTTTCTTACACACATTCCCAAGGTTGAGTGACATTGTGCAAAGGGTAAGGAGGATTGCCAGCCACTTCCGACGCTCCCCAACTGCCGCTGCATCCCTGTCAAAACTGCAGCAGGAAAACAGCCTGCCCCATCACATGCTGATTGTGGACAGCGTGAGACTGTGGAACTCCACATGCTGGAGAGGTTGTGGGAGCAGCGATGGGCAGTGAGGGAATACCTGCTAGATCTAGGCACTCCAGGGCCATCACACCCACTTCCCTATATCACTAATGCAGACTGAGGACAGATATAGCAGTTCTGCCATGTGTTAGCCCCATTTGAGCAAGCAACCAAGATGGTCAGCGGTGAGCATGTCGGCCTCAATGACGTGCTCCCCATAGTGTTCCTGCTGGACAGGATACAAGATCGCCTGCTCAAGGCTGAGGAGAGTGCCTTGGTGGAGCAAGAAGAGGCAACACTACTCCACCAAGACCAGGCCCAGGATGAGGAGGGGGAGGAGTAATTTGTTGATGAGTTTGATGACATCCAGGAGTCTGGGCCTGGTCAGGAGAGAGAGCTGGTGCTGGGGGCGCCGTTAGTCCGGGGGTGGGGCAACTCCCACCAGGAGCAGCAGCAACAGCAGCAGGAGGACCAAGAGGTCATGGTCCTGGGAAGCCATGAAGAGTCCCAGCGGGCTGTCCTCTTACCCATGGTTGCCCACATGCTGTGATGCCTCAGGAGGGACCCTCAGATCAGGAAAATTAAGGAGAGGGATGATTATTGGTTGGCCACCCTTTTAGACCCTCGCCGCAAGGGCAAACTGGAACAGTTCATCCCAGCCAACTGGAGGGAGGCCCAAATGAATCAACTGTGGGCCTGTCTGATCAACCGGCTGGAGCAGGCAAGCCCTCAGCCTCATGCTCCAGTTCTCCCGGCCCGTCTCACCCAGCAGGTGGATGGCCCCAGCAGCACCAGCCGAGCTGGTGACCTTATGAGTGAGATGAGGTTGTTCTACCAGTCTGCACGACCCAGTAGCAGCAGCAGCAGCAGTCCCCGCCAACGGCTGGCCCGCAGGGTGGCAGACTACATGGGGTCTGTTGGTGCTTCTGACAGCATGAGCACCGACGACCCCATGGAGTACTATTGTCTTGCCCCCCTCCAGCATACTATCTGAGCGGACATTCAGTCCGACAGGTGGAGTGGTCACTGACAAGCGGACCCGTCTGTCCACTGACTCCGTGGACAGACTGACATTAATAAAAAGGAATGAGTCCTGGATCGGCAGTGTTTTTTTTTTTAACTTTTTTAATGTATTTATTGATGTTGGCATTTATGTATTTCAATATTTATTATGTTTTTAACCATGTATTTCTAGATTTATTTGTTTACTGATGGTTTAATTTTTATATATGTATTTATTGATATATTTCTATTTGAATGATTTTTTGTGTAATGTATTAATATAATTAAACTGAAACTTTGTAATATATTTATTTATTGTCATATTTCTTTATTAATGAATTTGTGAAATCATGTATATGTAAATTAATTTAATTATTTATTGAATGGTTGTTTTTAAAATGTATTTATTTATGTATTGTTTTTTATACATCAATTATTTTTTATATCTTGTATTTTGACTTTACAAAATTAATTAATTTATCGATGTATTTATAATGTTTTATTTTTTTTTATCAGGTGTTTATACGTTAACGGTCTATATAAAATTAGTGCATAAAAATTATTAGGAACAGTCAATATTAAATGGCAAGGGAACTTGACCACATTGTCTTTTTTAGTTAAATTACTTTATTCAATTGATTTCTTTTTTCAGCCCTAGTATAGTGTAACTTGTAGTCCTCTCTGTCAGGACACTGTGCTCGATACATACTGGAAAATAGATCTCTCAAATAACAATTGGCACACAGCGCTCCATACGCCGCCTGCACCAGTCTGCTCTCATTTTCCATATCAGGCACATTAATTCTGTTGCAGAACACTGCTGTAACGCAGCTAGCCTCACCGTTTGCTGATTCCTCCAAGCCAGAGGGCAGTAGGAGTGGCGGTGTTTAGCAGCGTCTCTCTCATCCTTTTGTCTGTGAGGAGGCTTGAGTATGGCCACCCATACACAATCATCAACGCGTACACACTAGGCTCTGGACAACGGCAGGACACATCCGTTCTCTGCCTGTTTGAGCACAGAAGGCAGTAATGAGCCAGCTTGCCTCGGCCAGGGTCTGGAAGTATCTCCGGCTCTGCTGCCGGGATTAGTTCACCTTCCCATTGGTGAAGACTTAGCCATGGTACAAACTTCGCTCTGCTGAATGACAGTGTAGGTGCACCACTGTGTCTGTCAGCCCCTTCCTGGTGAAGTCTGCCACGGGCTGTGTTACACTACCCCCCATTTGTAGCCAAGCCTCACATCTAAAGGCTTATTCTGCACCATGACCTGCGATCAATGATCCAGACTGTGCACTGGAGGCAGCCGCCGAGGACCGTGCCAGCAGCCTCGGCCAGGGTCTGGAAGTATCCCCGGCTCTGCCGCCGGGATGGGATTAGTTCACCTTCCCATTGGTGAAGACTTAGCCATGGTACAAACTCCGCTCTGCTGAATGACAGTGTAGGTGCACCACTGTGCCTGCCAGCCCCTTCCTGGTGAAGTCTGCCACGGGCTGTGTGACACTACCTCCCATTTGTAGCCAAGCCTCACATCTAAAGGCTTATTCTGCACCATGACCTGCGATCAATGATCCAGACTGTGCACTGGAGGCAGCCGCCGAGGACCGTGCCAGCAGCCGTGGACTGTGGCTAAGTCTTCACCGATGGGAAGGTGAACTAATCCCGGCGGCAGGGACAGGGATACTTTCAGACCCTGGCCGAGGCAAGCTGGCCTATCACTGCTATAATTTTTTGAGCATGTGTTCAGTTAATCATCATATGCTGTCAATATATACAGGGAGTGCAGAATTATTAGGCAAGTTGTATTTTTGAGGATTAATTTTATTATTGAACAACAACCATGTTCTCAATGAACCCAAAAAACTCATTAATATCAAAGCTGAATATTTTTGGAAGTACTTTTTTTTTTTTTTTTGTTTTAGCTATTTTAGGGGGATATCTGTGTGTGCAGGTGACTATTACTGTGCATAATTATTAGGCAACTTAGCAAAAAACAAATATATACCCATTTCAATTATTTATTTTTACCAGTGAAACCAATATAACATTTCAACATTCACAAATATACATTTCTGACATTCAAAAACAAAACAAAAACAAATCAGTGACCAATATAGCCACCTTTCTTTGCAAGGACACTCAAAAGCCTGCCATCCATGGATTCTGTCAATGTTTTGATCTGTTCACCATCAACATTACGTGCAGCAGCAACCACAGCCTCCCAGACACTGTTCAGAGAGGTGTACTGTTTTCCCTCCTTGTAAATCTCACATTTGATGATGGACCACAGGTTCGCAATGGGGTTCAGATCAGGTGAACAAGGAGGCCATGTCTTTAGATTTTCTTCTTTTATACCCTTTCTTGCCAGCCACGCTGTGGAGTACTTGGACGCGTGTGAAGGAGCATTGTCCTGCAAGAAAATCATGTTTTTCTTGAAGGATGCAGACTTCTTCCTGTACCACTGCTTGAAGAAGGTGTCTTCCAGAAACTGGCAGTAGGACTGGGAGTTGAGCTTGACTCCATCCTCAACCCGAAAAGGCCCCACAAGCTCATTTTTGATGATACCAGCCCAAACCAGTACTCCACCTTGCTGGCATCTGAGTCGGACTGGAGCTCTCTGCCCTTTACCAATCCAGCCACGGGCCCATCCATCTGGCCCATCAAGACTCACTCTCATTTCATCAGTCCATAAAACCTTAGAAAAATCAGTCTTGAGATATTTCTTGGCCCAGTCTTGACATTTCAGCTTGTGTGTCTTGTTCAGTGGTGGTCGTCTTTCAGCCTTTCTTACCTTGGCCATGTCTCATGAGTATTGCACACCTTGTGCTTTTGGGCACTCCAGTGATGTTGCAGCTCTGAAATATGGCCAAACTGGTGGCAAGTGGCATCTTGGCAGCTGCACGCTTGACTTTTCTCAGTTCATGGGCAGTTATTTTGCGCCTTGGTTTTTCCACACGCTTCTTGCGACCCTGTTGACTATTTTGAATGAAACGCTTGATTGTTCGATGATCACGCTTCAGAAGCTTTGCAATTTTAAGAGTGCTGCATCCCTCTGCAAGATATCTCACTATTTTTGACTTTTCTGAGCCTGTCAAGTCCTTCTTTTGACCCATTTTGCCAAAGGAAAGGAAGTTGCCTAATAATTACGCACACCTGATATAGGGTGTTGATGTCATTAGACCACACCCCTTCTCATTACAGAGATGCACATCACCTAATATGCTTAATTGGTAGTAGGCTTTCGAGCCTATACAGCTTGGAGTAAGACAACATGCATAAAGAGGATGATGTGGTCAAAATACTAATTTGCCTAATAATTCTGCACTCCCTGTATATATATAATAACATAGTAACATAGTACATAAGGCCGAAAAAAGACATTTGTCCATCCAGTTCGGCCTGTCATCCTGCAAGTTGATCCAGAGAAAGGCAAAAAAAAAACTGTGAGGTAGAAGCCAATTTTCCCCACTTTAGGGGAATAAAAAATTCCTTCCCGACTCCAATCAGACAATCAGAATAACTCCCTGGATCAACGACTCCTCTCTAGTAGCTATAGCCTGTAATATTATTACACTCCAGAAATACATCCAGGCCCCTCTTGAATTCCTTTATTTTACTCACCATCACCACCTCCTCAGGCAGAGAATACCATAGTCTCACTGCTCTTACCGTAAAGAATCCTCTTCTATGTTTGTGTACAAATTTTCTTTCCTCCAGACGCAGATGGTGTCCCCTCGTCACAGTCCTGCGGATAATTAGATGATGGGATAGATCTCTGTACTGACCCCTGATATATTAATACATAGTAATTAGATCTCCCCTCAGTCATCTTTTTTCTAAAGTGAATAACCCTAATTTTGATAATCTTTCAGGGTACTGTAGTTGCTCCATTCCAGTTATTACTTTAGTTGCCCTCCTCTGGACCTTCTCCAGCTCTGCTTTGTCTGCCTTGTTCACAGGAGCCCAGAACTGTACACAATACTCCATGTGTGGTCTGACTAGCGATTTTTAAAGTGGTAGGACTATGTTCTTATCACGGGCATCTATGCCCCTTTTGATGCAACCCATTATCTTATTGGCCTTGGCAGCAGCTGCCTGACACTGGTTTTTGCAACTTAGTTTGCTGTTTATTAAAATTCCTAGATCCTTTTCCATGTCAGTGTTATTGAGTGTTTTACCATTTGGTATGTACGAGCGACTTGCATTATTCCTTCCTATGTGCATAACTTTACATTTGTCAGTGTTAAACCTCATCTGCCACTTATCTGCCCAAGCCTCCAATCTATCCAGATCTCTCTGTAGTAGTATACTGTCCTCTTCTGTTTTTATTACTTTACACAGTTTAGTGTCATCTGCGAAAATTGAAGTTTTACTGTGCAAGCCTTCTACAAGATCATTAATAAATATATTGAAGAGAATAGGGCCCAATACTGACCCCTGAGGTACCCCACTAAGGACAGTGACCCAATCTGAGTGAGTACCGTTAATAACCACCCTCTGTTTTCTATCACTCAGCCAGTTGCTTACCCACATACAGACATTTTCTCCCAGTCCGAGCATTCTCATTTTATATACTAACCTTTTATGTGGTACAGTGTCAAATGCTTTGGAGAAGTCCAGATATATGATATCCATTGATTTGCCGCTGTCAAGTCTAGTACTTACCTCCTCATAGAAACTAATTAAATTAGTTTGGGATGACCGATCCCTCATGAAGCCATGCTGATATGATGTTATTTGCTTATTTCCGTTGAGATGCTCTAAGATAGCATCTCTTAGAAAACCTTCAAACAGTTTACCCACAACAGATGTCAAACTTACCGGCCTATAGTTTCCAGGCTCTGTTTTTGGACCCTTTTTTATTGGCACCACATTTGCTATGCACCAATCCTGTGGGACATTCCCTGTCAGTATAGAGTCTGCAAATATCAGAAATAAGGGTCTGGCTATGACATTACTTAATTCCCTTCGAATATGGGGGTGTATGCCATTTGGCTATTTTAATCTTTTAATGGGTAATTTATTTTTACATTCAGCATTTCATCTGACAGTTTTTTTTCCTCAGTGAATAAATTGGAGAAAAAAATAATATACTTGTGAATTAAATCTGATCATGTGGTGTTAAGCTTCATTCACCAAAAATCTTGTTTGTTTTAATCAGGATTTAGGTTCAAACATGGTGTTGTCTGTCGTCCTGGAAAGGATGCCTGACTTCCATGTTGACCTCTCTACATGGTTGGGTGTGACTGGCGTTATACTCATCTGTGTGGTAATCCTGTTTTGGGAATGGAGCGTTATTGCAACATGTATATATCTATATATACATTTTTATTTATTGTTAATTCTTGACAACTACGGTATGTAATGATAATGTGCACATGTGATTTTTAGAGAATCAACATTTTTCAATGTCCAATCTAAAATATGGTCTTGAAGCCATGTCACCATTTTGGGAGCGATTCTTATAATTTATAAGGTTTGATATCATGTGCTACAGAATGTGTTTGTGGCTCAGATTGCATTCTTTTGATGGTGCGAAGACATGATCTGCTATGATGCCAACGCCCTGGCAATGGACACTCACAGCATTTGTGTGTTCCTCATTCGATGCGATCACATTATTGCATGACTTTTTCTTTATGTAATGAGAAAGCAATGTGCCAACATGCGCAGTTAACTTAATGGGACGGTATATTTGATCCATGCTGGTTAGTTTTTTCCCCAAAAAATATATTTTTTTTTTATTGGTACACTGAATATTTTAAAGATAATTTTCTTCAATATTTTTAAAACAATAACATTTTAAGCTTACATGATTTCACTTAGTTTTATGGAAGTTGTTAATGTCTTCACAGTATGTATACTTTTATATTTTTTAATTTTTTAAATATAATTCTGGTATATATTTTTTTATTTATAATTCTTTATTACTTTTCAACAGACAGACATCACATCCAGAGTTTATACCTCTGAACATAAAACAGCACAATGAGTGCAAAAAGAGCAATTCAAAAATTACATAGGGGTATTAGGCATACAAGAATAAGGTTCAGCAAATACAAGCAGTCAAAGTACATTAGCATAATCAAGTAATCTTTTTATGTAACTAAGATGAGCTAGAAGACTGAAGTAACAGGCGGCCCAACGTCGCCCTCAGTTGACCATCTAAGTACCACTCAGTGAGTGTGAAAGGTTTCATAATTTGCTGAATTTCTTCATAAGATATACAGTGAATAATACATGGTTTCCATTTTTGAAACAAACCCTTAGCTTGTCGTTCTTTCGCATCTAGGGTATTCAATCTTTCCATATGAAATACATTTTTTAATTGTTCTATTATGAACTGCAAGCCCGGTGCATCTCCCTGAAGCCATTTTTGTAAGATATTTTCTTTAACTACCATACATATAGTAGGAAATAAGCGGGGTAGACCTCCTTGGCCAACCTCACCATCCTCATAGTGAAATAAATACAATTGGGGGGTCAATGTAAACTCCCTTCCCCAGAACCTCCGGACCAAATCCCCCACCTCTTCCCACAATCGCCTGCTTTACAGGCATGTCCAAATACCATGAAATAAGTTGGTGTATCCCGTACCACACTTAAGACAGTTTGTTATTCATCTGGTTTAGCTGGATATGGGGGGATATTAAAGCCATATATGGCACTATACATAAATCTGACCTGAGTGTCTCTCCACAACTCATTAATGACATGTCTTCTGACCATTTCCCACCCTTTCAATATCTTTTGTTTGATGTCAATATCATGTATCTGCTCATCCCATTTCCCAAAACTCTTACTCCTATCACTTATCCCATCCTCTAAGGGTACTCACCCGAAACGCGTCAACGTCCATGCCGTGTACCAAGTGGCTATGTCCGTTTTTTACATGTGATTAATAAAGAAGAGCTGTTAGAGGATCTCAATTGTCTCCGGGACCTTTTCCTTCACTTACTTGTATCCCGTCCTCTCCCCTCATGTCAGTGTAGATCATAGAAATCGAGACCCTCCCACCCCCTAAATGCAGGATTTTATCCAAAATATTCCTGCAAACCTCCTTTTGTACCAACACAAGCGGACTTTCCAAGGCCTCCTTTATCTGGGACCATTGGATAGTCTGAAAGGACGATAAAGAAAACTTTTCAATCAATTCCCCTCTCGTCAGCCATCTGGGATCCATGTAATGAAGTAGGTGTTTTACTTGCAAAATCGCCTTTCATCTCCATTCCTCAAACAATCTATTCGTTCTACCCTGCGCAAATTCGGGATTGTTCCACAAAGGAAGATGTTTGGAGATCCTATAAGATAGCCAGTATTTTTTCCAGAGAATTCTCCATGTAGCCATCGTATCTTTGAACAGCATAGACTGCTTGATCCACACAAGAATCACCTGCAACCTCGCATGTAACAACGCCCCCGGAGTTTGCAGGCCAAATTATATCCCCTAATATCGGGAAAGGCTATCCCTCCTTGTTCAATCTCCTTAATTAAAGAACATACTGGTATCTTCGGCCTCTTCCCATGCCACAAGAAGGTCGTGAACGCTTTAGTTATTTTAGAGACATCCTTGTGCTTAAACAATATGGGGATAGTCTGCATAGGATAGAGCAATTTAGAAACTGACATCATCTTAAGAAGATGATTGCGCCCCAATAAAGTCAGCGGAAGATCATGCCATCTTTGCAGCTCCCTAACTATTTTAGCTATTAAGGGGTCGTAGTTAAGTCTATATATGGATTCAAGAGTAACCCCTACTTTTATACCTAAGTAAGTTATGTGAGAGCGAGGTATTGGTATATAACCCAGTCCACTCCCCGTCTCCTGCTGCCCCCCACCCTTCAAGAAGAGGAACTCTCTCTTGGATTTATTAATTTTAAGTCCAGAAAGAGAGCCCAAATCCTCCAATGCCTCGATGACCTTTCCTATGTCCCTAGATAGGTTGGCCATAAACAATAAAATGTCGTTGGCGTATAGAGACAGATGCAACTGCTTCCTCCCCACCTGCATACCCTCAAATAGCTCCTCCGAGTCTAACCATCATAACAGTGGCTCTATCGCCAAGTCTAACAAGAGAGGAGACAGGGGGCAGCCCTGCCTAGTTCCCCTTTGCAACAAAAAAGAGTCGGACAGGTAACCTCCATTCAAAACGTCCCCTTGATGCCCACAGATTCCAGGGTAAGACCCAGCTATTGAGCCAACTCAAAACAGAACCAATAACCCCAAAGAAAAGTGGGAGACACACATATAAAATATATGTAATTTATTGAGACATGATCACATAACAAACAATATATGAAACAAAGGGCACAAGTGTACAGGAGGGGGGAGACCTCATGTAAGGAGGTCAGATACAACCTCTCTCCCAAACACCCAACTGGCAGGGAAAAAGATGTCGCAGCCCTAGGTATACATCAGCATGAAAATTGTGAGAACTGTAGGTTCACTCAAAGTGACATGTACTGGTATGTATGTTGCATGCACAGAAAGATAAATGAAAAAAATGTACAAATAGCACAAGGCAAACTAGCCCACCCAAAAACCTGGGATGGCCGCATAAGGTATGCACATAGCCATTGAACTGTACAATACAGACAGAGGCAAGTGTGCCAAGTGCAGGTGGCAGTAGAGAATTAAAAAGAAATGTAACAACTAACTGAGCAAAACAACAAAACATGTATTACCCTTGATATGCTGGACCCAGAGCGTGTGACCAAAAGCTGCACCTCGACATACGTTTCACCTGGAGAGGCTTCATCAGGAGGTAAAGTAACAAACTGAGTTCGTCCTTAAATGGTGTGGTCCACAGCTGGCAGCTGATTAGCGCATCCGCCCAGTGTTGCAGGGATGACATCATAAAGACGCGCCACCCAGCCTACAGAGCAAGGCACGACCACCGTGTCACATGACCAAACCAGGAGAAGGGAGGGAGCCGCATCTGACATCACGCAGCCACAACTCCCCGCCCCGGGTCCGATCACATGACACACACGTCGGCCGGCCCTAAGACAGCCAGGTATAGGAGCGTCACTACAATGCCAGCCAGACAGCGCACTGAAGCGATGCGCATATGCCAGGTGGAGACAATGTATAGAGGACAGTGGAGAGATAACCACATGTGAAGGACAATATATGGGGGGCACAAAGATCAAAATTGCCAATAGTCAGCTTAATCGTACAGCATATCAGAGTAATATATACATTTTAGCAAATATTGTGATTATTATAAGATTACATGTTCATTGCTGCTTGATTGTGTGTATATATATATATATAGTTTTTGTACTCATCGTTTTTTTGGTCTAGGGTCATGATCTCATTGATGGCATAGGTTTCTATTACCATTTTTGACTTATGGATCCATGGATCCATTTTTATAAAGTTACAATAATACACAATATTTTTTTTTGTGTTATAGCAATATAGAAGGTATTTTTTATGGGGTTGTGCATATATCGTTAATGGTGAAGGCTATAGGGGGCTCTATACTATGCTGCTCTGCCTGTATATATTACTCTGATATGCTGTACGATTGAGCTGACTATTGGCAATTTTGATCTTTGTGCCCCCCATATATTGTCCTTCACATGTGGTTATCTCTCCACTGTCCTCTATACATTGTCTCCACCTGGCATATGCGCATCGCTTCGGTGCGCTGTCTGGCTGGCATTGTAGTGACGCTCCTATACCTGGCTGTCTCAGGGCCGGCCGACGTGCGTGTCATGTGATCGGACCCGGGCGGGGAGGTGTGGCTGCGTGATGTCAGATGCGGCTCCCTCCCTCCTCCTGGTCTGGTCATGTGACACAGTGGGCGTGCCTTGCTCTGTAGGCTGGGTGGCGCGTCTTTATGATGTCATCCCTGCAACACTGGGTGGATGCGCTAATCAGCTGCCAGCTGTGGACCACACCATTTAAGGACGAACTCAGTTTGTTACTTTAACTCCTGACGAAGCCTTACATGAGGTCTCCCCCCCCTCCTGTACACTTGTGCCTTTTGTTTCATATATTGTTTGTTATGTGATCATGTCTCAATAAATTACATATATTTTATATGTGTGTCTCCCACTTTTCTTTGGGGTTATTGGTTCTGTTTTTGGGTTGACTCAGTATATTATACTAGACCCCAGTGTAATCTATACATTATATGTGAGTTTTTTCTTATAGGTTGGTCTAAGACCCAGCTATTTCCAGTTAATACTATTAAAGGCCTTTTCGGCATCTAAAGTGAGAATGGCTGGGTCCTGCCCCAGTTACTCCGGCGTCCCCGCCACTGAAAGGGCCAACAGTACCTTCCGTAAATTTGTAACTGCAGCCCGACCTTTAATGAAACCCACTTACACTGGGGAAATCAGAGCAGGAAGAACAGTGGCCAACCTATTGGCTAACAATTTTGACAATATTTTAAGGTCATGATTTATCAATGAAATCAACCTATAAGAGATCAAGCTTTCTGGGTCTTTACCAGCCTTATGGAGTAATGTTATATGGGCCGTATTCATTTGTTCAGGAAGTACACTCCCCTCAACCAGAGAAGAATAGAGGGAAGTAAGATACGGAACCACCTTGGCATCCATAGCTTTATAAAAGTCAGACGTATACCCATCGGGGCCGAGGCTGTATTTCCGCTGCCGTCAAGGGGGCGTTCAAGGTGTCAAACTGCTCCTCCGTTAAAGCTGGCAAGGAAATTCTCTCAAAAAAGGCCTTCCCCTCTACTACTCTATAACCAGCGTTTTGATAAAATCCAGCCATATATTTCCCAAATAACTTATTAATCTGCTGTGGTCTGTGCTCCCTGGTCCCGTCACCCCTCCTCACTGCCTGGATATGATTTAGCAGACGTCTCCCTCTGGCCAAAGAGGCCAGCAACTTCCCAGACTTGTTGCCAAATCTGTGAAGACGGGCATCCAAGTGAGACCGCTTCGATAGTTCAAGTTTCTCTGCCCACGCGTCAAAGTCTCTCTTAGCTGAGACCCAGCGTTCTTTAGCTATCTGGGTCTGGGCCAAGAGAAAGTCACTGTAAGCATCTCTCAAACATCCACTCGCCCTCTCATACTGTGCCCTAGCTATCTTCCTTATGGAGGAGACATATGCCATCAACCTACCCCTCAAAACTGCTTTAGCAGTCTCCTAGAACAGTATCGGATTATTCACATGTTCCCTATTGTCATCTACAAATTCCATCCACCAGCCGTTCAAAAGTTTCACAAATTCCTCGTCCTTTACCAAGTAATTAGGAAACCTCCATAAGAACTCACCTCCCCCAGAATACACATCTCTAAGATTCAGCAGGAGTGGAGAATGGTCTGAAATTACCATATCACCTATTGTAATGTCAGCCATTCTATGCAGGATTGCTGGTGACAAAAACAAACAATCAATTCTGGACCAGCTCTTGTGCGCATGGGAATAATGTGTGAATTCCCTCCCCTGGGGATTGGAGAATCTCCATCCATCTCTGAGATACAACAACTCAGCAAAGTCCCCCAGAGTGTATTGCTGACTATGGCCACTCTCTGACCTCCTATCCTCCCGCGGGTTCATTGCTGCATTAAAATCTCCACTAACTATTTTAGCGGTATGCGTATCCTGCAGTATTTTGGTACATAACAAGTCAAAGAAGGCTTTGTGGCCCTGATTTGGTGCATATATATTGTATAGACTGTAGTCCCCAAAGGGACCTGAGATGTGGAGATTTACCATCCTCCCTACGTTGTCCACCTCCTCCGAATGAACCACATGTAATAAGTGATGACCTATCAAAATTAAAACCCTCACTTTCTTTTCTATAGCCGCAGAGCCATATACCGCCCCCACCCACAGCTTCCTTATCCTATGGAAGTCTGCTGTCTACAGATGGGTCTCCTGCAACAGCGCTATGTCTGTTTTCAGTCTGCACAAATGCCTGATGACCTTCATGCGCTTATTGGGAGATCTCAACCCTTTCACGTTCCACGACACTATCTTCATAAATTTGTTGCTAGTAAGAGATCCACGTGCCAACAGAAACCCCTCCCACCATCCGTCAAACCATCAATTGAAGAACTGCCTCCCAGCCCGACAATTCCCCAGAGAACATTAACAATTGGCTGCTCATACATTACCCCCAAACATAAAGAAACCAGTGACATTGAAACCGTAACCAATAAAAATAAAAATAATACAAGTAGAAAACTGTTAGCTAGAACCACAATTAGCTCAAGAACTTCCTTTCCATCTTCCTCACAGATTTGGCCCCAAAAGGTTTCTGAGACTTTGACATCCTCTGCGGCAGAGAGGCAGAATCCTGGGACACCCGGTGCCATCCATGCTTCTCAGCCCGCATACTTGTAGCCTGACGATCAGCATCCAATTCAGCGGACTCCTGCCTGTGGTCTGCTTAATTCCGCATATATTCCTCCACCTCCTTTGGATCCGTGAATTGCTTGGAGCCACCATCAGGGAGCTGCACTCACAGTATAGCAGGGTAAGCAAGTTGAAATCTGGTCCCATTTTTATAGAGGCTATTGCACACAGCGCCAAAAGCTCCCCGTTTCCGTGCCACTTCAGCCGAATAATCAGCGAAAAGAAGGACCTTAGTCCCTTTCAAGATCAATGGGTCTCTCCTCGCTCGGTAACCCCGCAGAATGTCCTCCTTATCGGAGTAGTCCAGATATTTACAAATCGCCTGACTAGGCCTCTGGTCCACTTTAGTGCGGGTAGACATCGACTGATCCCTCCAAGGCCCCAGTCTATGGGCTCTTTCCACCTTCCTTCTTCCACCCTGAAGACCCAGAGCCTGAGGCAGTTCAACCTCAAATACGTGGCGAAGTTTAGTCATTGATACTGATTCTGGTACACCTACCAGGCGTAGATTACTGCGTGTAGACCTGTTTTCAAGGTCCTCCACACGATCATTAAGTTTTTCTGCCAACTGATATAGAGCTCGCATTTTTTGTGCAGTATCCGCAACATCCTCCTCAATACATGCCACCCGTTGCTCTACATCAGACACCCTGTGATCCTGTAATTCACCTCCTCCTGCAGTTTGTTGAGTGCCGCGTGCAGGGTAGATGATAGAGAGGCGATAATATTGGGGGCTAGCTGTTTTGCCACTTCAGTGGCCAGCATTTTGATGTTGATCGCCTTACCAGTGGCTTCAAAGAGATCCACCTGCATATCATTGACCGGGGTCCCCTGCTCTTTTGACATGTTGTGCCGCGGTGAGGAGGGGGGGAGCGGCGACATCTTGGGACAAACCTAGTCCGTGCAAACAATGTCTATTGCCGACTAGGGAGTAGATTTCTGCCCACTTCTCAGCAGATAACGCTCCATGCAGTTGTCAGAGCGTCTCTCAGGTATCGGGGATCCTCCAGCTGTCCGTGGAGAAGCAGGATTAGCAAGTATGTTCGGCGGTGGATCGAAGCACAAGTCCCCAGCGTCTCTACATGCCCGCGCCGGAACCGGAAGCCCTCTGTTATTTTTTGACACAATAGAAATCAAACACATTTACTAAATTTCAAATACTAATTTTCATTAAATAATCAATAATCAATTCAGTGGGGGGCGGAGCCTGCGCTGAGTGTGGATGGCTGTGTGAGGCGCTGCTCTGTGACCAGATATCCCTCTTAGCACACTATCAACAGCGTTCCAGGACGATATAATGGTCAAGATTGGTGGACAGAAGCCCACAGACCCTGCTGGACCGGGCAAATCGACGATTCATGCAGGAGACATGGATAAATTCATTAAAAAGGCTGCCGCTACATACGTGGCTAAAGAATCAAAGATGGCGCCGGGCACACCGAGATCCTCTGGCCACAAACATCAAGCTTCTTCTGGTGCCGAAGGAGGAAGAGATGATTCCCCTGATCCTGAGACCCTGCCGATATCTCGTAGCTTTCTAAAAGAAACGCTGGCTGAAGCCCTTGAACCATTAAGTTCAGAAATGGCAGCAATCAGAAGTGACATACGCCACATGGGCGCAAGAGTAGAAACGCTTGAGGAGACTCAGTCCAAGCTTCTTACTCACCAGAAAGAAGTTTCTTCGAATATGGCGGACCTACAGGCACATGTCAATATGCTACATACGGCCATAGAAGACCAAGAAAACAGGGGAAGAAGAAATAATCTTCGTTTTAGAGGAATACCCGAATCGGTTGCCCCGAGCGACATTCCTGAAACAGTAATGCAGATATGCCTACAACTCCTAGGCCCCGACACGGCCCACGAGGTCACCATTGAGAGGGCGCACAGAGCCCTCAGACCCAAGCCGCAACTCAACGAGCCTCCTCGGGACGTTATTTGCAAATTTCTTCTTTTTCCTGTCAAGGAAGCAATTCTGACAAGTGCCAGGAATCATCCGTCCTTGAGTTGGGAAGGTAACGACATCGCCATCTTTCAGGATTTGGCGCAATCGACGCTTAAAAAACGCAAGGTACTAAAACCGCTCACCGACTGGCTGCGAGCTCACAAGACCCTGTATAGGTGGTCGTTTCCTTTCGGCCTTTCCTTTACCCATGAAGGACGTCGCCTTTTTGTTTCTACATACAAAGACCTGGAGAAGATCTACCACCAGCTGGACATTCAACCTCTCCCGATTGAAAATTGGGATGTGTTCCAAGGGATGGCAACCACCACTGAACTCCCGAATGTCCTGCCCTGGGAGATTCCTCGTACCCCTAAACCGCAAAGAGCGAGGAGAGGGAACGTCTCCACCCCAAGAAGGCTTCCAATGCCAGAAGATTGATCGACGGACATCTCTAGCATATCAGATAAATATGTTTACATGTGTCTGTCTTTATCCCTTTTTAGATATGCTTTTCTCACCATATAATCGCTCGAAGTTTTCGCATATCTTCTTGCTCTTTAAGGTTACCTCTTTTCTACCTAGCTCACAGGACCTTTGTTAATTAGAATGTTTGCGATTCCCTGGTTCGTTTTCCCTTTGCGCAAATGATCTATAATTCCCTATGTTGATGCGCATATCGGAATAGTTGAATACCTTAACTTCTATAAAGATAGGCGCTATGGTTAGTCGTGACCCACTTGATCCGGTGTATTACATCCAGGCGGATGGTTGTAGTAAAATAACAAAGACTACTATATTCTTTTGAACATGTCCTTTTGGCATAGTGGGGACTGAGATTCTTAAGTACTATGATCTTTGTTAATGTTTAACTTACGCTTGTTCTACCATATTTCATTGCTCTTCCATTTCCACATGGGCTTTGTATATATTCGCAAGAAATATGGACGTATCTCTGTCTGCGGGATGGGAAACTGGCCGGCTTAGGCTCTTCTCATGTAAGCGGATGCCATTGCGATTATCTTCTAATTAATGCGCAAGTTTTATGTGAAGTAAAATATTCGCGAGATCCGAGGTTGTTTCCCGTAGCGCGAACAGAGATATTTGCTTCATGTAATACCCCTACTGAAGTATTCGACCCCCTTTCAAGTTTAAAGTTAGGTACCGCGTTCAGAGGTAATCAATTTGACCTGGTTCGCATTACCTGTCTGGGGGGTCCTTGGACCCTACTGATCTAGACATGCGAGGGAATTTGATGTAGATTACCCTTTCTCCGCGAGTGCAATCTTTTGGAGGGTGGGCTTGGGGGTCCCCCGGGCAGATAGGGACCATATCTTTGGTGTTATGTGTCCTGGAGGATGATGTACGTTTCACACTATTTGCTTCCACATCTATACTACGACATATCACTTCTCTGCATATTTCGTACTTTGCGATGTGATGCCCACTGGAAATGGTTATGAGCACATGAAAATAACCAATACTGATCTTTGACCAAAATGATGACTGGCAAAAGATTAATCCTAGAGGGATAGGTCTAGGAATACATATTACTTTCCCCTCATCTAATTTGTAGAGCGTGAATGCTCTACCTCACTAAAGAACCTTCTGTTCGAAGTTCTATTATGTTTTACTTACAGTTTTTTTTTTTTTTTTATTGTTATTGTATTATTCTCAGGTACTCTGACATACAATTGTGATCCACAGTTCAGCTTTGGGCCCAGGGGATGTTCTGATGCTTCGCTCGGGGAGGCCGAGGGTTATATGGTACTGCAATATGTTGCTTTGATTTGCTCACTATTAACATCATGTCTTTTGACCCAACCCCTAACTTTAAGACATGTCTAGCATTCGTATAGCCTCCTTCAATGTGAAAGGTTTTAATTCCCCATCGAAACGTAGCCAGATCTTTTCATATTTGAGGAAAGAAGAATGTTCAATTATCTTCCTCCAAGAAACCCACTTCAGATTTAGTAAGTACCCTAACCTAACACATTCTTTATTTTCCACCTGGTTTCATTGTGGAGCAGGATCTTTGGCCTCCAAGGGCGTAAGTATAGGAATACGAAAAGATCTCCCCTTTTCTTATATGAACCATATTCAGGATACTGACGGACGATATATCATGCTTAAATGTTCTATTGCTAACCAGGTATATACTTTTGTTAACCTATATGCCCCCAATACAGGCCAGGTTGCTTGGATTATAGAGTCTCTTGCCAAACTAGACCCATATAAAGACGGTATAGTGATTTTGGGGGGAGACTTTAATATGACACTTGATCCAGAATTGGACTCTACCTCTGTAAGATCAACTATTTCTAATAAGGCACGCAGACATCTCAGAAGACACTTACAAAATTGGTCTGTAGTGGATGTTTGGAGACTCTTCAACCCCAAAGATAGGGATTACACATTCTTTTCTCCGGTACACGGCTCCTACCATAGAATTGACTACCTATTTGTATCAAAAGAATACCTCCAATTCTGCAACCTGGCCTGTATTGGCTTGATGCATCTTTCAGATCATGCCCCCGTATTGTTTACTCTAGAGCTGCCCACCTCTGACTCTCAAATCTTTAGATGGCGGCTAAACGAACAATTGATATCACCTGGGGATAATTTGTCTCTTACCCGAAAAACTCTAGAAGAATTCTTCTCTTTGAATAGCGGTTCAGTATCCTCTCACCTAGTGCTTTGGGATGCTCATAAAGTATATATGAGAGGTCATTTTATCTCTATGGGTTCTAGGATTAAAAAAACTAGAAAACTCCAGATAGATACTCTACTATCTAAAATTCAGCATTTGGAATCCTTACATAAACAATCCCTGTCAAAAACCCATTATAAAGAATTAACTGATACACGAGAGACCCTCAAAACATTACTAAACTCGAACTCAGCCAAATATTATATTCAAGCCCAATTTAGATATTATGCTCATGGAGACAGAGCGTCAAAATTCATGATGCAACGAATTAAAAAAAGGCAGTCCCTTAATTATATTCATAAAATAAAATCAGCAGATGGAAATACGGCCCTTACCACTTCAGCCATTGCTACTAAATTTAGGGAATTTTACCATTCACTATATAATCTAAAAGAATCAGAGCCCATTGTCCCGGAAAAAATTCCTTCCTCCGACGTTACGTCAGCCTTCTTAGACTCACTGTCCCTTCCTGTCCTCTCTGAGGATCAAGCATTAACACTGAGAAGCCCTTTCACCCTGAAAGAGATAGAAGACACCATCAAACAGCTCCCTAAGGGTAAATGCCCAGGCCCTGACGGTCTTTCAGCCGCATATTATAAATCCTTATCAAACATATTAGGCCCCCACCTTCTTAAGGTTTGTAATGTTTCGCTTTTGGGTACTCCGATGTCAATAGATATGACTAGGGCACATATATCTTTGATCCCTAAAGAGGGGAAAGATAGCTCAAACTGCGCAAATTATCGCCCAATTTCCCTGCTGAACATAGACCTAAAGATTCTAGCGAAAATTTTGGCGACACGCCTCTCCTTATTACTTCCTACACTAATTCAGAGAGACCAAGTAGGCTTTGTGAAAAACAGAGAGGGCAAACAAAATACAGCTAGGGTCCTCAATTGTATTTACCTTGCAAAAAAACACAATCGTCCAATGATCCTTCTCAGCACAGATGCTGAGAAGGCATTTGACAGAGTAAAGTGGGAATATATGAAAAATGTTTTATATGCTTTTGGAATCCCGGATTCGTTCATTAAAGCAGTATTCTCTCTTTACTCAAATGCATCAGCTTCTGTCATAGTGGATAACTCTCTCTTAAGCCCCCTTGATATTAGTAATGGGACAAGGCAGGGGTGCCCCCTCTCTCCCCTACTGTTCGTCTTAGTTATGGAAACTCTGTTACAGGCTATTAGGAGAGAGAGGGGGATACAAGGTATACGGATGGGTGAGGTTTAGGGATGAGCGAACTCGAACTGTATAGTTCGGGTTCGTACCGAATTTTGGGGTGTCCGTGACACGGACCCGAACCCGGACATTTTCGTAAAAGTCCGGGTTCGGGTTCGGTGTTCGTCGCTTTCTTCGCGCTTTTGTGACGCTTTCTTGGCGCTTTTTGAAAGGCTGCAAAGCAGCCAATCAACAAGCGTCATACTACTTGCCCCAAGAGGCCATCACAGCCATGCCTACTATTGGCATGGCTGTGATTGGCCAGAGCACCATGTGACCCAGCCTCTATTTAAGCTGGAGTCACATAGCGCCGCCCGTCACTCTGCTCTGATTAGCGTAGGGAGAGGTTGCGGCTGCGACAGTAGGGCGAGATTAGGCAGATTAACTCCTCCAAAGGACTTGATTAACTGATCGATCTGCAGCTGTGGATCATTGAGCTGCTGATCCTCAATTGCTCACTGTTTTTAGGCTGCCCAGACCGTTTGTCAGTCACATTTTTCTGGGGTGATCGGCGGCCATTTTGTGTCTTGTGGTGCGCCAGCACAAGCTGCGACCAAGTGCATTTAACCCTCAATGGTGTGGTTGTTTTTTGGCTAAAGCCTACATCAGGGTGAAGCTGTCACACCAAGTGCATTTAACCAGCAATAGTCTGTTCATTTTTTGGCCATATACAAAATCAGGGGCAAGCTGCGCCTGTCACCAAGTGCATTTAACCCTCAATGGTGTGGTTGTTTTTTGGCTAAAGCCTACATCAGGGTGAAGCTGTCACACCAAGTGCATTTAACCAGCAATAGTCTGTTCATTTTTTGGCCATATACTAAATCAGGGGCAAGCTGCGCCTGTCACCAAGTGCATTTAACCCTCAATGGTGTGGTTGTTTTTTGGCTAAAGCCTACATCAGGGTGAAGCTGTCACACCAAGTGCATTTAACCAGCAATAGTCTGTTTATTTTTTGGCCATATCCCAGTCTAATTCTGTCACTAAATCCATACCGGTCACCCAGCGCCTAAATACTAGGCCTCAAATTTATATCCAGCTAAATCTGTCCCTAGTGCTGTAGCTGGGCGAGTTATTTAGTGTCCGTTCAAGCACATTTCTTGTTCTGGGTTGAAATACAATTCCCAATTTAGCAATTTCATAATTTAGTGGTTTCTGCTATATCAGAGCTATTTGAAATCTATCCCTAAAAGGGTATATAATATTCAAGGTGCACATTGGGTCATTCAGAATAACTTCACACACACCCGCTACTGTGTATTTCCAAGTCTAATTCTGGCACTAAACCCATACCTGTCACCCAGCGCCTAAATACTAGGCCTCAAATTTATATCCAGCTAAATCTGTCCCTAGTGCTGTAGCTGGGCGAGTTATTTAGTGTCCGTTCAAGCACATTTCTTGTTCTGGGTTGAAATACAATTCCCAATTTAGCAATTTCATAATTTAGTGGTTTCTGCTATATCAGAGCTATTTGAAATCTATCCCTAAAAGGGTATATAATATTCAAGGTGCACATAGGGTCATTCAGAATAACTTCACACACCCGCTACTGTGCATTTCCAAATCTAATTCTGTCACTAAACCCATACCTGTCACCCAGCGCCTAAATACTAGGCCTCAAATTTATATCCCGCTAAATCTCTCGTTACCGCTGTCCTGTTGTGGCTGGGAAAGTTATTTAGTGTCCGTCAAAGCACATTTTTTGTTCTGGGTTGAAATACAATTCCCAATTTAGCAATTTCATAATTTAGTGGTTTCTGCTATATCAGAGCTATTTGAAATCTATCCCTAAAAGGGTAGATCATATTGAAGGTGCACATAGGGTCATTCAGAATAACTTCACACACACGCTTCTGTGCATTTCCAAGTCTAATTCTGTCACTAAATCCATACCGGTCACCCAGCGCCTAAATACTAGGCCTCAAATTTATATCCCGCTGAATTTGAATACAATACATTGGGCCAAATAATATATTTGTTGTTGTGGTGAACCATAACAATGAGAAAAACATCTAGTAATGGACGCGGACGTGGACATGGTCGTGGTGGTGTTAGTGGACCCTCTGGTGCTGGGAGAGGACGTGGCCGTTCTGCCACATCCACACGTCCTAGTGTACCAACTACCTCAGGTCCCAGTAGCCGCCAGAATTTACAGCGATATATGGTGGGGCCCAATGCCGTTCTAAGGATGGTAAGGCCTGAGCAGGTACAGGCATTAGTCAATTGGGTGGCCGACAGTGGATCCAGCACGTTCACATTATCTCCCACCCAGTCTTCTGCAGAAAGCGCACAGATGGCGCCTGAAAACCAACCCCATCAGTCTGTCACATCACCCCCATGCATACCAGGGAAACTGTCTCAGCCTCAAGTTATGCAGCAGTCTCTTATGCTGTTTGAAGACTCCGCTGGCAGGGTTTCCCAAGGGCATCCACCTAGCCCTTCCCCAGCGGTGAAAGACATAGAATGCACTGACGCACAACCACTTATGTTTCCTGATGATGAGGACATGGGAATACCACCTCAGCATGTCTCTGATGATGACGAAACACAGGTGCCAACTGCTGCGTCTTTCTGCAGTGTGCAGACTGAACAGGAGGTCAGGGATCAAGACTGGGTGGAAGACGATGCAGGGGACGATGAGGTCCTAGACCCCACATGGAATGAAGGTCGTGCCACTGACTTTCACAGTTCGGAGGAAGAGGCAGTGGTGAGACCGAGCCAACAGCGTAGCAAAAGAGGGAGCAGTGGGCAAAAGCAGAACACCCGCCGCCAAGAGACTCCGCCTGCTACTGACCGCCGCCATCTGGGACCGAGCACCCCAAAGGCAGCTTCAAGGAGTTCCCTGGCATGGCACTTCTTCAAACAATGTGCTGACGACAAGACCCGAGTGGTTTGCACGCTGTGCCATCAGAGCCTGAAGCGAGGCATTAACGTTCTGAACCTGAGCACAACCTGCATGACCAGGCACCTGCATGCAAAGCATGAACTGCAGTGGAGTAAACACCTTAAAACCAAGGAAGTCACTCAGGCTCCCCCTGCTACCTCTTCTGCTGCTGCCGCCTCGGCCTATTCTGCTGCTGCCGCCTCGGCCTCTTCCTCCGCCTCTGGAGGAACGTTGGCACCTGCCGCCCAGCAAACAGGGGATGTACCACCAACACCACCACCACCACCTCCGTCACCAAGCGTCTCAACCATGTCACACGCCAGCGTTCAGCTCTCCATCTCACAAACATTTGATAGAAAGCGTAAATTCCCACCTAGCCACCCTCGATCCCTGGCCCTGAATGCCAGCATTTCTAAACTTCTGGCCTATGAAATGCTGTCATTTAGGCTGGTGGACACAGACAGCTTCAAACAGCTCATGTCGCTTGCTGTCCCACAGTATGTTGTTCCCAGCCGGCACTACTTCTCCAAGAGAGCCGTGCCTTCCCTGCACAACCAAGTATCCGATAAAATCAAGTGTGCACTGCGCAACGCCATCTGTGGCAAGGTCCACCTAACCACAGATACGTGGACCAGTAAGCACGGCCAGGGACGCTATATCTCCCTAACTGCACACTGGGTAAATGTAGTGGCAGCTGGGCCCCAGGCGGAGAGCTGTTTGGCGCACGTCCTTCCGCCGCCAAGGATCGCAGGGCAACATTCTTTGCCTCCTGTTGCCACCTCCTCCTTCTCGGCTTCCTCCTCCTCTTCTTCCACCTGCTCATCCAGTCAGCCACACACCTTCACCACCAACTTCAGCACAGCCCGGGGTAAACGTCAGCAGGCCATTCTGAAACTCATATGTTTGGGGGACAGGCCCCACACCGCACAGGAGTTGTGGCGGGGTATAGAACAACAGACCGACGAGTGGTTGCTGCCGGTGAGCCTCAAGCCCGGCCTGGTGGTGTGTGATAATGGGCGAAATCTCGTTGCAGCTCTGGGACTAGCCAATTTGACGCACATCCCTTGCTTGGCGCATGTGCTGAATTTGGTGGTGCAGAAGTTCATTCACAACTACCCCGACATGTCAGAGCTGCTGCATAAAGTGCGGGCCGTCTGTTCGCGCTTCCGGCGTTCACATCCTGCTGCTGCTCGCCTGTCTGCGCTACAGCGTAACTTCGGCCTTCCCGCTCACCGCCTCATATGCGACGTGCCCACCAGGTGGAACTCCACCTTGCACATGCTGGACAGACTGTGCGAGCAGCAGCAGGCCATAGTGGAGTTTCAGCTGCAGCACGCACGGGTCAGTCGCACTACAGAACAGCACCACTTCACCACCAATGACTGGGCCTCCATGCGAGACCTGTGTGCCCTGTTGCGCTGTTTCGAGTACTCCACCAACATGGCCAGTGGCGATGACACCGTTATCAGCGTTACAATACCACTTCTATGTCTCCTTGAGAAAACACTTAGGGCGATGATGGAAGAGGAGGTGGCCCAGGAGGAGGAGGAGGAGGAGGAGGAAGAGGGGTCATTTTTAGCACTTTCAGGCCAGTCTCTTCGAAGTGACTCAGAGGGAGGTTTTTGGCAACAGCAGAGGCCAGGTACAAATGTGGCCAGCCAGGGCCCACTACTGGAGGACGAGGAGGACGAGGATGAGGAGGAGGTGGAGGAGGATGAGGATGAAGCATGGTCACAGCGGGGTGGCACCCAACGCAGCTCGGGTCCATCACTGGTGCGTGGCTGGGGGGAAAGGCAGGACGATGACGATACGCCTCCCACAGAGGACAGCTTGTCCTTACCCCTGGGCAGCCTGGCACACATGAGCGACTACATGCTGCAGTGCCTGCGCAACGACAGCAGAGTTGCCCACATTTTAACCTGTGCGGACTACTGGGTTGCCACCCTGCTGGATCCACGCTACAAAGACAATGTGCCCACCTTACTTCCTGCACTGGAGCGTGATAGGAAGATGCGCGAGTACAAGCGCACGTTGGTAGACGCGCTACTGAGAGCATTCCCAAATGTCACAGGGGAACAAGTGGAAGCCCAAGGCCAAGGCAGAGGAGGAGCAAGAGGTCGCCAAGGCAGCTGTGTCACGGCCAGCTCCTCTGAGGGCAGGGTTAGCATGGCAGAGATGTGGAAAACTTTTGTCAACACGCCACAGCTAACTGCACCACCACCTGATACGCAACGTGTTAGCAGGAGGCAACATTTCACTAACATGGTGGAACAGTACGTGTGCACACCCCTCCACGTACTGACTGATGGTTCGG
The DNA here is from genome assembly GCF_014858855.1 of Bufo gargarizans. Lineage (NCBI taxonomy): Eukaryota > Metazoa > Chordata > Amphibia > Anura > Bufonidae > Bufo > Bufo gargarizans. Next base: position 171,352,589 of record NC_058085.1, read on the forward strand.
CCCCATTCAACTTCTGGGTCTCTAAATTGTCCACGTGGCCAGAGCTAGCCTTTTATGCCTTGGAGGTGCTGGCCTGCCCGGCAGCCAGCGTTTTGTCTGAACGTGTATTCAGCACGGCAGGGGGCGTCATTACAGACAAACGCAGCCGCCTGTCTACAGCCAATGTGGACAAGCTGACGTTCATAAAAATGAACCAGGCATGGATCCCACAGGACCTGTCCGTCCCTTGTCCAGATTAGACATTAACTACCTCCCCATAACCATATATTATTGGACTCCAGGGCACTTCCTCATTCAATCCTATTTTTATTTTCATTTTACCATTATATTGCGAGGCTACCCAAAGTTGAATGAACCTCTCCTCTGCCTGTGTGCTAGGCCTAAATATATGCCAATGGACTGTTGCAGTGGTGGCTGACGTGAAGCCTCATTCTCTGCTATGACATGCAGACTGATTCTCTGCTGACATGAAGACAGATTCTCTGTTACGGGACCTCTCTGCTCTGCCTGTGTGCTAGGCCTAAATATATGCCAATGGACTGTTGCAGTGGTGGCTGACGTGAAGCCTCATTCTCTGCTATGACATGCAGACTGATTCTCTGCTGACATGAAGCCAGATTGTCTGTTACGGGACCTCTCTGCTCTGCCTGTGTGCTAGGCCTAAATATATGCCAATGGACTGTTGCAGTGGTGGCTGACGTGAAGCCTGATTCTCTGCTATGACATGCAGACTGATTCTCTGCTGACATGAAGCCAGATTGTCTGTTACGGGACCTCTCTGCTCTGCCTGTGTGCTAGGCCTAAATATATGCCAATGGACTGTTGCAGTGGTGGGTGACGTGAAGCCTCATTCTCTGCTATGACATGCAGACTGATTCTCTGCTGACATGAAGACAGATTCTCTGTTACGGGACCTCCCTCCTCTGCCTGGGTGCTGGGCCTAAATATATGCCAATGGACTGTTGCAGTGGTGGCTGACATGAAGCCTGATTCTCTGCTATGACATGCAGACTAATTCTCTGCTGACATGAAGCCAGATTGTCTGTTACGGGACCTCTCTCCTCTGCCTGGGTGCTGGGCCTAAATTTATGACAATGGACTGTTGCAGTGGTGGCTGACGTGAAGCCTGATTCTCTGCTATGACATGCAGACTGATTCTCTGCTGACATGAAGCCAGATTGTCTGTTACGGGACCTCTCTGCTCTGCCTGTGTGCTAGGCCTAAATATATGCCAATGGACTGTTGCAGTGGTGGCTGACGTGAAGCCTCATTCTCTGCTATGACATGCAGACTGATTCTCTGCTGACATGAAGCCAGATTGTCTGTTACGGGACCTCTCTGCTCTGCCTGTGTGCTAGGCCTAAATATATGCCAATGGACTGTTGCAGTGGTGGGTGACGTGAAGCCTCATTCTCTGCTATGACATGCAGACTGATTCTCTGCTGACATGAAGCCAGATTCTCTGTTACGGGACCTCTCTCCTCTGCCTGTGTGTGTGCTGGGCCTAAATATATGCCAATGGACTGTTGCAGTGGTGGCTGACGTGAAGCCTGATTCTCTGCTATGACATGCAGACTGATTCTCTGCTGACATGAAGCCAGATTGTCTGTTACGGGACCTCTCTCCTCTGCCTGTGTGTGTGCTGGGCCTAAATATATGCCAATGGACTGTTGCAGTGGTGGCTGACGTGAAGCCTCATTCTCTGCTATGACATGCAGACTAATTCTCTGCTGACATGAAGACAGATTCTCTGTTACGGGACCTCTCTCCTCTGCCTGGGTGCCGGGGCCTAAATATCTGAGAATGGACTGTTCCAGTGGTGGGTGACGGGAAGCCAGATTCTCTGCTATGGAACCTCTCTCCAATTGATTTTGGTTAATTTTTATTTATTTAATTTTTATTTTAATTCATTTCCCTATCCACATTTGTTTGCAGGGGATTTACCTACATGTTGCTGCCTTTTGCAGCCCTCTAGCTCTTTCCTGGGCTGTTTTACAGCCTTTTTAGTGCCGAAAAGTTCGGGTCCCCATTGACTTCAATGGGGTTCGGGTTCGGGACGAAGTTCGGATCGAGTTCGGATCCCGAACCCGAACATTTCCGGGATGTTCGGCCGAACTTCTCGAACCCGAACATCCAGGTGTTCGCTCAACTCTAGTGAGGTTGAACATAAAACAGCAGCCTTTGCTGATGATCTGCTCATGATGGTCACCAATCCCAAAATAGCCCTTCCACATATATACCATATACTTGAACAATTTGGCCTATTCTCAAATTTTAAAATTAATATGAGTAAATCCCACATATTAAACATAGGATTCCCCAACTCACTTATACAAGAACTTAAACTCACGTCCCCTTTCAACTGGGATACCCCACACATTACTTATTTGGGTGTAAAAGTGAGCTCAGACCCAGGAGCGTTATTCAATTTAAATTATACTCCACTATTGAAGTCAATTAAGGAACAACTGGTCTCCCTTGACAAACATATATTATCTTGGTTTGGTAGAAAAAATATGATAACCTCCCTGATAATTCCTAAAATAACGTATTTGCAACAAGTATTGCCAATACCTGTGCCTAATACATTTCACATCAAATTAAACCAAATGATTAGATCATTTATTTGGGCCGGTAAAAGAGCCAGGTTAGCTTTACATCTGCTAAATAAGCCGAAGCCTTATGGCGGAATAGGGATGCCCAATCCGTTGCTATATAACAAAGCAGTTTTACTGGCTAGAGTAGTGGGATGGTTCAAGGGACCAACAGATGAACTATGGGTTAACTTAGAACAGTCACAATCAGAGCTCATGTTTAGAAGTCTTCTGGTGGGCAATGACACGTCAAAAGAATTAAACAAAAACAATAACCTTGTAATCAAATCTACACTGAAAGCCTGGGAGTGGTTTCAGTCCACGAAACATGCTTTACCTTTACCTTCTCCACTGCTTCAAATCAGAGATATCTTGACATTTGCCCCTAAAGCTCTTACCCACAGTCTTCCCATTTCGGTGAGACAGTCAACGCGCTTGATAATATCTCTTTTCAATGAAAATGGATCCCTGTTAGATTCTGAACATATGTCCCAGATCTTTCCGGAATGCAATTTTCCAAATCCGTTGGTATCCTTTCTTTGTTCCTTCATAACTAAAAATATTAAGTGGAACTCTTTAAACAGACCCTTAAAGTGGCTGGAGGAATTTTTTAAAAATTCAAGCCCGAAGCCAAAAATGATCTCATTGATCTATGAAAAACTTTCCACCCCTATTAATATGCCTAAACCTGCATTTATTAGACAGTGGGAAAGAGATTTGGATTGTGTCTTCCCTCAGGAGGCATTGTCCAAAATTCTGCTAAGACCCCACAAAGCATCTAGATGCATTCGAATACAGGAAAACGCCTACAAAATCCTCACAAGATGGTATAAAACCCCTGATGTGACCAAAAGATATAAGGCGGGTAACAATGATGAATGTTGGAGGTGTCGGAAAGATATAGGTACATACTACCACATATGGTGGTCTTGCCCTTCAATCAAAGATTGGTGGTCGAAAATATTTAAAGAGAGTAATAAGATATGCCACTCCACAGTTCCGCTAACGCCAAACTTAGCCCTCTTAGGCGTACATACCTCTAACACTAAGACAAACCTTCCCTCTCTATTTAATCACATGCTTAATGCGGCACGCTTACTAATTGCCAAATTCTGGCTGTCGGAAGAAACTCCATCCATAGCCCAATGGATAGCTAAAATAGACCAACTACACAGATTTGAGGAGTTAGCCTCTTGGGAAAACAATAGACATGAAGATTTCAAACAGACCTGGTCACATTGGGCGTCATTTAGAGGTCACTAAATCATTTAGAGGTTACTGAACCGTTAGGATCGTGATGGTCTCTTTATAATTATGAAAAAATGTAACAAGTTGGACATATTTTATTCATTTTTTTTTTTTTCTTTCTTGATGCTCTTACCTGTCTAGTCCTTGTAGGTCTGCTATTTACTAAACACAACTATAATATTGTTACGGATCTATATCAGTATTATCATTTTGAGTCTGTACCTGAGAAGAAAGTTACTTTTCTGTTATGTGTTATTCACATTTTCTATGTAATGTCAGTATATTCTTCAATAAAGAATTAAATAAAAAAATAAAAATCAATAATCAAAATAAACTAATCAACTGAATTTGGATTGGCTGCTCATACATTATTAAGGTGCCCTGCAAACCCTGCAAACTTATAACTTAAAATTACTCCAAAACATAACAATATCAAAAATATGAAAGCACATGTTTAAACGTAACAAAATATTTATTAACAATGTAGTGCAGAACAAAAAGCCTCTAAGGAAAAGTGTGGAGTTCCATCTGGATGTCCATTAACTCCTTGTAGTGCAAAACAAAACGCCTCTAAGGAAAAGTGTGGAGTTCTTTCGGATGTACATCAAATCCTTGTAGTGCAAACCTAAAGGCCTCTAAGGCAAAGTGTGGAGTTCTTTCTGGATATCCAGGAACTCTTTGTCACACTTCTTATGCTGCTCCTCCAGATAAGTACTTTTTTTTCAAGCTGACACTGCTGCTAGTGTACCCTCAGTAGCTGCTCCCTTACTTTTCTTTGCTGGTCTTTTATGACCAGCATTGCCTTAGCGTCGGCATGCTGCTAATGTAGGATTTCTAGTTTTAGTTTTCGAATAACTGTTAGGATTTTAAAAAAAACTGTACAATGACTTTCAATTAAGATTAAGAGGCGGTTAGTGCTTTGCTGTGAGTTTTTGTTACAGTAGTGATAATTAACAGAACAATTAGTTGGTTTATTAAATTTGTAATGATTATATAGTTGGTTAGTTAGTGGTAGTTCAGTATAGTTTAATGTTATTTAGTTGGTTAGTAGAACTGTAAAGTTCGGGTTCGTACCGAACTTTAGTATTTTTTAAAACCCCAGACCCGAACCCGAACATTTCAGTAAAATTTGAGTACGTTTCAGTTTGGATTTGAGTACGGTGTTCAGCGATTTTTTGGCGCTTTTTGAAAGGCGGCAGAGCAGCCAATCAACTAGCGTTTATCTGTGTGACCTTAGAAGCCATCACAGCCATGCCTACTTATGGCATGGCAGTGATTGGCCAGTGCAGCATGTGACCCAGCCTCTATATAAACTGGAGTCATGTAGCGCTGCACGTCACTCTGCTTTGCTTAGTGTAAGGAGAGGATGCTGCTGCTGGGAGGGAGAGAATAGGACAGAATCTTTAATCAGAACTCCAATTAAACTCAGCAATCTACATAGATTTAGTTGTGTGGGTGCAGTGCACAATCTTTTTAACCTGCCCTGAGCCCAATGACAGAGAAAAATTACTATTATCTGTATGTTATTTAGGTGGGTGGCGGCGGCCGTTTTATGCAAGCTCAGTGCACCAGCACTGCATCTGTGCTTTTGTGACATTCACATCCAAGCTTGAAATACTGCAATAATAATCTGGTTTTAAAAAACACCCATTTTTGGCAATAGCCTACATCTGGTGCCTTTGCAGGATCAGTCAGTCTGCAATTTAAGCAAGAAATACAGCTATAATTTTCTGGGTTTTTGAAAACACGCTTTTTGGGCAAAATACACAATTTTACAGCCCTTGCTGCATCTGCATGTCTGAAATTCAAGCGTTATATACAGATTTAATATTCTGTTAGTCAAAAAAAAACACCCTTATTGGGCAAAATGCTTAATATTGCAGCCCTTGCTGCATCTGTTTTTTTGGCAATAACCTTAATTTTGGGCCTCTGCCACATTAGTCAGCCTGAAATATAAGCTAGAAATACAGCTATATTTTCTGGGTTTTAAAAAACACCTTTTTTGGGCAAAATACACAATTTTACAGCCCTTGATGCATCTGCACGTGTGAAAGTCAAGTGATATATACTGCTGTCATATTCTGTTATCAAACAAACAACCATTTTGGGCAAAAAACTAAATTTTGCAGCCTTTGCTGTATATGTCATTGTGAGATACACCCTTTAGATACTGTAGTTCTATTCTGCTATTAATAAAACACCCCTTTTGGGCAAAAATCTTTAATTGCGGCCTAGTTTGCATCTGTACTTATGAGATACACCCTTTGCATACTGTGGTTCTATTCTGCTATAAAAAAAATAAAAAATAACCTTTTGGGAAAAAATCGATAATTGCTGCCTAGTCTGCATCTGTACAGGTGAGATACACACTTTAGATACTGGGGTTCTATTCTGCTATTAGAAAAACACCCTTTTTGGCCAAGATCTTACATTTGAGAAATATGAGGAGAGCGTCAAATAAGGAACGTGGACTTGGTCGGGGTTCTGCTGGTGGAGCTCGTGTTGCAGGGAGAAGATGTGGTCGATCTGTGCCAGCTACAAGCACAAGTAAAACACCTTCCTCAGGTGCGAGTAGGCGACAGAACCTGCAGCTTTATTTGGTCGGGCCTAATGCAGCTCTATGAATGGTGAGGCCAGAACAAGTAAAGGCGATAGTAGATTGGGTTGCTGACAGTGCCTTCAGTTACTTCACATTGTCTCCCACCCAGTCGTCTGCTGAAAGATCAGAGTTGGCACCTGCAGACGATTTCCATCAGTCTTTTACCTCACCTCCTTGCAAATCAGCCAAGCAGTCTGAGCCCCAAGTCATGCAGCAGTCTCTTCTGCTTTTTGATGACTCTGTTAGCATGGTTTCCCAGGGCCATCCACCTATCCCTGCCCCAAAAGTGAAAGAGATTGAGTGCACCGATGTCAAACCACTTATGTTTCAAGATAAGTACATGGGAGGACCATCGCAGCACGTCTCGGAAGATGACGAAACACAGACGCCAACTGCTGGGGCTTTCTGCAGTTTGCAGACCGACAAGGAGGGCAGGGGTGAAGACTGGGTGGAAGATGATGTGGATGACGATGAGGTCTTCGACCCCACATGGAATCAAGGTCATGCGAGTGACCTGTGTAGTTCGGAGGAAGAGGCGGTTGTCGCACAGAGCTACCAGCACAGCAGAAGAGGGAGCAGGGTGCAAAAGCAGAGCGGCCGTCCCCTAGACAGTACGCCTGCTACTGCCCACTGCAGCAAGGGACCGAGCACACCAAAGCCAGCTCCAAGGAGTTCCCTGGTGTGGCAGTTCTTCAGACAATGTGCTGACGACAAGACACGAGTGGTTGCACGCTGTGCAATCAGAGCCTGAAGCAAGGCATAAACATTCTCAACCTAAGCACAACCTGTAAGACCAGGCATCTAAGTGCAAAGCACGAGCTGCAGTGGAGTAGACACCTCAAAAACCAAGAAAGGTCTCTGGCTCCTCCTGCTTCCTCTTCTGCTGCAGTCTCGGTCTCTTCATCCACCTCTGGAGTGACAGTACCACCCCGCAAGCAGAGGATCTGCCAACACCACCACCATCTGGGTCACCAAGCATCTCCACAATGTCCCACGGAAGCGTTCAGCTCTCCATCTCCCAAAGAATGGAGCGGAAGAGGAAGTACCCCCCTACCCACATGTGATCCCTGGCCCTGAATGTCAGCAATTCAAAATTACTGTCCTTTGAAATGCTGTCATTCCGTCTGGTGGAGACGGAGAGTTTTAAAAGCCTTACGGCGGTGGCTTTCCCACAGTACGTCGTGCCCAGCCGCCACTACTTTTCCAGGCGTGCCTTCCCTTCCCTGCACAACCAAGTGGGGGACAAAATCAGGTGTGCACTGCTGAACGCCATATGTGGCAAGGTCCACCTAACTACGGATGCAAGGACCAGTAACCACAGTCAGGGACATTATATCTCCATAACATCACACTGGGTAAATGCAGTGGCGGCTGGGCCTGAGACGGATAGCAGTTTGCCGCATGTCTTTCCACCACCGATAATTGCAGGGTGCTTCAGTTTTCCTCCAGTTGCTTTCTTATCCTCTACCAGCTCCTCATCCTGTCAATGTAACACCTTCACTACCAACTTCAGCACCGCCAGGGGGAAAAGACAGCAGGCAGTTTTAAAACGTATCTGTTTGGGGGACAAGCCTCACACCGCGCAGGAGCTGTGGACGGGCCTTGAACAACAGACCGATGAGTGGTTGGTGCCAGTGAGCCTCAAGCCCGGCCTGGTGGTGTGTGATAATGGGCAAAATCTTGTAGCAGCTCTGGGACCAAACGGTTTGATGCACATCTTGTCTGGCGCATGTGCTGAATTTGGTGGTGCAGAGGTTCCTTAAAAATTACCCTCATATGTCAGAGCTGCTGCATAAAGTGACGTGCCCACAAGTTGGAACTCCACCTTGCACATGCTGGCAAGACTGTGCAAGCAGCAGCAGTCGATAGTGGAGTTTCAGCTGCAGGACGCACGGGTGAGTCGCTATGCGGAACAGCACCACTTCACAACTAATGATTGGGCCTCCATGCGAGACCTGTGTTCCATGTTACGCTGTTTCAAGTACTCCACCAACATGGCCAGTGCCGATAACGCTGTTCTCAGCGTTACTATCCCACTTCTATGCCTCCTTGAAAAAACGCTGCTGGCGATGATGGAAGAGGATGTGGCACAGGAGGAGGAGAAGGAAGAGGGATCATTTTGTAGGGTTTCTGGCTAGTCATTCGCAAGTGGCTCCGAGGATCGGTTCCTGCACCCACAAATGCCAGGTACACAATTGTTTAGCCAGGGTACAGTTCTGGAGGATGACAAGGTGGAGGATGAGGAGATGGAGGTGGAGGAACCTTGTTCACAGCAGGTTGGCACCCAGACCAGCTCATGGACATCACTGGTGCATGGCTGGTGGGATACAGATGACACAGACAATACACCTCCCACAGAGGACAGCTTTTCGTTGCCTCTGCATCATGGCCGAAATGTGGAAAAGCTTTGTCAGCACGCCACAACAACCAGCACCACAGCTGATATGGAATTTCTTAGCAGGAGGCAGCATTTCAGCAACATAGTAGAGCAGTATGTGTGCACACGCCTACACGTACTGAATGACGAGTCTGCCCCCTTCAACTTCTGGGTCTCCAAATTGGGCTCATGGCCTGAAATTGCCCTTTACGCTTTGGAGGTGCTGGCCTGCCCTGCAGCCAGTCTATTATCTGAACATGTGTTTAGCACAGCAGGGGGCTTTATCACAGACAAGCACAGCTGCCTGTTCACAGCCAATGTGGACAAGCTCACGTTCATTAAAATGAACCAGTCATGGATCTCACAGGACTTGTCCGTTCATTGTGCAGATCAGACATGTATACCGGCCTTACTCAGCCATTGTTATACTACAGCACAATTGCTCATTGTTGTATTTTTGATATTTCCCTCTCTTTTGGGGTGTACCCTAATAAAAAATTTAAAATTTAAAACCAAAAACCAGTGTTGGCTACCTCTTCCTCCTCCACCGCTGCTTCCACCTACACCGCTACGTCCACCGCCTCCTCAAACTCCTACTCCATTTGGACCTCCACCCCATAAATAAATAAATAAAAATATTTGTACACATTTTATTTTATTTTATGTAATTTCACTAATTGGTCTGTTACATTTTAGGGTGAAATTCAGCAATTTTTGGGTGTGATATACCACTGCTATACCTAAAACCTACAAAGACCGGAGCTCACCACGTACTATTACCAAAATATATAAATACTTTATTGAATACATGACATGATATATATCAGCGACATTGTCATTAAAACCAGGTGACATAGAGAAACACCACCCTGATGGGACATAGGCTACACATAGGTGTTACCATAAAACAGTATATTGTATAATGGATAGTAAATAGATGAATAGATGACACATCGGTAGATCTCATGTAGTTATATAATTGATATATAGGGGACAGCAGGCCTACAAAATTGTAACCAATGGTCCTTAGGAGACACAGAAATGAACACTGTGATTCCACCCATATAACATGATTTGAAATAATACCTAGTCGGTCAGAATGTAGTAACTAAACTGTTACTGGGATACTCAGAAATATCAATGAACACCTTAACTTAATGAGTACAACAAATCCCACTTAATTTTTAAAATCAATGATTCCTTCCAGGCCTGGGAGAAAGATATTACGGCGCAAAAGATAAAAAAGTTTCAGAGAGACCTCATGGATTATAATAATAAGAAAGTATATAGATGGCAACAGGTGAGAGGAGGGCAGGATGTAAGAGCAAGGGCACCCTCTTTTTCATCCACTGGATCTCTATCTGAAACGACCTCACAAACTGGTGATAAAGTAGCCCTAAGATCAGGAAGACCTAAAACCAATTGGAGGGGCGGTAATCAAGGAGGTAAAAGAAAAATGGATATCAAAAATGATAACAAAAATAAAAAAGGAAAAGAGGATATGTTACAGGTAATAAATCTGTCTAAGGTCATATTGACATCTAGCCAACTTAAAGTGCTATCTAAAGGACTAAGCTTTTGCCCTACAGCTAATATGGATCTCTTTACAGTGACCAAAGACGTACATTTGTACGCCAGGAAACTGCTTTTAAAACGTTTACATTTTCATGGAGAGGAACATCAATGGTTCAACACACCAGCAGAGAAGGAGGCTCTTCAAATTTTGGAAGATTTAGAGAAAGAAAATGAGGGTGAAGAACAGGTAAGCCTATTACCTAGAGGAATGGGGAAAAAGTCTACCACATTCCCGCCATTCAATATCTGCCCTGCCTTGGATATTTTTTGTAAAATTAGTCTGCGAAGATTTGAAAAAATTAGAAAGAGAAACAGGAAGATTTAATCTGACCAGAGCTGAAAATAATGCTTTACAAGATCTTAAAAAACTAAAAGGTATAGTAATTAAATAAGCAGACAAAGGGGGTAATGTCGTAATTTGGCCCTCTGAAATGTATGAAAAACAAGTTTTCAAACTACTAAAAGATAAAACCTGCTACAAATGTATGCCTAACAATCCCCTATTAATCTTTCAGGAGAACCTGTGTGAAATGCTTCATCAGGCATTTGAAAATAACATCATTTCCAAAAAGATTCTGGAGACCCTACAAGTAATTCATCCCAAGACCCCAACCTTTTACATCATCCCCAAAATCCACAAAAATAAAGAAGATCCGCCAGGAAGGCCAATTGTGGCAGGTAATGAAGGGCTTTGTGAGAATATCTGCCGCTTCGTGGATTATTATCTGCAACTGCAGGTGGTTAATTTACCATCATTTGTACAGGACACCACAGCAGTATTAAAAAGATTACAAAATATCCAAATGGAGGACAACATGTGGGTGGTTACGGCCGACGTCGAATCATTGTATACAAGCATCAGACATGACAATGGCCTGAAGGCAACAGCGGATTTCCTGAAAGGTAACAATTTTGACCAGCATCTCAATGGCTTCATTCTAAACCTGTTACAATTTATATTGGAACACAATTTCTTTGTCTTCAAGGATAAATACTACTTACTACTGCAGGGGGTTGCGATGGGGGCCACTTGTGCCCCATCGTATGCCAACCTATTTCTTGGAGCATGGGAACGGTCCATCTTCCAGGGGGGGCAAATCGTCAATGTAGATAAGGTCCATAATTGGATACGCTACATTGACGATATCCTATTCATCTGGGAAGGACCACTGGAGGATTTAAATCATTTCATGCAATTGCTCAATACAAATGATCTTAACATCAAACTTACCTTTCAGGCTGCAAGAGAGTTGGATTTTCTGGATCTTCATATTTCGGTGGGTAAGGACGGAATGCTCAAAACAGACATCTATAGGAAAAAGACAGCAGTTAATTCCATCCTACACGCCGAGTCAGCACATCCTAGGACAACCATTAATGGAATTCCCACAGGTCAGTTCCTAAGGTTGAAAAGAATCTGTTCCGAAAAAACTCAATACCATAAACAATCTAAAATAATGAAAGACAGATTCTTAGATAGGGTTTACAGTAACCGGCAAATCAAAAAAAGCATGAATGTGGCTAAGCAAAGAACAAGAGAAAAATTGCTGTACCCAAATGACAAAATAACCAAGGATCAGAGCCAGGAACCTAGATTCATAACCAACTATAACAGACAGTGGGGGCAAATTAATAAAGTCCTAAATAAACATTGGGAGGTACTCTTAACTGATACAAAATTAAAACAAATTGTCATCAACAGACCCCTAATCACTGCAAGAAGGTCCAAAAACTTAAAGGATATTCTGGTTCATAGCCATTATATACCTGATTCAGTGGGAAAGAAGGATGAGATCAAAGGAGGTTCTTATGCTTGTGGCAGATGTAAAGCCTGTAAAAATATGGAAAGGACCAATGTTTTCACGGATGGAGATAAACAAAGAACGTACGATATTCGGGAGTACATATCCTGCTCCTCCACAGGAGTAGTATACTATGCAACTTGCCCGTGTGATAAAATATATGTAGGCCTGACCACACGAGAATTACGGAAAAGGATCAGAGAGCACGTCAGGGATATCGAGAAGGCTAATGATGAGGAAGATCTAGCAAATTTAAAAACCATACCTAAACATTTTAAGATCTTCCATAAAGCAAATCCAAGTGGATTTAAATTTAGGGGTATTGACCTGATTCACCTAGGGACTAGGGATGAGCGAACTCGAACTGTATAGTTCGGGTTCGTACCGAATTTTGGGGTGTCCGTGACACGGACCCGAACCCGGACATTTTCGTAAAAGTCCGGGTTCGGGTTCGGTGTTCGTCGCTTTCTTCGCGCTTTTGTGACGCTTTCTTGGCGCTTTTTGAAAGGCTGCAAAGCAGCCAATCAACAAGCGTCATACTACTTGCCCCAAGAGGCCATCACAGCCATGCCTACTATTGGCATGGCTGTGATTGGCCAGAGCACCATGTGACCCAGCCTCTATTTAAGCTGGAGTCACATAGCGCCGCCCGTCACTCTGCTCTGATTAGCGTAGGGAGAGGTTGCGGCTGCGACAGTAGGGCGAGATTAGGCAGATTAACTCCTCCAAAGGACTTGATTAACTGATCGATCTGCAGCTGTGGATCATTGAGCTGCTGATCCTCAATTGCTCACTGTTTTTAGGCTGCACAGACCGTTTGTCAGTCTCATTTTTCTGGGGTGATCGGCGGCCATTTTGTGTCTTGTGGTGCGCCAGCACAAGCTGCGACCAAGTGCATTTAACCCTCAATGGTGTGGTTGTTTTTTGGCTAAAGCCTACATCAGGGTGAAGCTGTCACACCAAGTGCATTTAACCAGCAATAGTCTGTTCATTTTTTGGCCATATACAAAATCAGGGGCAAGCTGCGCCTGTCACCAAGTGCATTTAACCCTCAATGGTGTGGTTGTTTTTTGGCTAAAGCCTACATCAGGGTGAAGCTGTCACACCAAGTGCATTTAACCAGCAATAGTCTGTTCATTTTTTGGCCATATACAAAATCAGGGGCAAGCTGCGCCTGTCACCAAGTGCATTTAACCCTCAATGGTGTGGTTGTTTTTTGGCTAAAGCCTACATCAGGGTGAAGCTGTCACACCAAGTGCATTTAACCAGCAATAGTCTGTTCATTTTTTGGCCATATACAAAATCAGGGGCAAGCTGCGCCTGTCACCAAGTGCATTTAACCCTCAATGGTGTGGTTGTTTTTTGGCTAAAGCCTACATCAGGGTGAAGCTGTCACACCAAGTGCATTTAACCAGCAATAGTCTGTTCATTTTTTGGCCATATCCCAGTCTAATTCTGTCACTAAATCCATACCGGTCACCCAGCGCCTAAATACTAGGCCTCAAATTTATATCCAGCTAAATCTGTCCCTAGTGCTGTAGCTGGGCGAGTTATTTAGTGTCCGTTCAAGCACATTTCTTGTTCTGGGTTGAAATACAATTCCCAATTTAGCAATTTCATAATTTAGTGGTTCCTGCTATATCAGAGCTATTTGAAATCTATCCCAAAAAGGGTATATAATATTGAAGGTGCACATTGGGTCATTCAGAATAACTTCACACACACCCGCTACTGTGTATTTCCAAGTCTAATTCTGTCACTAAACCCATACCTGTCACCCAGCGCCTAAATACTAGGCCTCAAATTTAAATCCCTCTAAATCTCTCGTTACCCACCGCTGTACTGTTGTTGCTGGGCAAGATATTTAGTGTCCGTCAAAGCACATTTTTTGTTCTGGGTTGAAGTACAATTCCCAATTTAGCAATTTCATAATTTAGTGGTTTCTGCTATATCAGAGCTATTTGAAATCTATCCCTAAAAGGGTATATAATATTGAAGGTGCACATAGGGTCATTCAGAATAACTTCACACACACGCTTCTGTGCATTTCCAAGTCTAATTCTGTCACTAAATCCATACCGGTGACCCAGCGCCTAAATACTAGGCCTCAAATTTAAATCCCTCTAAATCTCTCGTTACCCACCGCTGTACTGTTGTTGCTGGGCAAGATATTTAGTGTCCGTCAAAGCACATTTTTTGTTCTGGGTTGAAGTACAATTCCCAATTTAGCAATTTCATAATTTAGTGGTTCCTGCTATATCAGAGCTATTTGAAATCTATCCCAAAAAGGGTATATAATATTGAAGGTGCACATTGGGTCATTCAGAATAACTTCACACACACCCGCTACTGTGTATTTCCAAGTCTAATTCTGTCACTAAACCCATACCTGTCACCCAGCGCCTAAATACTAGGCCTCAAATTTAAATCCCTCTAAATCTCTCGTTACCCACCGCTGTACTGTTGTTGCTGGGCAAGATATTTAGTGTCCGTCAAAGCACATTTTTTGTTCTGGGTTGAAGTACAATTCCCAATTTAGCAATTTCATAATTTAGTGGTTTCTGCTATATCAGAGCTATTTGAAATCTATCCCTAAAAGGGTATATAATATTGAAGGTGCACATAGGGTCATTCAGAATAACTTCACACACACGCTTCTGTGCATTTCCAAGTCTAATTCTGTCACTAAATCCATACCGGTGACCCAGCGCCTAAATACTAGGCCTCAAATTTAAATCCCTCTAAATCTCTCGTTACCCACCGCTGTACTGTTGTTGCTGGGCAAGATATTTAGTGTCCGTCAAAGCACATTTTTTGTTCTGGGTTGAAGTACAATTCCCAATTTAGCAATTTCATAATTTAGTGGTTCCTGCTATATCAGAGCTATTTGAAATCTATCCCAAAAAGGGTATATAATATTGAAGGTGCACATTGGGTCATTCAGAATAACTTCACACACACCCGCTACTGTGTATTTCCAAGTCTAATTCTGTCACTAAACCCATACCTGTCACCCAGCGCCTAAATACTAGGCCTCAAATTTAAATCCCTCTAAATCTCTCGTTACCGCTGTACTGTTGTAGCTGGGAAAGTTATTTAGTGCCCGTCAAAGCACATTTTTTGTTCTGGGTTGAAGTACAATTCCCAATTTAGCAATTTCATAATTTAGTGGTTCCTGCTATATCAGAGCTATTTGAAATCTATCCCAAAAAGGGTATATAATATTCAAGGTGCACATTGGGTCATTCAGAATAACTTCACACACACGCTTCTGTGCATTTCCAAGTCTAATTCTGTCACTAAATCCATACCGGTCACCCAGCGCCTAAATACTAGGCCTCAAATTTATATCCCGCTGAATTTGAATACAATACATTGGGCCAAATAATATATTTGTTGTTGTGGTGAACCATAACAATGAGAAAAACATCTAGTAAGGGACGCGGACGTGGACATGGTCGTGGTGGTGTTAGTGGACCCTCTGGTGCTGGGAGAGGACGTGGCCGTTCTGCCACATCCACACGTCCTAGTGTACCAACTACCTCAGGTCCCAGTAGCCGCCAGAATTTACAGCGATATATGGTGGGGCCCAATGCCGTTCTAAGGATGGTAAGGCCTGAGCAGGTACAGGCATTAGTCAATTGGGTGGCCGACAGTGGATCCAGCACGTTCACATTATCTCCCACCCAGTCTTCTGCAGAAAGCGCACAGATGGCGCCTGAAAACCAACCCCATCAGTCTGTCACATCACCCCCATGCATACCAGGGAAACTGTCTCAGCCTCAAGTTATGCAGCAGTCTCTTATGCTGTTTGAAGACTCCGCTGGCAGGGTTTCCCAAGGGCATCCACCTAGCCCTTCCCCAGCGGTGAAAGACATAGAATGCACTGACGCACAACCACTTATGTTTCCTGATGATGAGGACATGGGAATACCACCTCAGCATGTCTCTGATGATGACGAAACACAGGTGCCAACTGCTGCGTCTTTCTGCAGTGTGCAGACTGAACAGGAGGTCAGGGATCAAGACTGGGTGGAAGACGATGCAGGGGACGATGAGGTCCTAGACCCCACATGGAATGAAGGTCGTGCCACTGACTTTCACAGTTCGGAGGAAGAGGCAGTGGTGAGACCGAGCCAACAGCGTAGCAAAAGAGGGAGCAGTGGGCAAAAGCAGAACACCCGCCGCCAAGAGACTCCGCCTGCTACTGACCGCCGCCATCTGGGACCGAGCACCCCAAAGGCAGCTTCAAGGAGTTCCCTGGCATGGCACTTCTTCAAACAATGTGCTGACGACAAGACCCGAGTGGTTTGCACGCTGTGCCATCAGAGCCTGAAGCGAGGCATTAACGTTCTGAACCTGAGCACAACCTGCATGACCAGGCACCTGCATGCAAAGCATGAACTGCAGTGGAGTAAACACCTTAAAACCAAGGAAGTCACTCAGGCTCCCCCTGCTACCTCTTCTGCTGCTGCCGCCTCGGCCTATTCTGCTGCTGCCGCCTCGGCCTCTTCCTCCGCCTCTGGAGGAACGTTGGCACCTGCCGCCCAGCAAACAGGGGATGTACCACCAACACCACCACCACCACCTCCGTCACCAAGCGTCTCAACCATGTCACACGCCAGCGTTCAGCTCTCCATCTCACAAACATTTGATAGAAAGCGTAAATTCCCACCTAGCCACCCTCGATCCCTGGCCCTGAATGCCAGCATTTCTAAACTACTGGCCTATGAAATGCTGTCATTTAGGCTGGTGGACACAGACAGCTTCAAACAGCTCATGTCGCTTGCTGTCCCACAGTATGTTGTTCCCAGCCGGCACTACTTCTCCAAGAGAGCCGTGCCTTCCCTGCACAACCAAGTATCCGATAAAATCAAGTGTGCACTGCGCAACGCCATCTGTAGCAAGGTCCACCTAACCACAGATACGTGGACCAGTAAGCACGGCCAGGGACGCTATATCTCCCTAACTGCACACTGGGTAAATGTAGTGGCAGCTGGGCCCCAGGCGGAGAGCTGTTTGGCGCACGTCCTGCCGCCGCCAAGGATCGCAGGGCAACATTCTTTGCCTCCTGTTGCCACCTCCTCCTTCTCGGCTTCCTCCTCCTCTTCTTCCACCTGCTCATCCAGTCAGCCACACACCTTCACCACCAACTTCAGCACAGCCCGGGGTAAACGTCAGCAGGCCATTCTGAAACTCATATGTTTGGGGGACAGGCCCCACACCGCACAGGAGTTGTGGCGGGGTATTGAACAACAGACCGACGAGTGGTTGCTGCCGGTGAGCCTCAAGCCCGGCCTGGTGGTGTGTGATAATGGGCGAAATCTCGTTGCAGCTCTGGGACTAGCCAATTTGACGCACATCCCTTGCTTGGCGCATGTGCTGAATTTGGTGGTGCAGAAGTTCATTCACAACTACCCCGACATGTCAGAGCTGCTGCATAAAGTGCGGGCCGTCTGTTCGCGCTTCCGGCGTTCACATCCTGCCGCTGCTCGCCTGTCTGCGCTACAGCGTAACTTCGGCCTTCCCGCTCACCGCCTCATATGCGACGTGCCCACCAGGTGGAACTCCACCTTGCACATGCTGGACAGACTGTGCGAGCAGCAGCAGGCCATAGTGGAGTTTCAGCTGCAGCACGCACGGGTCAGTCGCACTACAGAACAGCACCACTTCACCACCAATGACTGGGCCTCCATGCGAGACCTGTGTGCCCTGTTGCGCTGTTTCGAGTACTCCACCAACATGGCCAGTGGCGATGACACCGTTATCAGCGTTACAATACCACTTCTATGTCTCCTTGAGAAAACACTTAGGGCGATGATGGAACAGGAGGTGGCCCAGGAGGAGGAGGAGGAGGATGAGGAAGAGGGGTCATTTTTAGCACTTTCAGGCCAGTCTCTTCGAAGTGACTCAGAGGGAGGTTTTTTGCAACAGCAGAGGCCAGGTACAAATGTGGCCAGCCAGGGCCCACTACTGGAGGACGAGGAGGACGAGGATGAGGAGGAGGTGGAGGAGGATGAGGATGAAGCATGGTCACAGCGGGGTGGCACCCAACGCAGCTCGGGTCCATCACTGGTGCGTGGCTGGGGGGAAAGGCAGGACGATGACGATACGCCTCCCACAGAGGACAGCTTGTCCTTACCCCTGGGCAGCCTGGCACACATGAGCGACTACATGCTGCAGTGCCTGCGCAACGACAGCAGAGTTGCCCACATTTTAACCTGTGCGGACTACTGGGTTGCCACCCTGCTGGATCCACGCTACAAAGACAATGTGCCCACCTTACTTCCTGCACTGGAGCGTGATAGGAAGATGCGCGAGTACAAGCGCACGTTGGTAGACGCGCTACTGAGAGCATTCCCAAATGTCACAGGGGAACAAGTGGAAGCCCAAGGCCAAGGCAGAGGAGGAGCAAGAGGTCGCCAAGGCAGCTGTGTCACGGCCAGCTCCTCTGAGGGCAGGGTTAGCATGGCAGAGATGTGGAAAACTTTTGTCAACACGCCACAGCTAACTGCACCACCACCTGATACGCAACGTGTTAGCAGGAGGCAACATTTCACTAACATGGTGGAACAGTACGTGTGCACACCCCTCCACGTACTGACTGATGGTTCGGCCCCATTCAACTTCTGGGTCTCTAAATTGTCCACGTGGCCAGAGCTAGCCTTTTATGCCTTGGAGGTGCTGGCCTGCCCGGCAGCCAGCGTTTTGTCTGAACGTGTATTCAGCACGGCAGGGGGCGTCATTACAGACAAACGCAGCCGCCTGTCTACAGCCAATGTGGACAAGCTGACGTTCATAAAAATGAACCAGGCATGGATCCCACAGGACCTGTCCGTCCCTTGTCCAGATTAGACATTAACTACCTCCCCATAACCATATATTATTGGACTCCAGGGCACTTCCTCATTCAATCCTATTTTTATTTTCATTTTACCATTATATTGCGATGCTACCCAAAGTTGAATGAACCTCTCCTCTGCCTGTGTGCTAGGCCTAAATATATGCCAATGGACTGTTGCAGTGGTGGCTGACATGAAGCCTGATTCTCTGCTATGACATGCAGACTAATTCTCTGCTGACATGAAGCCAGATTGTCTGTTACGGGACCTCTCTCCTCTGCCTGGGTGCTGGGCCTAAATTTATGACAATGGACTGTTGCAGTGGTGGCTGACGTGAAGCCTGATTCTCTGCTATGACATGCAGACTGATTCTCTGCTGACATGAAGCCAGATCGTCTGTTACGGGACCTCTCTGCTCTGCCTGTGTGCTAGGCCTAAATATATGCCAATGGACTGTTGCAGTGGTGGGTGACGTGAAGCCTCATTCTCTGCTATGACATGCAGACTGATTCTCTGCTGACATGAAGCCAGATTGTCTGTTACGGGACCTCTCTGCTCTGCCTGTGTGCTAGGCCTAAATATATGCCAATGGACTGTTGCAGTGGTGGGTGACGTGAAGCCTCATTCTCTGCTATGACATGCAGACTGATTCTCTGCTGTCATGAAGCCAGATTGTCTGTTACGGGACCTCTCTGCTCTGCCTGTGTGCTAGGCCTAAATATATGCCAATGGACTGTTGCAGTGGTGGGTGACGTGAAGCCTCATTCTCTGCTATGACATGCAGACTGATTCTCTGCTGACATGAAGCCAGATTGTCTGTTACGGGACCTCTCTGCTCTGCCTGTGTGCTAGGCCTAAATATATGCCAATGGACTGTTGCAGTGGTGGGTGACGTGAAGCCTCATTCTCTGCTATGACATGCAGACTGATTCTCTGCTGTCATGAAGCCAGATTGTCTGTTACGGGACCTCTCTGCTCTGCCTGTGTGCTAGGCCTAAATATATGCCAATGGACTGTTGCAGTGGTGGGTGACGTGAAGCCTCATTCTCTGCTATGACATGCAGACTGATTCTCTGCTGACATGAAGCCAGATTGTCTGTTACGGGACCTCTCTGCTCTGCCTGTGTGCTAGGCCTAAATATATGCCAATGGACTGTTGCAGTGGTGGGTGACGTGAAGCCTCATTCTCTGCTATGACATGCAGACTGATTCTCTGCTGTCATGAAGCCAGATTGTCTGTTACGGGACCTCTCTGCTCTGCCTGTGTGCTAGGCCTAAATATATGCCAATGGACTGTTGCAGTGGTGGGTGACGTGAAGCCTCATTCTCTGCTATGACATGCAGACTAATTCTCTGCTGACATGAAGACAGATTCTCTGTTACGGGACCTCTCTCCTCTGCCTGTGTGTGTGCTGGGCCTAAATATATGCCAATGGACTGTTGCAGTGGTGGCTGACGTGAAGCCTCATTCTCTGCTATGACATGCAGACTGATTCTCTGCTGACATGAAGCCAGATTCTCTGTTACGGGACCTCTCTCCTCTGCCTGTGTGTGTGCTGGGCCTAAATATATGCCAATGGACTGTTGCAGTGGTGGCTGACGTGAAGCCTCATTCTCTGCTATGACATGCAGACTGATTCTCTGCTGACATGAAGCCAGATTCTCTGTTACGGGACCTCTCTCCTCTGCCTGTGTGTGTGCTGGGCCTAAATATATGCCAATGGACTGTTGCAGTGGTGGCTGACGTGAAGCCTCATTCTCTGCTATGACATGCAGACTGATTCTCTGCTGACATGAAGCCAGATTCTCTGTTACGGGACCTCTCTCCTCTGCCTGTGTGTGTGCTGGGCCTAAATATATGCCAATGGACTGTTGCAGTGGTGGCTGACGTGAAGCCTCATTCTCTGCTATGACATGCAGACTAATTCTCTGCTGACATGAAGACAGATTCTCTGTTACGGGACCTCCCTCCTCTGCCTGGGTGCTGGGCCTAAATATATGCCAATGGACTGTTGCAGTGGTGGCTGACGTGAAGCCTCATTCTCTGCTATGACATGCAGACTGATTCTCTGCTGACATGAAGCCAGATTCTCTGTTACGGGACCTCTCTCCTCTGCCTGTGTGTGTGCTGGGCCTAAATATATGCCAATGGACTGTTGCAGTGGTGGCTGACGTGAAGCCTCATTCTCTGCTATGACATGCAGACTGATTCTCTGCTGACATGAAGCCAGATTCTCTGTTACGGGACCTCTCTCCTCTGCCTGTGTGTGTGCTGGGCCTAAATATATGCCAATGGACTGTTGCAGTGGTGGCTGACGTGAAGCCTCATTCTCTGCTATGACATGCAGACTAATTCTCTGCTGACATGAAGACAGATTCTCTGTTACGGGACCTCCCTCCTCTGCCTGGGTGCTGGGCCTAAATATATGCCAATGGACTGTTGCAGTGGTGGCTGACGTGAAGCCTCATTCTCTGCTATGACATGCAGACTGATTCTCTGCTGACATGAAGACAGATTCTCTGTTACGGGACCTCTCTCCTCTGCCTGTGTGCTAGGCCTAAATATATGCCAATGGACTGTTGCAGTGGTGGGTGACGTGAAGCCTCATTCTCTGCTATGACATGCAGACTGATTCTCTGCTGTCATGAAGCCAGATTGTCTGTTACGGGACCTCTCTGCTCTGCCTGTGTGCTAGGCCTAAATATATGCCAATGGACTGTTGCAGTGGTGGGTGACGTGAAGCCTCATTCTCTGCTATGACATGCAGACTAATTCTCTGCTGACATGAAGACAGATTCTCTGTTACGGGACCTCTCTCCTCTGCCTGTGTGTGTGCTGGGCCTAAATATATGCCAATGGACTGTTGCAGTGGTGGCTGACGTGAAGCCTCATTCTCTGCTATGACATGCAGACTGATTCTCTGCTGACATGAAGCCAGATTCTCTGTTACGGGACCTCTCTCCTCTGCCTGTGTGCTAGGCCTAAATATATGCCAATGGACTGTTGCAGTGGTGGCTGACGTGAAGCCTCATTCTCTGCTATGACATGCAGACTAATTCTCTGCTGACATGAAGACAGATTCTCTGTTACGGGACCTCTCTCCTCTGCCTGGGTGCCGGGGCCTAAATATCTGAGAATGGACTGTTCCAGTGGTGGGTGACGGGAAGCCAGATTCTCTGCTATGGAACCTCTCTCCAATTGATTTTGGTTAATTTTTATTTATTTAATTTTTATTTTAATTAATTTCCCTATCCACATTTGTTTGCAGGGGATTTACCTACATGTTGCTGCCTTTTGCAGCCCTCTAGCCCTTTCCTGGGCTGTTTTACAGCCGTTTTAGTGCCGAAAAGTTCGGGTCCCCATTGACTTCAATGGGGTTCGGGTTCGGGACGAAGTTCGGATCGGGTTCGGATCCCGAACCCGAACATTTCCGGGATGTTCGGCCGAACTTCTCGAACCCGAACATCCAGGTGTTCGCTCAACTCTACTAGGGACTAGAGGAGGAAATAAGGGTAAAAAATTAGCCCAATTAGAAAGTAAATGGATCTTTTGATTAAATTCTCTGACACCGGTAGGGCTTAATGAAAATTTTGGATTTAGCTCTTTCCTGTAAAATGCTGTGTTTTTTAATCCATTTTATGGGGAAAATAAACGTTATTTTAATGTCTATTAATTATCTTAGAATATAATATTATTATATTATATTTTTTAACAGTTGCTATTCAGTTATGACCTCATTTACTTATTCATGTTTCTTGTCCAAATACAACTATTATAGGTCCTTCTCTATGCACAGGGAATTTTCTGGAGAAGCAACAGGCATCATTATGGGGAATGAATCTTTTTCTGAGGAGACGTACAACGTTGTTTTTTAAAATAATTATCTGCCCTATCAAAACACTCCTAGTGGCTGGAAGTGGACAATTTGAAAAAAAAAATCAGTATTTATAATTAATATTTATTCTTACATCCTTTTTTTCACCTGTAATATTTATTTTGCACTTTGTCACTTTGATTACATGTGGCTAACGCCCTTAATTGTATTTAGGTCCCATTGCACTAAAGCACTTTATTTCTAGATTGTTATTCATCTATGTATAACCGATCACCCATGATGTCAATATGTATAGAATTTTACACTTTTTACCAATTATGATGTTAAAATTTAATATTCATAGAGGTTCCTATATGTATAAATTTTGCACTTTAATTATATAAATTAGAATGCAACTAACGTCACTTTCTATAGTAATTTTTTCGTTATGTATGAATTTATTCTTAAACTTAATTAAAACAACAATCTAATTTAAATATCAATATTAGTCTAAATCTGCAACAGTAATGCTGTTTGCAGATTATCATTTATCTAATATCACTCCTTGACTATCACTAATTACATCCACCTCCAGGCCTATTCTTGAGCAAAATATATTTTAGGTCTTTAAAATAAAGACAACATAGAACAACAAATCCCTCATCATTAAATGACTTGCCTCCCTAGTACGCTCCACATTGTTCCAATAGTCACCAATTAAGGTACGCACAGCAGAGAGGAGATCGGCACAGTGCGCATGGCAGTCCTGCGGCCAGCAGGCTTCCCTCTGTCTCCATGGAGATCCGGTGTCGGTGACGTCAGTCAGTGCCGTACGCGACACGTGACTGCCCTTGCCGCCGTCGGACTCAGGAGACGGGCGGAAGCAATTTCAGCAGCGGCCGGAAGTGACGTGTCATGCGCCAACTTAGCCCATCTTGCCGTAGCTTGCACATGTGATCACAAGCGCCCCTATTCATTGGACAACATACATCAATATAAACCGGTCACCTAGCCCCATTTAATTACTCCTCCTGAGGACGCAGCATGGCGAAACGTACGTCGGGGAGATTCAGCGCCTATTTTTTGACCCTTCTTGGTAGGTTCAACACTTCATCATATGGTTAGTAGTTCTAGATACTAGTTCTACCACTCACTATTTTATGCTTACGGTTCAGGATTGGTAATAGTTTCTTTTCATAGTGTTACATGGGTGATTGTCTCTAGTATAATATTTCTAGTGCACCCCAGTTACATAGTTCTACTGAGTTCACCATCCTGCAGTGGTATAACCTTGATGATCCCTTCCATGAGAATAGTCTCACCTAATTAATAGGCCCATTAGCTATTAGATATCTTTACTATAATGGCTTAGCACTACTTTTGTAATTTATCTATTGTTATAAAGATGTAATCATGTTCATATTATGATTGTTTAATAAAGACCATATAACATGATGTACATAATGAAATATGAGACCTACTCTTCATATTTCATTATGTCATCATGTTATATAGAATCACTGTGTTCATTTCTGTGTCTCCTAAGGACCATTGGTTACAATTTTGTAGGCCTGCTGTCCCCCATATATGCATTATATAACTACATGAGATCTACCGCTGTGTCATCTATTCATCTATTTAATATCCATTATGCAATATACTGTTTTATGGTAACACCTATGTCCCATCAGGGTGGTGTTTCTCTCTGTCACCTGGTTTTAATGACAATGTCACTGATGTATATCATGTCATGTATTCAATAAAGTATAAAGTATTCATATATTTTGGTAATAGTACGTGGTGAGCTCCGGTCTTTGTAGGTTTTGTGTATTTAATGGGAGCTGGTACTTATGATTTTTCGATAGGGACATGCGATCAGGCAGAAGTTACCTAGAATCAACAAAGAGGCAGCAGGGCCTCTCCTGTCTAATGTTTCCTAATCCAAAATACCACAGTGACATTCCCTGTAATTAATAATTCAGATAACAGGGCATCTTAAAAGTCCTGTATTGTTATTTATCGTCACTACCTCGCCGAGTCGGGAGTGGGTAATTGCCGCGCGCCCCCTCCTTAACTTGGAAGCTTCTGCTTCAATACTTTGTCCCACATTTCCCCTTGATTACATTTAATTTCATCCATTGACCTCCCTTGGATGTGGTATGCCTTTCTCAGGCTCCCTCTCCGGCCTGGAACCCTGATTCCCTGCCACCCGTGATCACCATGGTAGGCGCATAAAAGAGCATCGAAAGTTGATAGAGAAGATATTCAATTGGATTGTGGACATCACGGGGACGCGCAACATTGTGGAGCAGTATGTGTGAACACGCCTGTAACGGTCCGTTTCAGCAGACAAGGGGTTAAAATCCGTTTAGGCGATATGCCCCTTTCTGAGAGACAGGCACAGCTACTGCAGAACACCAACCTCCCGAACTGGATACAAAATAGCACTCCAAACTGGAACCTCGCGAATAGCTGCCAGCAGACGAACAGGAAAAGCATACAGTCGGCTTACACTCCTGGCAATCAGTCTCTAACAGCATACAGGGAATCCCCCCAATAACGAGACAAGGCTCCGTCTTGAGGGTCAAGCAGTAGTCTGATGTGCTGGTACACTCAGCCTGGTTTTTATTACAGTTTTGAAAATACAGAACAGATACAACAGATCCCCACAATGCATCATGGTTTCCTCCTCTCTGTCCCAGAGACAACCGAAGGCAATCCAGTTATCTCTCAGGACAAAGGGAGATCACCAATACACATGTGGAGACAACAGGACAGACATCACCATTTAAACACACAATGGCACACCCCCACAGCAAACACAGACATTTAACATATCCCCAGATAGCTCAGGTCTGAGTGCATATCATTAGGTGAATGGCACTCAGAATACACGAATACAATAATATTAGCTATCTGGGTGCCCTCACATAACATACAATTTAACCGAACGCATAATAACATAAAATACAATTCTACAGACAGATTTAAGCTGTGCGGCCGGTCTGTTTTCTCCTTTAAAGTTACTATGGGCCATAATCCTGAGGCAAGAGGCTTTTAAACAGCCCTCTCCAAAACCCAGTGGCGAGGTTGGTTTCAACACACATCTTCCCCCAGGGAAGACTAACCAGATACCTGACCTCACGCCGGTCGGTACCTGAGTTAGTCTGGCAGCCCACCCACAACCCAATACTGGACCTGTTGAATTTTGGGACCTGGCTCTGTTCTGTAGGTCCCCAGCTGTTGAGTGTGCATCTGCTACTCCTTGCTTTGTGGTTCTCCAGCTTGGAGCTGTAGGTACTTGGTGGGCAGAGGCCGACTGTGCTCTGCCCAGATGCCAGCTCTTCCGCTGGGGTGAGGGGGGTACAAGCCAGTCCTGTAACAAGGGGGTTGGTGGAGCAGAGGCTAGCGGCTCTCTGCCCTGATGCCAGCTCTTCCGCTGGGAAGGGATCAGTGGGTATTGCAGGCTCATCCCCTGCCCCCAGAACTCGGTTGGGAAGTAGCTGGGAAGGGGAGGGCTCGCTTACCTCCTCCTCCTGGTATCCCTGTGGAGATGGCTGGAGATCTGGTTGTTTGAGGGGGAGACCAACTGTCTCCTCTTTGGCTAAACAGCCCTGTTGCTGGGGGACAGGACCGACTGTCCCTACCCCCTGTGCTGTGAGTGCAGAGACCACGGTCCCATCTGCACAGTTGTGGGGCTTACTGTTTCCCCCTGGTGCGTTAAGCTGCCGCTGGGGAATGGAGACTAGGCTCCCAGTTCCCAACAAATCCTGCTGCTTCTGGGGGACAGGACCGACTGTCTCTGCCCCCTGTAACTCCGCCTGCCGCTGGGGAATGGAGACTCAGCTCCCAATTCCCTGTACATCACACGGCCGCTGGGAAATGGAGACTAGGCTCCCAATTCCCAAAAAATCATGCTGCTGCTGGGGGGCAGGAACAACTACCTCTGCCCCCTGTAACTCAGCCTGCCGCTGGGGAGGGAGACCGCTGCTCTCCCCTCCCTGCACTTCACACTGCCGCTGGGGAATGGAGACTAGGCTCCCAATTCCCAAAAAATCATGCTGCTGCTGGGGGGCAGGAACAACTACCTCTGCCCCCTGTAACTCAGCCTGCCGCTGGGGAGGGAGGCTGCTGCTCTCCCCTCCCTGCACTTCACACTGCCGCTGGGGAATGGAGACTGGGCTCCCACTGTCCCGCAACTGTAACTTCCGATGGAGGTCCACCCAACGTGGCAGCTGACCGTCACCTTCTGCCCGGTATAGTAGGGTCTTGAACACTAGACTCCTCACGAACTTCACGTATTTCTCAGCTGGATTGGGTCCGAAGAAGTTCAGCCGCAACCACATCATACGGTCAAATTCCTCCACAGAGTATCTGTACTCCACTGCTGGTTCCATCCTGGTGCTTTTAGGGTCGCTGTACTGAGACATGCGCTGCCCTTAAATTGTAGAATCCACAGAAATGGTGTCTCCTGTAGCTGTCCTTCTGGCTGTAGGAACGATCCCGCTGCTTGCCACCAATGTAACGGACTGTTTCAGCAGACAAGGGGTTAAAATCCGTTTAGGCGATATGCCCCTTTCTGAGAGACAGGCACAGCTACTGCAGAACACCAACCTCCCGAACTGGATACAAAATAGCACTCCAAACTGGAACCTCGTGAATAGCTGCCAGCAGACGAACAGGAAAAGCATACAGTCGGCTTACACTCCTGGCAATCAGTCTCTAACATCATACAGGGAATCCCCCAATAACGAGACAAGGCTCCGTCTTGAGGGTCAAGCAGTAGTCTGATGTGCTGGCACACTCAGCCTGGTTTTTATTACAGTTTTGCAAATACAGAACAGATACAACACATCCCCACAATGCATCATGGTTTCCTCCTCTCTGTCCCAGAGACAACCAAAGGCAATCCAGTTATCTCTCAGGACAAAGGGAGATCACCAATACACATGTGGAGACAACAGGACAGACATCACCATTTAAACACACAATGGCACACCCCCACAGCAAACACAGACATTTAACATATCCCCAGATAGCTCAAGTCTGAGTGCATATCATTAGGTGAATGGCACTCAGAATACACGAATACAATAATATTAGCTATCTGGGTGCCCTCACATAACATACAATTTAACCGAACACATAATAACATAAAATACAATTCTACAGACAGATTTAAGCTGTGCGGCCGGTCTGTTTTCTCCTTTAAAGTTACTATGGGCCATAATCCTGAGGCAAGAGGCTTTTAAACAGCCCTCTCCAAAACCCAGTGGCAAGGTTGGTTTCGCCACACATACACATACTGAATGATGGGTTTGCCCCCTTCAACTTCTGGGTCTCCAAATTGGGCACATGGCCTGAGCTTGCCCTTTACGCCTTGGAGGTGCTGGCCTGCCCTGCAGCAAGTGTATTGTCTGAATGTGTGTTTAGCGGGACCGGAGAGGTTTATCACAGGTTATATTTCCCAATGTTATGGGGTAGACCCTAACAAAATAAAAAATTAAAACCAAAAAGTAGTGTAGGCTACCTTCTCCTCCCCCACCGCTGCTTCCACCTACACCACCTCCTCAACCTCCTACTCCATATGGACCTCTTCCTCCTAGATCAAGATTATTATTTTTACTTATTTTTAAGTCATTTACCTATCCAAATTTGTTTGCAGAGCACTTGCCATGCTCTAAACCACATTTTGATGCCATTTGCAACCCTCTAGCCCTTTCCATGACATTTTTTACAGCCATTTGAGTGCTCAAAAGTTCTGGTCCCCATTGACTTCAATCGGGTTTGGGTTCGGGGTCAATTTCGGGTCTCGAACTCAAACTTTTTTGTGAAGTTTGGCCGAACCTGTCGAACCCGAACATCCAGGTGTCCACTCAACTCTATTGGTTAGTTAATGCAAGTTTAGTAGAGTATAATAGTATTCAGTTGGTTAGTTTGTGATAAAAGAGGAATCTATGCTTTCCTGTGTCTAAGCATCTCTGTAGCACAGGACACAATGAAGAAACATGAAAATTATCATAGTAAAAGATAATTTCAAATCCCAAAGAGCTAGAAGATTTTGGGAAATAATTTTATAACACCGCTTGACACTTTGTATACTGGACTTAATTTTTACCCCAGATTTATGAAACACTGTACAAGATCAAAATAGTCCTCAATAGACATAGTAGGAGCACCAGGTCTCGGAGAGAACATACATTTAAAGACCATAAAACTTTCACACCCCTCATCTGTGAGATAATAACGGACTCATTCTCAAGATCTTTGATATGTTCTTCTGTTATCTTTTAAATGCCCATTCATTCCCCCATGTCTCTGTTCGTATTGTATAAATATTGCTGTTTCTTCATATATTCTTGTAGTACGCCTGATGAAGGGACTGGTGATGTGTCAAAAGCTTGCTATATGACATCATTACTTCTATTTGTGTACGCCATTAAAAGGTATCAATCCTGCAATACTTTTATTATGTTTCTCTTAATGAGAGACCTGAATTAGTTTGCGATAGTTATGTAGAGTATAATGTGATTTAGTTGGTTAGGTAATGGTTTTTATGTAGATTACAGAGTTAATGTGTGTCTAGTGTTGTTGTTTTCTATTACTGTAGTGTGAGGTTTTCACTTCATTGTTGGCCCTTTGTTTCTGTACATGTTATGGATACACGATTATATTGCTGTGTGCACATATTTACCCTCCTAGAGGGGAGTAGTGGCAACCTCCTCCTCTTCTTCCTCATCAGGAGCTGGGGGAGGGGGGGAATGTGGCTGGTGACCAGTCTCTGCAGCCTCAATCTCCACATTTTTATCCACATCCGGTGGTGGTGGAGCATTAGATCCTGGGAGAGTCCAGCATGCTATCCTTCATCGTCCTCCTCCTCCTCATCTGCACAGACCACCACTATCTCCATGTCTTTTGAAGCCCGGTTGCGCACAGAGGGAAGTGGAACCCCTGTAATTACACAATGTTCATAATTTTGACAAAAAACTCTGAAGTTATAACAAATTGAAATTCACCCCTTAATGACCGTGCCATTTATCAACTTTCTGCAAAACCCATTTTTAGCAATTCAGATATGTCTCACTTTATGTCGTTATAACTTTAAAGGGCTTCTGTCACCCCACTAAAGTGATATTTTTTTTTTGGGCTGGTAAAATTAATTATATTGCGATATATCACAATATAATTGTGTCACTTACTTTGATCCAGCAGTTTCTTCCAAAAATGAAGTTTTATCATATGTAAATTAGGTCTCTAACAGCAAGTAGGGCGGCTACTTGCTGCTAGCTGCTGCAGAAATCCGCCCCCTCGCCGTGTTGATTGACAGGGCCAGCCGGGATCTCCTCCTCCGGCCAGCCCTGTCGGCATTTCAAAAATCGCGCACCTCTGTGGGTTCGGCGCAGGCGCTCTGAGATGAGGAGGCTCGTCTCCTCAGCACTCCCTCAGTGCGCCTGCACCGATGACGTCTTCTATTTCGGTGATGTCATCGGCGCAGGCCGATTTGTAAATTTGTAAATTTATGCGTCATGAATGACCATTACAAATCACATATGGAAAAGTATTTGTTCTCATTCCATTATATCTTTGGTACTCAAGAGGCGTTCGTAGAGATAGGTGGGATTGTGTAAGATGCGGGACTATATGGCATGTGTATCAAATCTCAGCTCTAGTGCCTATTGGTATCTATTAATTCTATGTTTTTCTGTATTCAATCCATGATTTCCACAATCTGATCATAGGCTTTAAGGGACCAACTTTTTGCTGGAAGCCATAGCAGTACTGAAGTAGGGGTGAGCTTAAGGGAGATGCCGCATATATTATTTATTTCAGTTTCAATAAGTGATTAAAAACCAGTTAGTTTAGGGCATGACCACATTATGTGGCCTAGGGTACCTACACCCTGGAAACATCGCCAACATACGTCTGTCTTTGATAAACCCATTTTCTGGAGTTTGCTAGGATCGTTATACCACCGAACCATTGTTTTGTAGGAGTGTTCTTGGATTTTTACGCATCTAGAGTATTTGGTCTATATATTTTGCACTAAATGATACTCCCAGATCCTTCTCCCACCGGGCAATATAGTCTGGTTTATTCTGTTTGTGCATATGGAGCAGGTTCCTGCAAATATTGGAAATTGCGTGTCTAAGAGTCTCTTGTCCTTGCACTATATTTTCAAACCAGGTTAATTCCTTGGCAGTCGTGTATTTCTCTTGCAGTTTAGAGCACGTATCCTTAAACACTTTTATGTCTAAGAAGTTGACTTGCTTCACATGGAGGGAACCTATTGCATCCCTTGCTGTTGTTGTGTTAGTTTTAACCAGTAGCTCCTTGACAGTTATGTCTTTAAATGAGTTCCAGAAGTCTGGGGGGTTTGTGCTGTTAGGATAAATCAGGAAAGGGCCCAGCGGAGAAGGAAGAAAACTGGGGGGATCAGAGAGCAATTGTGTGTGTTTGGATATAGTATTGAAGGTTGAAAGAATCCCTTTGGTCAGCCCATCGATTGGGTATACAGATTTTTTTATGCAGAAAAAATATTGTAAACTGGGATTCAATAAAACGTAACCTTTACTAGGTCATTTAAAATAATGTATCACACATGCTGATGTGGTAATTGGCACGGTATTAACTCCTGGCACACCCTATTATGGCTTTCCTGCCTGTCTAGGGGTCAAGGGGCTGTTCTGATAGCCTGCCTACCACAATGGAGCACCCGCCCCGACAAGGGCGACCCCACACCGAACCTTTCCCTCAGTATGGGTCTAAAGTTCTATCAAGCCCTAACTACAACGCCCTACATGCCATGTTTCTGTCTTTTCCAGACATCATCAGGGGACTTCACATGTATATTCCAGGGCAACTACAAATAGAAATTATAAACAAACACTAAATATCGGTCACAGATATCTGAGCGCCGCATGTATAGTGGCTTATCAGCAGCCTCAGTTTACTTACTGGAGATCAAGGTGATTTTAGCCTCGTATCCTTGGACAAGATGATAGATGACTCTTGTCCTCACTGTTACAGGGGAAGTGTCCCATGTCAGTCCATGTCTCACCACAAATAACAGTGATTTGGGTGAGCATTGAATGGTTGTTAGCCGCCTCCTAATATACCCCTACTCCCAGTATGTGTACGTCCCCCATGATTATTGATCTCACCTGTCCGAATCTCTCAGGATGCTTGTGATTCCATGTGGAACGCACGCCGCTCGCGTGCTTTCCACTGGACCAGAAGTCAATGTCACGTGATGCGGGATAAACCGGAAGTGAGGTCAGAGCCTGAGTCAGAGCGTTGCCAGTTGCATAGCAACCTATCGGCTCATGACACTCGGCCCTTTTTCAAGGCAAATGATAGCTTGCCTGCCTTTTGTATACATGCACAATCGCATTACGGATTTCAATTGACAGGACAGCCACACACAGACCATCTTACTCCGAATACCGACCAGTACTTGGGCCAGGGAGCCTGATCTATGTCAGCTGGAGTACATGCTTTGAAATATTACAATTCAAGATAAGTCCACCATCGGATCCGATGCGCCCATCAGCATCGGGTCCGAGGGGGACTAAGTCAGGTGACCGCATTACATTAACAAATTGCCCTTATAAGTTTTCCGGCCATGTCCAACATCACATCCCATGCGCCCATGATATGGGCAACTGCGATACAAGGGGGGACACAGTCGGATCACATCCATCCTGATATCACATATAGACGTGGCAGAAGCATTCGTGATATGTTGGTGCACAGCCACTATACACCAGGGCCCCAGCAAAAGACTTGGCTGGAGAAAGGCCTTAGTGGCAACTATAAATGTGGAAGGTGCGTGGCGTGCCCCTTTATGGCCAAAGCAAAGTCATTTAGGAGCAACAACACAGATAAAGTCTATACAATTACGGACTTTATTAACTGCAGAAGCATGGGTTTGGTTTACAAAATCACATGTGAATGTGGAAAGGAATATGTCGGGAAGACTGGTAGGGAGCTGAGGAGAAGAATAGGAGAGCATTTGAGCGACATAAGGAATGACAGAGACACATCGGTGGCACGACATGTGAACACCGAACACGAAGGCAGATTGGACTGTCTTTCCTTCTCTGGAATTGAAAAAATCAAACCAGGAATAAGACGGGGTGATTTTGATAAGAGGATCCTGCAATGTGAAGCCAAATGGATCTTCTATCTTAAAACGGTCCATCCATCCGGCTTAAATGAACAACAGAATTATTGCTGCTTCTTGTGATCTGAGTCGCAATAAAAGGCGAATTAGGATGGATGTGATCCGACCGTGTCCCCCCTTGTATCGCAGTTGCCCATATCATGGGAGCATGGGATGTGATGTTGGACATGGCCGGAAAACTTATAAGGGCAATTTGTTAATGTAATGCGGTCACCTGACTTAGTCCCCCTCGGACCCGATGCTGATGGGCGCATCGGATCCGATGGTGGACTTATCTTGAATTGTAATATTTCAAAGCATGTACTCCAGCTGACATAGATCAGGCTCCCTGGCCCAAGTACTGGTCGGTATTCGGAGTAAGATGGTCTGTGTGTGGCTGTCCTGTCAATTGAAATCCGTAATGCGATTGTGCATGTATACAAAAAGCAGGCAAGCTATCATTTGCCTTGAAAAAGGGCCGAGTGTCATGAGCCGATAGGTTGCTATGCAACTGGCAACGCTCTGACTCAGGCTCTGACCCCACTTCCGGTTTAGCCAGCAACACGTGACATTGACTTCCGGTCCAGTGGAACGCACGCGAGCGGCGTGCGTTCCACATGGAATCACAAGCATCCTGAGAGATTGAGACAGGTGAGATCAATAATCATGGGGGGCGTACACATACTGGGAGTAGGGGTATATTAGGAGGCGGCTAACAACCATTCAATGCTCACCCAAATCACTGTTATTTGTGGTGAGACAAGGACTGACATGGGACACTTCCCCTGTAACAGTGAGGACAAGAGTCATCTATCATCTTGTCCAAGGATACGAGGCTAAAATCACCTTGATCTCCAGTAAGTAAACTGAGGCTGCTGATAAGCCACTATACATGCGGCGCTCAGATATCTGTGACCGATATTTAGTGTTTGTTTATAATTTCTATTTATAGTTGCCCTGGAATATACATGTGAAGTCCCCTGATGATGTCTGGAAAAGACAGAAACATGGCATGTAGGGCGTTGTAGTTAGGGCTTGATAGAACTTTAGACCCATACTGAGGGAAAGGTTCGGTGTGGGGTCGCCCCTGTCGGGGCGGGTGCTCCATTGTGGTAGGCAGGCTATCAGAACAGCCCCTTGACCCCTAGACAGGCAGGAAAGCCATAATAGGGTGTGCCAGGAGTTAATACCGTGCCAATTACCACATCAGCCACCGGTTACAGCGGTCAAAGGTAACATTACTGCCAGGACCGTCCTCCACAGTCGTGGACCCTGCTCAGACGAGGTGAGATCCACCCTTTTTTTCATTTTTTATAATAATATATGAACTGATACAGTGGAGAAGTTTATTGTTGTTAGTGTTGTCAATGTCGTCTCTCACCCAGTGTGATACATTATTTTAAATGACCTAGTAAAGGTTACGTTTTATTGAATCCCAGTTTACAATATTTTTTCTGCTATATTTGGGTGTAATTACATACCACGAACACAAACTTGTAGAGGTGGTATATCTAATAAATTTTTAGATTTTTTTATGCCCCACAAATTTGCTATTTGGCACTTAGTCAGGGAAAGGAGTTCTATGTCTGAGCCTAAGATTCTAAATTTGGGGATGCACAGTTGCAACCACCTTTTTAGTTGGATTGCTCTGTAATAGGTCCGGGCATCTGGTAGACCCATACCTCCTTGTGATCTGTCTCTAATTAATTTGTTGTACGCTAGGCGTGACTTTTTCCACTTCCAGAGGAAAGAGGAGAATAGTGAGCGAGTAGTAACAAAAAAGGATTGCAGCAGGTGGATGGGGACCATTTGAAGGAGATATAGCAGCTTAGGCATAATATATGTCTGAAGAAGGTTTTTCCTGCCTAGCCATGACACGAAGGGAAGAAATAGTGAACCCAGCTGGTCTCGGATTTTTTTTCTGTAAAATAAGTGCTTGACACCATGCTGTCATGTGAGGGAGTAGAACTGGAAGTAATTTTTTATAGTATCCAGCGGGTAGTCCATCTGGACCTGGGGCTTTTCCATTAGGGAGTGCTTTGACAAGATCTGTGAGTTCGTCCGCGGTTATAGGAGCTAACAGAGATAGACTATCTTCTTCGGGAATGGTGGGAAGATTAAGTTTGGAAAGAAAAGCATCAATTTTTTGTAGCTTCATGTCTGTTTGTGAGTTTGAGGGGATGTTATATAGTTGACTATAAAAATGGCTGAATTCAGTAGTAATGTCCCTCGTGTCATTGACCAGGTTGCCCGAGTGTGTTTTAATACATTTATTAAACTGGGCATCTTTCCTTTTTTGATTAGGTAGGACGTTAGTTTGCTCCCTCTGTCTCCATGTGCATAATGTTTGAATTGTGCATACTGGTACGCTTTGGCACATCTAATGTTGAGCAGCTCTTTTAATTTATTGCGGAGAGAGATCAGGTCCTCTTTCATGATCTATGGTTTGGAATGTTTCTGGATAGATTCCAGAGCCACAATTTGTGATAAAAGAGAATTTAACATTTTTTGTCTGTCTTTTTTGACCTTAGTACCAAGGGCTATTAGTTCACCCCTAATGAAAGCTTTGTGTGCCTCCCAAACTATGGTCTGAAAGGTGTCAGACGATTTGTTTTCTTGAAAATAAAGGGCCAATTTTTTGGATAGATCTGTGAGAGAGCGATCCGAGTCTAGAAAAGTCTCATTCAGCCTCCACGTCCATTCCCTCACCGGGAGGGAGGAAAGGGACATGCACGCCGAGACTGGTGCGTGATCTGAAATTGTGATAGACCCAATTTCTGTCTTTTCAAGGGTGTTCTAGTGAGTGTCTGAGATGAATATGTAGTCTATTCTTTGGAAAGAGTGATGGACTTGTAAGAAATAGGAGTAATCCTTAGCTGAGGCATTAAGGGTTCTTCATGTATCTATTAAATGGGTTTTGGTTAAAAGTTTTTGAAAGCTTCCAAGAGTTCTTTGTGATAAGGCTGATACACCTTTGGAAGTATCCAAACTTGGATTGAGGGATACGTTCAAGTCCCCTCCTACTAACATTAGACCTTCTGCAAACATTTGAAATTTTTCAAGTGTGGTTTTGAGCCACCGATGTTGATTTTTGTTTGGTGCGTAGATGCTTACTAGGGATATTAAGGTGTGACCTATCCTACCCTTGACAAAAATATAGCATCCCTCTAGATCTGAGAGCGTTAAGATGGGCTCAAAGGGTATGTGCTATTGCTATGCTGACTCCTCTGGCTGCTTTTTTGTAAGTGGAGTGAAACCATTTGTCAAAACATATGTGCGGTAAGTTAGGCAATCTATTAGTTTTTAAATTGGTCTCTTGAAGAAAGCAAATGTCTGAATTGCTCTTTCTCAAGGGAGCAAGTACCTGAGACCTCTTTTGGGGTGAGTTGAAGCCTCTGACGTTAAAGGAAGTTGTAGTTACGGATGCCATGGTGTTGAGATTTGTAAGGAAGTGTAGTCATCTGGGTAAAAACTCCCGGGAACAGCCTGTAATAAACTATACATAAAAGAAACAATAACAGAGTCAGTGAATTCTGACTTATTAACAATAGCAGGTCCAGTTGATGTTATTCTTAGGGCAAGTTTTAAGAAGTACCAAGTTCTCCTACATGGCAGAATGGGCCTAGTACGTTGGCCGCTGTTACTCATGTAGAAGGGATATGCGGGGACAGAGGATCCAAAGGGATTCACGATCTGGCACCGCAGACCCGTGTTTAGTGGAAACAGAGGTATGCATTCTATAAGCGTACTGTTAGGTACTGTTCAGGGTAATCAAATTTCTCAAATCCAACCAGTAACTAGCATTATAAGCTTGAGTGGAGAGGTGGGGGTGGTAGAAAGAAGGGGGGGAGGGGGGGATATACAGCTGGATGGTTGGGTGGGTGAGGTGGATTTCTTAGGGAAGGAGTGGGAATGGTTTCTTAATGGTGGAATAGAAGTAAACATTCAGTGTGACCATAAAGAATATTCACTAAGATGGGGATCAGCAAGGGGTCATGGTATCCCTGAATCATAATATACTTGTGCAGGACCTTTGTGCTTAGATATGCAAAAAGGTAAAGACACCGAAAAATCTATTGCTAACTGTGACTGTATGTGCTGCAACAGGTGGACCTATTACATGACCACCAACTGCAGACATACCTATTTCTGTATCAAGAAGCTCTAGAATCATGTTAGATCTATGGCAGGGCATGAGATAAAAATTACATATAAATGTTAAGAGACAAATCTAGGTAGAGACAAGTTAGTGGGTGAAAGAATAGTGGAGAAACTGAAGAAGTACAGTATATGAGATGAAGGGGATAGATGGGGGGGTTCAGAAAAACTGAAATCAAGTGATATCATAAAGGTGGAGAAAAATGAAGAGGGGGGAAGGGGGGAAAGCGAAGGTAAGAAGAAGATGGAAGGGAGAGGAATAACAGAGATAAGGTAGTAGAGAATGGAAAGACAACAGATGAGACATGAGAGAAGAGAGCGCAGTATGTATGTTACATTGCTTTTACAGCATTGTATGAAGAGGAAGATTATCAGCAAGTGTATTAACAGGTTCACTAAACGAGAACGCAATACTCATTCAGCTGGTATTCTTGGTAAGTGTCTTCTGGATACAGAGCATGTCTCATCTTCTGCTGGATCTTGAATGTCTGTTTCTGGCGAGGGTCGACCACGGTTCCATTCGTGGTAGTGGGGGCAGCTGTCTAGCAGAGCTGTCCACAGGCATCCAAGAGTCCACAGGTATAGGGTCAATGCCGAGTTGATCCCATAATTCAGGTAGGTCCGCTGGAGTCCGGATCGTGAAGCGTCGGCCATTTATGCTGAAGGTGAGACCGAAAGGAAAGAGCCACCTATAATATCTTTTGTTCTCTGTGGTAGTCTGTTAGTGGTTTCATTTGCCTTCTTTTGTACAGCGTAGAGGGGGCTATGTCCTGATATAAGGATATTTTCGTATCCTCGTAACGTAGCTCCTTCCTTTCTCTCGACGCTTGTAGTAGGGCCGCAGTGCTCCTAAAACTTAGTAGGCTGCAAATAACATCGCATGGCGGTTCCCCTTTCTTTGGGACTGGTTGCAGGGATCTATGGATCCTTTCAATAGTAATGTCCTGGGCTTTATCTGCCCCTAATAAGTCAATAAAAAGTTGCTCAGCAGCAGCTTGAAGGTCCGCGTTATTCACCGATTCTGGTAGGCCTTTGAATCGGATGTTTTTTCTTCTGCTCCGATTCTCTTGGTTTTCAATTAACTTCAAAGCTGTATTGAGCGATTTTGCTTGTACGTCCAGGAGATCGGATACTGCAGACGCTCTATTAGTCAGCAGACTTTGGTTCTCTTCCAGGGACTCGACCCTGTGGCCTAGGCATTTCACGTCCTCCCTCATGTCTCTTACTTCCTGGAGCAGCGGCGCCATTGCTTGGGCCAGCGAGTCTTTGAGGAAGGATCTCGTGAGGATGGTGTTGTTGTCGTCCGAGTGTACGGTATCGACCTCTTCTTTTCCTCCCTCGGCACCTGTGTACTCCTCTCCGTCCTCCTCCTCTGAGTCCGGTAGTGAGGGCTGCGCGCCATTTTGCTCAGCCGTGCTGGTGAGAGCGCTAGCTTTTTTCTGATAAAACAGTCCATCTTCGTCTGCCCCTTTTTGTGTTTAGGGGTTGCCTGATGGTCTCTGGGCTTATCTCTTCCAATTTTGACCATATTTGTCAGAGTCTGGGTGTCTTTATGCGCTGAAACACGGGTCTAAACGGCAGGAACTCTGTCTCAGACCTCCATCACACTCAGCGGTCAGGCTCCGCCCCCACAGTGGTAACATTCTGTCACAAAATTTAATTTTTATTTTTTTTAAAATTTAAAATTAAGAAAATTTGCAAACTTGGTATTAAGCTTTTTGTGACGTAGGGTGACAGAAAAATTGATATTTTGACACAGTTTTAATGTCATTTTTAATTTTTACGCTTTTCACCTGAGGGTTTAGGTCATGTGATATATTTATACAGTTGGTTATTACGGACGTGGCAAAACCTAACTTGTATATTTTTTATTTTTTTTTGTATTACACAGTAATAGTTTTCATTTTTTATCACAGAAAATGTTGTTTTACAGTCTCCTTCTGAGATCCATACATTTTTATTTTTTTAGTGCAATTGTCTTACGTAGGGGTTCATTTTTTGAGGGATGAGGAGACGGTTAGATTGATACTATTTTGTGGTTCATACACCTTTTTGATCGCTAGGTTCTGCACTTTTTGTGATGTAATGTGTCAAAACAATTGTTTATTTAGAATAGTTTTTATATTATTTTTCATTAGTGTTCACCTGAGGGGCTAGGTCATGTAATATTGTTAGAGAGCCGGTCGATACAGACGTGTCAAAAAATGATATGTCTCTTTTTTTGGCCAATTTTGTAAAAAATGTTATTTAACTTTGAAAAGTAAATATCTTTTTGGGGGAAAACTTAACCACTTCCCATCTGGGCCATTTGCCCCCTTCCTGACCAGGCCTAATTTTGCAAAACTGACATATCTCACTTTATGTGGTAATAACTTTGGAACGCCTTTATTTATCCAAGTCATTCAGAGATTGTTTTCTCGTGACACATTGTACTTCATGATAGTCATAAATTTGAGTCAAAATATTTCACCTTTATTTATGAAAAAATCCCAAATTTACCCAAAAATGTGAAAAATGCGCAATTTTCTAAATTTCTATTTCTCTGCTTTTAAAACAAAAAGTGATACCTCATAAAATATTTATTACTTAACATTTCCCATATGTCTACTTTATGTTGGCATCATTTTGGAAATGTCATTTTTTTTTTTTAGGACGTTAGAAGGCTTAGAAGTTTAGAAGCAATTCTTCTAATTTTTAAGAAAATTGACAAAACCCACTTTATAAGGACCAGTTCAGGTCTGAAGTCACTTTGTGGGGCCTACATAGTGGATACCCCCATAAATGACCCC
Organism: Bufo gargarizans; assembly: GCF_014858855.1. NCBI lineage: Eukaryota > Metazoa > Chordata > Amphibia > Anura > Bufonidae > Bufo > Bufo gargarizans. The sequence continues at coordinate 171,392,550 of NC_058085.1, forward strand.
ATTGTAGAAACTACACCCCTCAAGGTATTCAAAACCGATTTTATAAACTTTGTTAACCCTTTATGCGTTCCACAAGAATTAAAGGAAAATGGAGATCAAATTTTTAAATTTCACTTTTTTGGCAGATTTTCCATTTTAATCCATTTTTTTCTTTAACACATCGATGGTTAACAGCCAAACAAAACTCAATATTTATTACCCAGATTCTGCGGTTTACAGAAACACCCCACATGTGGTCATAAACTGCTGTATGGGCACACGGCAGGGCGCAGAAGAAAAGGAACTCCACATGGTTTTTAGATGCCATGTCCCATTTGAAGCCCCCTGATGCACCCTTACAGTAGAAACTCCCAAGAAGTGACCCCATTTTGGAAACTAGGGGATAAGTTTCCAGTTTTATTAGTACTATTTTTGGGTACATATGATTTTTTGATCATTCATTATAACACTTTATGGGGCAATGTGACCAAAAAATTGGTTGTTTTAGCACAGTTTCTATTTATTTATTTTTACAGCGTTCACCTGAGGGGTTCAGTCAAGTGACATTTTTATAGAGCAGATTGTTACGGACGTGGCGATACCTAATATGTATACTTTTTCTCATTTATTAAAGTTTTACACAATAATAGCATTTTTGAAACAAAAAAATTATGTTTTAATGTGTCCATGTTCTGAGAGCTATAGTTTTTTATTTTTTGAGAGATTTTCTTATGTAGGGGCTCATTTTTTGCGGGATGAGGTGACGGTTTTATTGGTACAATTTTGTAGGACATGCGCGTTTTTGATCACTTGGTGTTGCACCTTTTGTGATGCAAGGTGACAAAAATTGCTTGTTTTGACACCGTTTTTTTTTTTTACGGTGTTCATCTGAGGGGTTAGCTCATGTGATATTTTTATAGAGCTGTTTTTTACGGACATGGCAATACCTAATATGTATACTTTTTTTTTATTTGTTTCACTTTAACACAATAATAGCATTTTTTAAACCAAAAAAATTATGTTTTAATGTCTCATGTTCTAAGAGCTATAGTTTTTTTATTTTTTGAGAGATTTTCTTATGTAGGGGCTCATTTTTTGCGGGATCAGGTGACGGTTTTATTGGTACCATTTTGTGGGACATACGCGTTTTTGATCACTTGGTGTTGCACCTTTTGTGATGCAAGATGACAGAAATTGCTTGTTTTGACACAGATTTTTTTTTTTTTTTTTTTTTTACGGTGTTTACCTGAGGGGTTAGGTCATGTGATATTTTTATAGAGCTGGTTTTTACGGACGCGGAAATACCAAATATGTCTATTTTATTTTATTTTTTCTATTTTAAATTTTTTTTTTTGTCCTTACTTGGGGATTTTTTTTTTTTTACATGTGAATCTTTTTTTATTTTATTTTTTCAACCCTTTATTTTTTTATTTTTTATTTTACACTTTTCGTCCCCCATAAGGTCATACAAGACCTCTGGGGGACATTTGCTTCACTTTTTCTTTTTTTTTTTTACTGTTGATTTCTCCTGTAACTGGGGCTGACATAGTAGCCCCAGTTACAGAAGAAATGCACCCCCCAGAGAGGCTGTACAGCGTGATTCTGCGCTGTACAACCTCAGAGCAGGGCTGATCGAGGTCTCTGAAAGACCTCACACAGCTCCTGCACTCTCCGGTCCCGGCGGTCACATGACCGCCGGGCCGGAACAGGAAGCGCACAGCGCTTCCTGCTCTGCATACACAGCGCTCGGTGAGCGCTGTGTCTGCAGCGATCCGGAAGGCAGGGACACCTGGGAACTGTCCCTGCCTAATCTCTGGGTTGCCCTGCTGTCACTGACAGCGGGCAACCCGATCAGCAGCTGCACGATTAGCGTGCAGCTGCTGTTTCTGAAAGGACGTTTTAAAACGTGCTTTCAGAAATAGAGGTCCACCCATAGGACGTTTATATCCTATGGGCGGACGAAAAGTGGTTAAATAAAAAAAATAAAAAAAGTTGTTGCTTCTTTTTTTATATCCACTGCTGGAACTTCAACTTTTTTGGGTATGATCCCCTTTGCAATGCATAACAATACTTCATTATTGTAAAGCATTGGCTGTAAGTGTATTAACAGTGTAAGGCTACTTTCACACTTGCGCTTGATCGGATCCGTTCTGAACGGATCCGATCATATTAATGCAGACGGAGGCTCCGTTCAGTACGGATCCGTCTGCATTAATAACTTAGAAAAATTTCTAAGTGCGCAAGATGCCTGAGCGGATCCGTTCAGACTTTCAATGTAAAGTCAATGGGGGACGGATCCGCTTGAAGATTGAGCCATATGGTGTCATCTTCAAGCGGATCCGTTCCCATTGACTTACATTGTAAGTCTGAACGGATCCGCTCGCCTCTGCACGGCCAGGCAGAGGCGAGCGGAGCGGAGGCTGAACGCCGCCAGACTGATGCAGTCTGAGCGGATCCGCTCCATTCAGACTGCATCAGGGCTGGACGGAGGCGTTCGGGTCCGCTCGTGAGCTCCTTCAAACAGAGCTCACGAGCGGACCGACGAATGCAAGTGTTAAAGTAGCCTTATACAGGGGGCTATATCTCGCATGCCCTCCCGGAAGGAAGCTACGATGCCTAAGGAACACATCTGGCTACCTTCCCTGCCATCGGGTCCCCATCACAGCAGCGCGGGGACCCAATGGACACCCCGCACATGTCTGAAGCTCGCACGTGCCACGGTCAGCACTGAACGCGGCCGTGCAGGGGTTTATGTGCCAACATTGGTAATTTCACTGATGCCGACGCATACAGCCGGGGTCCACCTATCAGTGATTACCGGACCCCTACCCCCGATCAGGAGGGCTGGCGCAGCTGCTACATTGAACCCACCCGATCACCATGCACTACATTTATGTCACTGGGCTTTAAGTCAAGTCCAGATCTGATAAGCATGCACTTTGTCGGGCGTTAAAGAGTTAAGTGGGGGATGTATGTAATACAAGTATAAAACATAGTCGGGGCACCAGGTATCTGAGATAACATAAATTTAGAGACCATAAAACTTTCACACCCCTCATCTGTGAGATAATAAAGGACTCATTCTCAAGATCTTTGATATGTTGTTCTGTTATCTTTCAAATGCCCATTAAGTCCCCCATGTCTCTGTTCGTATTGTATATATATTGCTGTTTCTTCATATGTTCTTGTAGTACGCCTGATGAAGAGACTGGTGATGTCTCGAAAGCTCTCTGTGTAACATCATTATTTCTATTTTTGTTAGCCATTAAAAGGTATAAAACCTGCAATACTCTTATTTTGTTTCTCTAAATGAGAGCACCAAACTGGATGTATGTAATGTAATGAAATGACGTACGGGGCCATTTAAGGGAATACAGAATGATGATTGCAGTTTATGTATATACACACATATATACACACATATATATTTTGGTGTGTGTAAAAGGCACAAAATCAGCCGGTGACGTCATATATCTTTAACTCGCTGTGAGTATAAATATATGTATATAAATATATATATATATATATATATATATATATATATATATATATGTATATATATATATATATCCATAGAAAAAATCTGGTAGTACTCCCTTCACATGCAGCTGTAAGGTGCCCGCGGTGGTCCCTCGATTCAGGACGGAAGACAACAAAGAAGAAAGTCTGCAGCACTCCTTGAAATATAGAAAATGTGTTCTTTGAAAGAACACATTTTATATATTTCAAGGAGTGCTGCGGACTTTCTTCTTTGTTATATATATATATATATATATATATATATATATATATATACATATACAGTATATATATATATATATATATATATATATATATCAACTATATATATATATATATATATATATACATACTGTATATATATATATACTCATGGCGAAGAAGATTTGCGATGTAACCTGCTGATCTGGTATGTGTCACACCTGGTACTAAGTAATCATTTATAAAGGGATGAAATACTTATTTTCATTACTGTATATACACATTACTAAGTGTTGGCAAGAGATACAAAAGTAATATAAGCATTGTACCTAGGCACAGTTTATCACGGATCTCTCTGATCAGCCGCAATTGCGTCTGTTTAGATCAGACCATTTCTTCATCATGGCAATCCTGTCATGATTCTCTGTTTCTCCGCCATGAGTGGGGTGCGGTCGTAGCCCCGCTCCAACATGTGCTGCAGGATAAAGTTAGTTTAGTGCTCTCATTAAGAGAAACAAAATAAGAGTATTGCAGGTTTGATACCTTTTAATGGCTAACAAAAATAGAAGTAATGATGTTACATAGTGAGCTTTCGAGACATCACCAGTCTCTTCATCAGGCGTACTACAAGAATATATGAAGAAACAGCAATATATATACAATAAGAACAGAGGCATTGGGGAATGAATGGACATTTGAAAAAAAAAAAACTGAACAGCATATTAAAGATCTTGAGAATGAGTCCTTAATTATATTACAGATAAGGGGTGTGAAATTTTATGGTCTCTAAATTGATGTTATCTCAGAGACCTGGTACCCGGTCCCATGTCTATAGAAGACTCTTTAGATCTTGTAGTGTGTCATAAATCCTGGGGACAAATTCAGTCCAGTATTCAAAGTGTCAAGCAGTGCTATAAATTTGTATTCCCAAATTCTTCTAGCTTTTTGGGATTTGAAGTTACCTTTTAATATGAGAACTTTGAATACTGGACTGAATTTGTCCAGTAATAATTACTTAAACACGATTAAATATGAACTTTTATGTATTGCAAAAAGAATTTTGGATCTGGATTTTTGCAATGATAAATATTTTATAACACGCTATCTGCATATAAAGTGATTGTTCTGACATGCATGTGACATGTCATCATATACAGTCGTGGCCAAAAGTTTTGAGAATGACACAAATATTAGTTTTCACAAAGTTTGCTGCTAAACTGCTTTTAGATCTTTGTTTCAGTTGTTTCTGTGATGTAGTGAAATATAATTACATGCACTTCATAAGTTTCAAAGGCTTTTATCGACAATTACATGACATTTATGCAAAGAGTCGGTATTTGCAGTGTTGGCCCTTCTTTTTCAGGTTCTCTGCAATTCGACTGGGCATGCTCTAAATCAACTTCTGGGCCAATTCCTGACTGATAGCAACCCATTCTTTCATAATCACTTCTTGGAGTTTGTCAGAATTAGTGGGTTTTTGTTTGTCCACCCGCCTCTTGAGGATTGACCACAAGTTCTCAATGGGATTAAGATCTGGGGAGATTCCAGGCCATGGACCCAAAATGTCAACGTTTTGGTCCCCGAGCCACTTCGTTATCACTTTTACCTCATGGCACAGTGCTCCATCGTGCTGGAAAATGCATTGTTCTTCACCAAACTGTTGTTGGATTGTTGGAAGAAGTTGCTGTTGGAGGGTGTTTTGGTACCATTCTTTATTCATGGCAGTTTTTTTGGGGCAAAATTGTGAGTGAGCCCACTCCCTTGGATGAGAAGCAACTCCACACATGAATGGTTCAGGATGCTTTACTGTTGGCATGACACAGGACTGATGGTAGCGCTCACCTTTTCTTCTCCGGACAAGCCTTTTTGCTGATGCCCCAAGCAATCGGAAAGAGAATATGACTTTGCCCCAGTCCTCAAAAGTCCATTCACCATATTTTCTGCAGAAGATCAATCTGTCCCTGATGTTTTTTTGGAGAGAAGTGGCTTCTTTGCTGCCCTTCTTGACACCAGGCCATCTTCCAAAAGTCTTCGCCTCACTGTGCGTGCAGATGCGCTCAAGCCTGCCTGCTGCCATTCCTGAGCAAGCTCTGCACTGGTGGCACTCCAATCCCTCAGCTGAATCCTCTTTAGGAGACGATCCTGGCGCTTGCTGGACTTTCTTGGACGCCCTGAAGCCTTCTTAACAAGAATTGAACCTCTTTCCTTGAAGTTCTTGATGATCCTATAAATTGTTGATCCTATAAATATCCTTGCCTGTGAAGCCATTTTTATGCAACACAGTGATGGCTGCACACATTTCTTTGCAGGTCACCATGGTTAACAATGGAAGAACAATGATTTCAAGCATCACCCTCCTTTTAACCGGTCAAGTCTGCCATTTTAACCCAATCAGCCTGACATAATGATCTCCAGCCTTGTGCTCATCAACATTCTCACCTGAGTTAACAAGACAATTACTGAAATGATCTCAGCAGGTCCTTTAATGACAGAAATTAAATGCAGTGGAATGGTTTTTTGGGGATTAAGTTAATTTTCATGGCAAAGAAGGGACACATCTTCGAACAAGGTTACCACCGACAGGGTTTTGTAAAAACAGCCAATAACCACATACAATACACTCAGACACTCCCACACAAAATTCTTCCCTCTGCCTGTGATACAATTACCTCACACTGGGTTGATGTAATCATCACAGGCAGGAGAATACACAATATCTTCTGTCCTGGAGACAACCGAGACGTAATTCAATTATCTCTCAGGACAAATGGACATTGCCAATACACACAGAGAGACAATGGAACAGACCACATTACTCAACTTATACAATGTCCCACCCTTTACAATACACATAGACATTTAACATCCCAAAATGGCACGAATTAGACCAGGGGTTCAAGTTGGAACAAGTCCTTTGTGAATAAAGGAGGCCAGGCTGATGAGAGGGCCCGTAATCCAGGGGCAGGAGGCGGCAAACAGCCCCCTCCAAAACACAGTGGCGAAGTGGCTTTCGCCACATATCTTCCCATTCGGGGGGAGACTAACCACGTACCTGACCTTCTGTTGGTCAGTGCCTGGCAGTGTATATTGGGACCAAATTGAGCTGAAGAGGTATTGGTAATCCTGCTCCAGCTTCCACTCCTTTGACACTAGAGATGCCAGGTCTTGTCTCACCTCTCTTGCTGTAGCCCAATCATGCATAGCCTCCCTGTAGTCATAGATATCCCAGAACCGGGACTCTCCAGCATCTCCGAACTTCGTTTCTGCGAAGGCCTCAAACAGGCCATGGCCATCATAATCCCCATCCTCGGGTCTGTCGTGCTCAGCCATCCAGGGGGAGTGCCGAATCACATACCACCAGTGTGCCTGGTAGGCGTTGTCTAGCCAAAGCTCCTTCCATACCAGGCTCTCCAGTTCTGTCACCCACTAATCCAGGGGCTGCTCTCCCAAGAGACCCATCTGCTTCACCACACGCTTATGTAGCCGCTGCTCATAAGTGGGGAGGCTCTCACCTCGCCGCCGCTGGGCATTTTCCAGGGCATCATACCAGATTTCCTTTCTGTCTGCATCCCTGTAGTCCGCGGCTGCCTTCTCCTCCTCATCATAGAACGCTGTCCGAAGACTAGTTGATTCCATCCTGCTGTATCCAGGGGCGCTGTACGGATACTAGCATTGCCGCTCAACACTACTGAACAGCCACTGAAGAGGTGATGCAGCAGTTCTGACAATGGAGCTGCTGCAGATCTGCCACCCTCTGCAAAATGGCCCTTTTCCCGCTCTTCCCACCCCTTTTAAAACCTTAACCCCATCCCCTAATGTAGGCATCCCCAAACTGCGGCCCCCCAACTGTTGTAAAACTACAACTCCCACAATGCCCTGCTGTAGGCTGATACCTGTAGGCTATTCGGGCATGCTGGGAGTTGTAGTTTTGCAACATTACCGGCACTATAATAGAAAATGACTAATCTTGTCCGCAATTGCGGACAAGAATAAGACATGTTCTATTTTTTTGCAGAAACGGAAGCATGGATGCGGAAGTGCGTATCCACAAATGCGGATGCTTATCCGCAAATGCGGACAGCACATTTCGGCCCCATTGAAAATTAATGGGTCTGCACCGGATGCAGACCCATTTTGCGGACGTGTGAATGGACCCTTAACCTACAAATTAACCCCGTAACTCCCTAACCGCTCCTCTCCCTCCAAGCCTCTGTCATGCCAGGCCTCCCCCCAGGCTTGCAGCTCTAGGTCTGGTCTATACTACAAGATGACGGTGGGGAATGGCAATTACTGTTTAATGAGGTGGATGATGATGAGACACAGTTTCCAATAACTCAACGGCAATTACTGTCTCAAGAGAATGATGAAGAGGATGAGACAGTTGTCAATCACTGAGGTAGTGGTTAAATCAACAAGTCAGGAGGATGAGCAGAGTGAGGAAGTGGAAGAGGAGGTGTTGGATGATGATTTCACTGACCCAACCTGGGAAGGTGAATAGCCGAGCGAAGACAGCAGTACAGAGGGGGAGGGATCTGCTGCACCGCAACAGGCTGGAAGACGCTGTAAGGTGGCAAAAGGGAGAAAGCGGGCCACATCAAACAGGCACGCAAGTGTTTCTTGGCGCACCCCTTTGCGGAAATCTCCATTGCCAAGGGGTAGGTGTTCCGCAGTATGGTGCTTTTTTGAGGAAAGTACAAACGACAAAAGAATAGTAGTTTGCAACCTGTGCCATACCAAAATGAGCCGGGGCGTGAACACTAGCAACCTCACCACCACCAGTATGATCCACTACATGGCATCCAAGCACCGTAATAAGTAGGCCGAACGCCTGGGTCAACAACCTGTGTCTGCGGGTCACACCACTGCCTCCTCTACCCCATGTTACGTGCTGGCCAATCCCCTGTTGAAGGCGCAGGTCCGGTTGCTTCCCGCCCTGCACCTGGACATTCGCAAGCACCATCGGCGACCACATCCACTTCCATGTCCCAGCGCAGCATCCAAAGCGAGTCATACCCTGGGATGGCACAGGTGCTACCGTCACCAAGGATTTTGGGCCCTAATTCCATCAGTGTTTCCGCCAGCACCTACATTAGTGGCTCCAACCCCCACTTCTCCTCCTCCGCCATCTCCTCTATTTCCACCATATCAATGTGCAGCACCAGTCAGTCATCAGTCGGTAGTTGGAAGCAGTGTAGCACTGCAGTAGGGAAGCGGCAACTGGCTGTGCTGAAGCTGATATGCTTAGTGGACAAACAGCACACCGCCACAGGCTGTGGCAGGGGATAAGAGACCAGACTGAGCTGTGGGTCTTGCCACTCAAATTAGAACCAGGCATTGTTGTGTCTCAAAACCTACCCCAATTTGCCTGAGCTACTGTTGAAGGTGTGCTGCGTGTGTGCACGAAAGAGATCGACAGCTTCAGACGGTCTGTCAATGCAGCAGCAGCGTTTGAAATTGCCAGCTTACCGGCTGTTGTGCGACGTGAGTAGTGTTGATCACGAATATTAGAATTTCAAATTTTTATCACGAATATAGGTACTTCGAAAATTTGCGAATATTTCGAATATAGTTATAAATATTCGTAATTTCGAATATTCGAAAAATAAATCCCCTTTTTTTGCTTTTTATTCGATTTCTTTTTTTAATCAGTACACATGATCCCTCCCTGCTTCTAGCTTGTGGGCCAATAAGAAGGCTGCAATATACTTGACTTTAGGAGTAGTAGTGTTTGCGAATTTTGCTCTATATTTGTTTTTTTCGAATATTCGCCATATTGCTATATATTCTTGTTTTAGAATATTACGAATATTCAAAAAAACGAAGTTATAGCAATATAGTGAATAAAAAAAAAATCAAATATAGAGCAATTAAGCTAATATAGTGCTATAATCTTTTTTTTATAGTTGTAATTTTTTTCCAATCTGAACTTCAGATGAGAAAAAAAGTACAACTATTAGAAAAAGAAAATTATAGCACTATATTAGCTAAATTGCTCTATATTCGTTTTTCTCGAATATTCGCTATATTTCTATATATTCGTAATATTCTAAAACAAGAATATATAGCAATATAGCGAATATTCGAAAAAAATCCAATATAGTGCAATTTAGCTAATATAGTACTATAATCTTCTTTGTCTAATAGTTGTAAGTTGAAAAATTTGCAATAAAAAAATGTGAATTACGAAAATTTGCATATTACACAAGCATTACCTTGCCGATTTTTCGAGTAAAAAAAAAAGGTGAATTTTCGAATTTGCTAATATTCGACGAATATTCTACAAAATATTAGCGAAATATCGCGAATTTGAATATGACCCCTGCTGCTCATCACTAGACGTGAGAACGTGCTGGAACTCTAAGTTCCACATGTTGGCCAGGCTTTGTGAGCAGGAGAGGGCAGTAGTGGAATACTAGCTGCAACATGGTCATCACCTTTCCAGTCAGCTTCCGCTATTCACAAGTAGTGTTGAGCGCGAATATTCGAATATCGAATTTTTTTCGCGAATATCGGCACTTCGCTAATTCGCGAATATTTCGAATATAGTGATATAAATTCGATATTTCGAATATTCGTTTTTTTTTTTTTTTTTTTTTTTTTTTTTTTTCATTGTTATATTTTTTTCTTTCCCACTTCCCTAAAGTTGTTCTTACCTGTGCTTTGGATTCCTGGCTTCCTGGCTGCTCCAGTCAGTGCCCGTTGCCGCTTCTGCCGACTTCCATGCTCATGGAGCGTCCCCATCACCATGGGAACATCTCCATATACTAGAATGTACTGTCGGATTTGAGAATTACGTTGAAATCGCAATTCGATTTTTTCAAGTTATAAAATTCGAATTTCGATTTTAACTTAGCACTGCTATATGCCATATTAGGCTAACTAATATGGCATATAGCAGTGCTAAGTTAAAACCGAAATTCGAATTTTATAACTTGAAAAAATCGAATTGCAATTTCAACGTAATTCTCAAATCCGACAGTACATTCTAGTATATGGAGTCGTTCCCATGGTGATGGGGACGCTCCATAAGCATGGAATATGGCTTCAATGGCTTGGTAGAATTAGCGAATTGACGAATATATTCGTTATATTCCACAAAACGAATATAACGAATGTATTCGTCATATTCCACAAAACGAATATAACGAATGTATTCGTCATATATCACAAAACGAAGATAACGAAGTATTCTGCATCTTCATTTTAGCTACCTATCCATCAACTTCGCTAATTCTAGCAATGATATAGGAAAGTTAACTATAGAGACAGCTAAGTATAATTCGCTATGCGATTATATGACTGCTTTTTTTTATAAATAGTATAATTATAATAATTATCAGGTATTATAATTATTCTATTTATTAAAAAAAAAAGCAGTAATATAATCGCATAGCGAATTATACTTAGCTGTCTCTATAGTCAACTTTCCTATATCATTGCTAGAATTAGCGAAATTGATGAATAGGTAGCTAAAATGAAGATGCAGAATACTTCGTTATCTTCGTTTTGTGGAATATGACGAATACTTCGTTATCTTCGTTTTGTGGAATATGACGAATATATTCGTTTTGTGGAATATAACGAATATATTCGTCAATTCGCTAATTCTACCAAGCCATTGAAGCCAACCATATAGTAAACCAGGTCCAAGTTGGAATCGCAATTCGATTTTTTCAAGTTATAAAATTCGAATTTCGATTTTAACTTAGCACTGCTATATGCCATATTAGTTAGCCTAATATGGCATATAGCAGTGCTAAGTTAAAATCGAAATTCGATTATTATAACTTGAAAAAATCGAATTGCGATTTCAACGTAATTCTCAAATCCGACAGTACATTCTAGTATATGGAGATGTTCCCATGGTGATGGGGACGCTCCATGAGCATGGAAGTCGGCAGAAGCGGCAACGGGCACTGACTGGACAGCTAAGTTTAATTCGCTATGCGATTATATTACTGCTTTTTTTTAAATAAATAGAATAATTATAATACCTGATAATTATTATAATTATACTATTTATAAAAAAAAGCAGTCATATAATCGCATAGCGAATTATACTTAGCTGTCTCTATAGTTAACTTTCCTATATCATTGCTAGAATTAGCGAAATTGATGAATAGGTAGCTAAAATGAAGATGCAGAATACTTCGTTATCTTCGTTTTGTGATATATGACGAATACATTCGTTATATTCGTTTTGTGGAATATGACGAATACATTCGTTATATTCGTTTTGTGGAATATAACGAATATATTCGTCAATTCGCTAATTCTACCAAGCCATTGAAGCCATATTCCATGCTTATGGAGCGTCCCCATCACCATGGGAACGACTCCATATACTAGAATGTACTGTCGGATTTGAGAATTACGTTGAAATCGCAATTCGATTTTTTTCAAGTTATAATAATCGAATTTCGATTTTAACTTAGCACTGCTATATGCCATATTAGGCTAACTAATATGGCATATAGCAGTGCTAAGTTAAAATCGAAATTCGAATTTTATAACTTGAAAAAATCGAATTGCAATTTCAATAGGAGAGTAGCCTTTAAGTTAAAATCGAAATTCGATTATTTAAATCGCATATTAATCGCGATAACAAGAATAATGACGAATATTCGATTTCGACGAATATAAAACGAATATTCTATCGAATATTCGCGAATTTCGTCGAAATCGAATATGGCACCTGCCGCTCATCACTATTCACAAGTGAGGAGTGGGCATGTATGTTGGACCTCTGTGAGGTTTTAAGAAACTTTAAGGAATCTACACAGATGGTGAGCAGCGATAATGCTATTATAAGTGCAACCATCCCACTTCTGTGTCTAATCAAATGCTCGCTGCTCACAAATAAGGACGACACATTGTATGTGGAAGAGGTGGAAATGGGTGAAGACATTACACAGGGTGATAGCCAGACCACCCTCAGTTCATCTTCTTAGCACAAATTGGACGATGAAGAGGAGGAGGAGGAGCAGTAGATGGTTGCCACCACTGCAGAGGGTAGTACCCATCGATGTTTAATTCCACCTGTTCTTCGTGGGTGGGCAGAAGAGGTAGAAGAGGATGAGGATATTTAGAGTCATCCTCCTGATGATGACAGCAAACTCTCGCCTGTTGGTACTCTGGCACACATTGCTGACTTCATGTTAGGCTGCCTTTCCAGGGACCCGCGCGTTATACGCATTTTAGACAACACAGATTACTGGTTATTCACCTTTCTCGACCCCCACTACAAAGATAACTTTTCATCTCTCATTCCTCTGGTGGAGAGGACGAGCAAAACGGTGCAATACCTGAAGATCCTAGTTAAAAAATTGCTCCGAAAATTTTCATCTGACAACGCTGGCTGCAGAGTCCATAGTTCCTTGGCAACCGAGGAGGGTAGGCAAGGGGAACACACAGCAGTTCCAACAGAGGCAGGGCAACACTCTCCAAAGCCTGGGACAGTTTTATAACACCCTTCCAGCACCCTCACCCTGATGCGTGGCCTAGTGTCACAAGGAGGGAAACATTTTGGAAGATGGTGAACGAGTACATAGCAGACCGTGTCAGCATCCTCAATGATCCCTCAGTCTCTTACAAGTACTGAATGTTCAAGCTGGACACGTGGCACGAACTGGCGCTCTACTCCTTGGAGGTGCTGGCCTTCCCTGCCGCCAGCGTTTTGTCTGAGCGGGTATTTAGTGCTGCTGTTGGCATAATAACAGATAAGCGTATCTGGCTGTCAACTTAAAATGCTGACAGGTTGACTCTTATAAAAATGAACAAGGCCTGGATTGACCATGACTTATGGACTCCACCAGAGGAAAGCTGATGAACATAAAGGCACTTTAAATGTGTTGTTTATAATGTACTGAATGCACTGTATTCCCATGCACTCCTTCTGCCACAAACAAGGTTATATATGTTTGAATCTTCCTTTTCTCATCCTCCTTCTCCTCTTCCATCATATCAACATGCTTATTCGTCACATATGATGAAATCGCATATATGCCCTTCGCATATAATGTTTTACAGGGTCAGCTCAGCTACAGGCCCTCGTATATAATTTTTTAGTGGGTCAGCTCACCAGCAGACCCTCACCTACAATATTTTACAGGGTCAGCTCACCAGCAGACCCTCACCTACAATCTTTTACAGGGTCAGCTCACCAGCAGGCCCTCACATATAATTTTTATTAGGGTCAGCTCACCAGCAAGCCTTCGCCTACAATCTTTTACAGGGTCAGCTCACCAGCAGGCCCTTACCTACAACCTTTTAGAGGGTCAGCTCTCCAGCAGGCCCTCACATATAATTTTTTACAGGGTCAGCTCACCAGCAGGCCCTCACCTAAATCTTTTACAGGGTCAGCTAACCAGCAGACCCACACCTAAAATCTTTTACAGGGTCATCTCACCAGCAGGCCCGGACCTCAAATCTTTTACAGAGTCACCTCACCAGCAGGCCCACGCATATAATGTTTTACAGGGTCAGTTCACCAGCAAACCTTTACCTACAATCTTTTAAAGGGTCAGCTCATCTGTTGGTCCTCACATATAATGTTTTAGAGGGTCAGCTCACCTGCAGACCCTCATCTAAAATCTTTAATAGGGTCAGCTCACCAGCAGGCGCTCACATATAATTTTTTACAAGGTCAGCTCACCAGCAGGCCCTCGCACATAATGTTTTACAGGGTCAGCTCACCAGCAGGCCCTCACCTACAATCTTTACAGGGTCAGCTCACCAGCAGGCCCGCACCTGAAATATTTTACAGGGTCAGCTCACCAGCAGGCCCTCACATATAATGTTTTACAGGGTCGGCTCACCAGCAGGCCCTCACCTACAATCTTTTACAGGGTCAGCTCACCAGCAGGCACGCACCTCAAATATTTTACAGGGTCAGCTCAACAGCAGGCCCACACCTCAAATCTTTTGCAGGGTCAGCTCACCAGCAGGTCCTTGCATATAATGTTTTACAGGGTCTGCTCACCAGCAGGCCCTTGCATATAATTTATTTTTATAGGGTCAGTGCACAAGCAAACCTTCACCTATAATCTTTTACAGGGTCAGCTCATCTGTAGGCCCTCACATATAATGTTTTATAGGGTCAGCTCACCTGCAGGCCCTCACCTACAACCTTTTAGAGGGTCAGCTCACCAGCAGGCCCTCACCTACAATCTTTTACAGGGTCAGCTCACCTGCAGGCCCACGCCTAAAATCTTTTACAGGGTCAGATCACCAGCAGGCCCGCACCTAAAATATTTTACAGGGTCAGCTCACCTACAGGCTCGCACCTAAAATCTTTTATAGGGTCAGCTCACCTGCAAGCCCGCACCTAAAATATTTTACAGGGTCAGCTCACCTATAGGCCCAAACCTAAAATATTTTACAGGGTCAGCTCACCTGTAGGCCCGCACCTAAAATCTTTTATAGGGTCAGCTCACCTTCAGGCTCTCACCTAATTATACCTAGTAGGTAATTTGCACATGCTGCCTTGCTTGGATGTGGTAGCCGTAGCTGTTTCTCAGGCTCCCTCTCTGGAATCGAACACTGATTCACCGTTACCTGTGGTCACCATGGTTTGTGCTGAAAATAACATCGAAAGTTGATAGGGCAGACATCCAAATGGATTGTCGCCGTCAGTGGGACATGCATTCGGCCTCAGGTTATCTAGAGTCACCAAAGCGGTATCAGGCCCTCGCCCCATAATTATTTAGATGGTTAGATTAGCAGGCCCTTGCTCCAAATGTTTTTGAGGGTCACCAGCAGGAAATCAATCATAATTTTTCAAGGCTGTGTATGATGCCCTCCTTTAAGTGTAACAAAGGGTGTATTGGAGTGCCGGTTCCTTGTAACTTTTGGCAGCCCGTTCACTTAGTGCATTTATGAGTGTAGGATTCCAACCACATGAACAATTGTACCACAATGTGAATGAGGCCCTCCTTTATGTGATATACAGGCTGTATCGGAGTGCCTCTTCCTTGTAATTTTTGGTAGCACTTGCATTTTATATAAAAGTAAATATACAGGAAAGAATATTTCCTAAAAATGTTTCCTCTAAAATGGATTTTATCTTCGGTTTAAAGCGTATTATTGTCAGAAGTGGCGTAATACAACATCGTTCCCAGCAGCGACCCGGAGTCCAAGATGCATCCAGGCATCCCCCTTTGCTGTTCCTGAACCATTTCAGTGGTGTTTCCATCAATGCCTGACCTTTTCCTATAAACTAGGCACCCCTGTCCTCAGAGCAGGGGCTGCCTGGTTTAATGCTCGGGTTCTCCTATTGATTTCCATTATACTCGGGTGCTTGGTAGAGCACCTGAGCATCTCGATGTGTTAGGCCATAGCACCCGAGCTCCCGAGCACTTTGGTGCTCGATCAACACTAGTCCCTCCATTTCAAAGTGGTGGACTCTGCACATTTTAGAGAACTGATGGCTTGTGCTGTGCCAAGGTGTAGAGTCCTAATCTGTCATTTATTTGCCAAAAAGGCAGTCCCAGCCCTGCACACACATGTAGAACAGAAGGTGGGCCAGTCCTTGAGCCTGTCGGTGTCTGCCAAAGTACACGGCAGCACCAATAAGTGGAGCTTTAACTACGGTCAGGGACAATACATGTCCTTTACAGCCCACTGGGTGAATGTGGTTCATGCACTGCCACACAAGTAATTTGGCCAGGTGACGCCGCTTCTGCCTCCACATTCTCACGCAGTTGGTCCTGTGACAATGTTCTCCTCAGCCTCCTCATCCTCCACCGTGTCCTCAGCATCCATTGCAGGGACAAATCATAGTGCCCCTCCAGCATACCACATGTGCAAGGCATGGCGGTGTCACGCTGTTCTGCACCTCGTTTGCCTAGGCGAAAGGAGTCACATAGGGGAGAAACTTCTGCGTGTCCTTCATCAAGAAATCGAATCCTGGCCTTCTCCGCGACAACTCAAAATCAGAACCATTGTAAATGATAACGGGAAGAACATGGTGTCGTCAAGGAGGGCTGAGCCATGCGCAAGGCATGGCATTTGTGTTCAATCTGGTTGTCAAGTGGTTCCTAAAGTCTTCCATCCATCTGCAAGACAACCTAAAAATGTCCAGGAAACTTTTAATGCACTTCAGCCACTCGTACACCGCAAAGCACACCCTCCTTGAGCTGCAGCGGCAGAATGCCATCCCCCAACATAGGCTGATATGCAACGTTTCCACCCATTGGAATTTCACCCTCCATATGTTGGACCGACTATACGAACAAAGATTTCTTGATGATCTAAGCAAACAGGGGTACTCCCCTGTGTAACTTTGATATCAGCTAGTGGCAGCTCATGCATGATACCTGCTGTTTGCTCAGGGCCTTTGAGCAGGCCACATTATTTGTCAGTTGCCAGGTCTACTGGATGAACAACGTCAATCCACTGCTTCATGTCCTGGGACAGATGATGGTAAATCTGGCTGGTCAGGGGACTGGAGAAAAGGTGGCTAGATCTCACGGCCACATTAGACTTATGGGGGCTGAACTAGAGGAGTAGGAGGACATTGGAGCACAAGCAATGTGTAATGAAATGGGTGGTTTTTCTACACAGGTGACAGGAGAGGAGGAGCAGGAGCAGCCAGAACAGCTAAAGGGAGATGAGAAAGATGAGGCAGAGGACCCAGACACACAGTGGCAGTATTCAGTGGAGATGGAGGCAGGGAGTCCCTCCGAGTCACTTGCACAAATGGCCCGATGCATGCTCACTTGCTTGCATACTGGTCCGAAATGGGAGCCTTTTTTACACTTGCTGAGAGGGAGGAGAAACTGAACTACTATATAGATACCCTATGTAGTCAGTTGGCCGCTGTCTATCTGCGCCATCGTCCATCATAGGTCTGACCGGGGGGACTCTCTGCACCTAGGTTCCACTGCCATGGCTGCTGGGGAGGGATGGGGTGGCAGGAGCAGTACCAGCTCCATCAGCAGCAGCCTGAGTCTAGAGATACTGATGAGAAGATTTCTTCACCTGCATAGTCAAGAAACAATTCACCAGCAGCAGCATCTAGACCTGGAGCAGAACAAAAACCAGCAGGTCGTGGCATACTTGGAGTGCACCCTGCCACCCCACATTGAAGATATGCTGGACTACTCAGCAGTAGGGATGAGCGAACTCGAACTGTATAGTTCGGGTTCGTACCGAATTTTGGGGTGTCCGTGACACGGACCCGAACCCGGACATTTTCGTAAAAGTCCGGGTTCGGGTTCGGTGTTCGTCGCTTTCTTGGCGCTTTTGTGACGCTTTCTTGGCGCTTTTTGAAAGGCTGCAAAGCAGCCAATCAACAAGCGTCATACTACTTGCCCCAAGAGGCCATCACAGCCATGCCTACTAGTGGCATGGCTGTGATTGGCCAGAGCACCATGTGACCCAGCCTCTATTTAAGCTGGAGTCACATAGCCCCGCCCGTCACTCTGCTCTGATTAGCGTAGGGAGAGGTTGCAGCTGCGACAGTAGGGCGAGAATAGGCTGATTAACTCCTCCAAAAGACTCCATCCAGTGATCGATCTGCAGCTGTGGATCATTGAGCTGCTGATACTCAATTGCTCACTGTTTTTAGGCTGCCCAGACCGTTTGTCAGTCACATTTTTCTGGGGTGATCGGCGGCCATTTTGTGTCTTGTGGTGCGCCAGCACAAGCTGCGACCAAGTGCATTTAACCCTCAATGGTGTGGTTGTTTTTTGGCTAAAGCCTACATTAGGGTGAAGCTGTCACACCAAGTGCATTTAACCAGCAATAGTCTGTTTATTTTTTGGCCATATACTACATCAGGGGCAAGCTGCGCCTGTCACCAAGTGCATTTAACCCTCAATGGTGTGGTTGTTTTTTGGCTAAAGCCTACATCAGGGTGAAGCTGTCACACCAAGTGCATTTAACCAGCAATAGTCTGTTTATTTTTTGGCCATATACTACATCAGGGGCAAGCTGCGCCCGTCACCAAGTGCATTTAACCCTCAGTAGTGTGGTTGGTCAAGCTATCACACCAAATGCATTTAACCAGCAATAGTCTGTTCATTTTTTGGCCATATACTAAATCAGGGGCAAGCTGCGCCCGTCACCAAATGCATTTAACCAGCAATAGTCTGTTCATTTTTTGGCCATATACTACATCAGGGGCAAGCTGCGCCCGTCACCAAGTGCATTTAACCCTCAGTAGTGTGGTTGGTCAAGCTATCACACCAAGTGCATTTAACCAGCAATAGTCTGTTCATTTTTTGGCCATATACTAAATCAGGGGCAAGCTGCGCCCGTCACCAAGTGCATTTAACCAGCAATAGTCTGTTCATTTTTTGGCCATATACTACATCAGGGGCAAGCTGCGCCTGTCACCAAGTGCATTTAACCCTCAATGGTGTGGTTGTTTTTTGGCTAAAGCCTACATCAGGGTGAAGCTGTCACACCAAGTGCATTTAACCAGCAATAGTCTGTTTATTTTTTGGCCATATACTACATCAGGGGCAAGCTGCGCCCGTCACCAAGTGCATTTAACCCTCAGTAGTGTGGTTGGTCAAGCTATCACACCAAGTGCATTTAACCAGCAATAGTCTGTTCATTTTTTGGCCATATACTAAATCAGGGGCAAGCTGCGCCCGTCACCAAGTGCATTTAACCAGCAATAGTCTGTTCATTTTTTGGCCATATACTACATCAGGGGCAAGCTGCGCCCGTCACCAAGTGCTTTTAACCCTCAGTAGTGTGGTTGGTCAAGCTGTGACACCAAGTGCATTTAACCAGCAATAGTCTGTTCATTTTTTGTCCATATACTACATCAGGGGCAAGCTGCGCCCGTCACCAAGTGCATTTAACCAGCAATAGTGTGGTTATTTTTTGGCCATATCCCAGTCTAATTCTGTCACTAAATCCATACCGGTCACCCAGCGCCTAAATACTAGGCCTCAAATTTATATCCCGCTAAATCTGTCGTTACCGCTGTACTGTTGTGGCTGGGCAAGTTATTTAGTGTCCGTCAAAGCACATTTTTTGTTCAGGGTTGAAATACAATTCCCAATTTAGCAATTTCATAATTTAGTGGTTTCTGCTATATCAGAGCTATTTGAAATCTATCCCTAAAAGGGTATATAATATTCAAGGTGCACATAGGGTCATTCAGAATAACTTCACACACACGCTACTGTGCATTTCCAAGTCCAATTCTGTTAGTAAATCCATACCGGTCACCCAGCGCCTAAATACTAGGCCTCAAATTTATATCCCGCTAAATCTCTCGTTACCGCTGTCCTGTTGTGGCTGGGAAAGTTATTTAGTGTCCGTCAAAGCACATTTTTTGTTCTGGGTTGAAATACAATTCCCAAATTAGCAATTTCATAATTTAGCGGTTTCTGCTATATCAGAGCTATTTGAAATCTATCCCTAAAAGGGTATATAATATTCAAGGTGCACATAGGGTCATTCAGAATAACTTCACACACACGCTACTGTGCATTTCCAAGTCTAATTCTGTCACTAAATCCATACCGGTCACCCAGCGCCTAAATACTAGGCCTCAAATTTATATCCCGCTAAATCTCTCGTTACCGCTGTCCTGTTGTGGCTGGGAAAGTTATTTAGTGTCCGTCAAAGCACATTTTTTGTTCTGGGTTGAAATACAATTCCCAATTTAGCAATTTCATAATTTAGTGGTTTCTGATATATCAGAGCTATTTGAAATCTATCCCTAAAAGGGTATATAATATTCAAGGTGCACATAGGGTCATTCAGAATAACTTCACACACACGCTACTGTGCATTTCCAAGTCTAATTCTGTCACTAAATCCATACCGGTCACCCAGCGCCTAAATACTAGGCCTCAAATTTATATCCCGCTAAATCTCTCGTTACCGCTGTCCTGTTGTGGCTGGGAAAGTTATTTAGTGTCTGTCAAAGCACATTTTTTGTTCTGGGTTGAAATACAATTCCCAATTTAGCAATTTCATAATTTAGTGGTTTCTGCTATATCAGAGCTATTTGAAATCTATCCCTAAAAGGGTATATAATATTCAAGGTGCACATAGGGTCATTCAGAATTACTTCACACACGCTACTGTGCATTTCCAAGTCCAATTCTGTTAGTAAATCCATACCGGTCACCCAGCGCCTAAATACTAGGCCTCAAATTTATATCCCGCTAAATCTCTCGTTACCGCTGTCCTGTTGTGGCTGGGAAAGTTATTTAGTGTCTGTCAAAGCACATTTTTTGTTCTGGGTTGAAATACAATTCCCAATTTAGCAATTTCATAATTTAGTGGTTTCTGCTATATCAGAGCTATTTGAAATCTATCCCTAAAAGGGTATATAATATTCAAGGTGCACATAGGGTCATTCAGAATAACTTCACACACACGCTACTGTGCATTTCCAAGTCCAATTCTGTTAGTAAATCCATACCGGTCACCCAGCGCCTAAATACTAGGCCTTAAATTTATTTCCCGCTAAATCTCTCGTTACCGCTGTCCTGTTGTGGCTGGGAAAGTTATTTAGTGTCCGTCAAAGCACATTTTTTGTTCTGGGTTGAAATACAATTCCCAATTTAGCAATTTCATAATTTAGTGGTTCCTGCTATATCAGAGCTATTTGAAATCTATCCCTAAAAGGGTATATAATATTCAAGGTGCACATAGGGTCATTCAGAATAACTTCACACACACGCTACTGTGCATTTCCATGTCTAATTCTGTTAGTAAATCCATACCGGTCACCCAGCGCCTAAATACTAGGCCTCAAATTTATATCCCGCTGAATTTGAATACAATACATTGGGCCAAATAATATTTTTGTGTTTGTGGTGAACCATAACAATGAGGAAAACATCTAGTAAGGGACGCGGACGTGGACATGGTCGTGGTGGTGTTAGTGGACCCTCTGGTGCTGGGAGAGGACGTGGCCGTTCTGCCACATCCACACGTCCTAGTGTACCAACTACCTCAGGTCCCAGTAGCCGCCAGAATTTACAGCGATATATGGTGGGGCCCAATGCCGTTCTAAGGATGGTAAGGCCTGAGCAGGTACAGGCATTAGTCAATTGGGTGGCCGACAGTGGATCCAGCACGTTCACATTATCTCCCACCCAGTCTTCTGCAGAAAGCGCACAGATGGCGCCTGAAAACCAACCCCATCAGTCTGTCACATCACCCCCATGCATATCAGGGAAACTGTCTGAGCCTCAAGTTATGCAGCAGTCTCTTATGCTGTTTGAAGACTCTGCTGGCAGGGTTTCCCAAGGGCATCCACCTAGCCCTTCCCCAGCGGTGGAAGACATAGACTGCACTGACGCACAACCACTTATGTTTCCTGATGATGAGGACATGGGAATACCACCTCAGCATGTCTCTGATGATGACGAAACACAGGTGCCAACTGCTGCGTCTTTCTGCAGTGTGCAGACTGAACAGGAGGTCAGGGATCAAGACTGGGTGGAAGACGATGCAGGGGACGATGAGGTCCTAGACCCCACATGGAATGAAGGTCGTGCCTCTGACTTTCACAGTTCGGAGGAAGAGGCAGTGGTGAGACCGAGCCAACAGCGTAGCAAAAGAGGGAGCAGTGGGCAAAAGCAGAACACCCGCCGCCAAGAGACTCCGCATGCTACTGACCGCCGCCATCTGGGACCGAGCACCCCAAAGGCAGCTTCAAGGAGTTCCCTGGCATGGCACTTCTTCAAACAATGTGCTGACGACAAGACCCGAGTGGTTTGCACGCTGTGCCATCAGAGCCTGAAGCGAGGCATTAACGTTCTGAACCTGAGCACAACCTGCATGACCAGGCACCTGCATGCAAAGCATGAACTGCAGTGGAGTAAACACCTTAAAACCAAGGAAGTCACTCAGGCTCCCCCTGCTACCTCTTCTGCTGCTGCCGCCTCGGCCTCTTCTGCTGCTGCCGCCTCGGCCTCTTCCTCCGCCTCTGGAGGAACGTTGGCACCTGCCGCCCAGCAAACAGGGGATGTACCACCAACACCACCACCTCCGTCACCAAGCATCTCAACCATGTCACACGGCAGCGTTAAGCTCTCCATCTCACAAACATTTGAGAGAAAGCGTAAATTCCCACCGAGCCACCCTCGATCCCTGGCCCTGAATGCCAGCATTTCTAAACTACTGGCCTATGAAATGCTGTTATTTAGGCTGGTGGACACAGACAGCTTCAAACAGCTCATGTTGCTTGCTGTCCCACAGTATGTTGTTCCCAGCCGGCACTACGCACTGCGCAACGCCATCTGTGGCAAGGTCCACCTAACCACAGATACGTGGACCAGTAAGCATGGCCAGGGACGCTATATCTCCCTAACTGCACACTGGGTAAATGTAGTGGCAGCTGGGCCCCAGGCGGAGAGCTGTTTGGTGCACGTCCTTCCGCCGCCAAGGATCGCAGGGCAACATTCTATGCCTCCTGTTGCCACCTCCTCCTACTCAGCTTCCTCCTCCTCTTCTTCCACCTGCTCATCCAGTCAGCCACACACCTTCACCACCAACTTCAGCACAGCCCAGGGTAAACGTCAGCAGGCAATTCTGAAACTCATATGTTTGGGGGACAGGCCCCACACCGCACAGGAGTTGTGGCGGGGTATAGAACAACAGACCAACGAGTGGTTGCTGCCGGTGAGCCTCAATCCCGGCCTGGTGGTGTGCGATAATGGGCGAAATCTCGTTGCAGCTCTGGGACTAGCCCTTGCTTGGCGCATGTGCTGAATTTGGTGGTGCAGAAGTTTATTCACAACTACCCCGACATGTCAGAGCTGCTGCATAAAGTGCGGGCCGTCTGTTCGCGTTTCCGGCGTTCACATCCTGCCGTTGCCCGCCTGTCTGCGCTACAGCGTAACTTCGGCCTTCCCGCTCACTGCCTCATATGCGACGTGCCCACCAGGTGGAACTCCACCTTGCACATGCTGGACAGACTGTGCGAGCAGCAGCAGGCCATAGTGGAGTTTCAGCTGCAGCACGCACTGGTCAGTCGCACTGCAAAACAGCACCACTTCACCACCAATACCACTTCTATGTCTCCTTGAGAAAACACTTAGGGTGATGATGGAAGAGGAGGTGGCCCAGGAGGAGGAGGAGGAGGAAGAGGGGTCATTTCTAGCACTTTCAGGCCAGTCTCTTCGAAGTGACTCAGAGGGAGGTTTTTTGCAACAGCAGAGGCCGGGTACAAATGTGGCCAGCCAGGGCCCACTACTGGAGGGCGGGGAGGACGAGGATGAGGAGGAGGTGGAGGAGGATGAGGATGAAGCATGGTCACAGCGGGGTGGCACTTAACGCAGCTCGGGCCCATCACTGGTGCGTGGCTGGGGGGAAACGCAGGACGATGACGATACGCCTCCCACAGAGGACAGCTTGTCCTTACCCCTGGGCAGCCTGGCACACATGAGCGACTACATGCTGCAGTGCCTGCGCAACGACAGCAAAGTTGCCCACATTTTAACTTGTGCGGACTACTGGGTTGCCACCCTGCTGGATCCATGGTACAAAGACAACGTGCCCACCTAACTTCCTGCACTGGAGCGTGATAGGAAGATTCACGATTACAAGCGTACGTTGGTAAACGCGCTACTGAGAGCATTCCCAAATGTCACAGGGGAACAAGTGGAAGCCCAAGGCTAAGGCAGAGGAGGAGCAAGAGGTCGCCAAGGCAGCTGTGTCACGGCCAGCTCCTCTGAGGGCAGGGTTAGCATGGCAGAGATGTTGAAAACTTTTGTCAACACGCCACAGCTAACTGCACCACCACCTGATACGCAACGTGTTAGCAGGAGGCAATATTTCACTAACATGGTGGAACAGTACGTGTGCACACCCCTCCACGTACTGACTGATGGTTCGGCCCCATTCAACTTCTGGGTCTCTAAATTGTCCATGTGGCCAGAGCTAGCCTTTTATGACTTGGAGGTGCTGGCCTGCCCGGCGGCCAGCATTTTGTCTGAACGTGTATTCAGCACGACAGGGGGTGTCATTACAGACAAACGCAGCCGCCTGTCTACAGCCAATGTGGACAAGCTGACGTTCATAAAAATGAACCAGGCATGGATCCCACAGGACCTGTCCATCCCTTGTGCAGATTAGACATTAACTACCTCCCCTTAACCATATATTATTGTACTCCATGGCACTTCCTCATTCAATCCTATTTTTATTTTCATTTTACCATTATATTGCGAGGCAACCCAAAGTTGAATGAACTTCTCCTCTGTCTGGGTGCCGGGGCCTAAATATATGACAATGGACTGTTCCAATGTTGGGTGACGTGAAGCATGATTCTCTGCTATGACATGCAGACTGATTCTCTGCAGACATGAAGCCAGATTCTCTGTTACGGGACCTCTCTCCTCTGCCTGGGTGCCTGGGCCTAAATATATGACAATGGACTGTTACAGTGGTGGCTGACGTGAAGCCTGATTCTCTGCTATGACATGCAGACTGATTCTCTGCTTACATGAAGCCAGATTCTCTGTTATGGGACCTCTCTCCTCTGCCTGGGTGCCTGGGCCTAAATATATGACAATGGACTGTTCCAGTGGTGGCTGACGTTAAGCCTGATTCTCTGCTATGACATGCAGACTGATTCTCTGCTGACATGAAGCCAGATTCTCTGTTACGGGACCTCTCTCCTTTGCCTGGGTGCCTGGGCCCAAATATATGACAATGGACTGTTACAGTGGTGGCTGACGTGAAGCCTGATTCTCTGCTATGACATGCAGACTGATTCTCTGCTGACATGAAGCCAGATTCTCTGTTATGGGACGTCTCTCCTCTGCCTGGGTGCCTGGGCCTAAATATATGACAATGGACTGTTCCAGTGGTGGGTGACGTGAAGCCTGATTCTCTGCTATGACATGCAGACTGATTCTCTGCTGACATGAAGCCAGATTCTCTGTTACGGGACCTCTCTCCTCTGCCTGGGTGCCTGGGGCTAAATATATTACAATGGACAGTTACAGTGGTGGCTGACGTGAAGCCTGATTCTTTGCTATGACATGCAGACTGATTCTCTGCTGACATGAAGCCAGATTCTCTGTTACGGGACCTCTCTCCTCTGCCTGGGTGCCTGGGCCTAAATATATGACAATGGACTGTTACAGTGGTGGCTGACGTGAAGCCTGATTCTCTGCTATGACATGCAGACTGATTCTCTGCTGACCTGAAGCCAGATTCCATGTTAAGGGACCTCTCTCCTCTGCCTGGGTGCCTGGGACTAAATATCTGACATTGGACTGTTACAGTGGTGGGTTAAGTGAAGCCAGATTCTCTGCTATGGGACCTCTCTTCAATTGATATTGGTTAATTTTTATTTATTTTATTTTTATTTTTATTCATTTCCCTATCCACATTTGTTTGCAGGGGATTTACCTACATGTTGCTGCCTTTTGCAGCCCTCTAGCTCTTTCCTGGGCTATTTTACAGCCTTTTTAATGCCGAAAAGTTCGGGTCCCCATTGACTTCAATGGGGTACGGGACGAAGTTCGGGTCGGGTTCGGATCCCGAACATTTCCGGGAAGTTCGGCCGAACTTCTCGAACCCGAACATCCAGGTGTTCGCTCAACTCTAGTAGTGAGGCATCAGAGCGGTGTTTAGCGTGGTGAGGGTTATAGTTACCCCAAAAAGAACTCGCCTGTCCACCCAAAATTTGGAGACACTGACCTTTGTCAAGATGAATCAGGCATGGATCAGCCAGGATTTCCACCCACCAATTCCTGGTGCATCATGCTAGATCTTCCATGGTGCCACACCAAAACTTCTTCTAACTACCTGCCTCAGCTACTATTCTGATGCTGACACCCGCCTGATGCCACATATCTGATCAAAAGTGCTCCTTCTTTCACCCAATATCTTCAGTTGGTACTGGTATTGCCACTTACCTCCCCACTCTGTCACTGGGTCACTCTGTGGTCTCCTGATGCTGCTGCAACCTCCACACTATGTCACCCTGCCACTCTGTGGTTTACTGATGCTGCTGCCACCTCCACACTATGTCACCTTGCCACTCTGTGGCCTTCTCCTGATGCTGCTGCCACCTCCACACTATGATATAAGAAAGGGAGCTCGTCTGCACGGGGTTCGTGTGGCGAGCAGATGGACACAAGGCGCAATTCACAACACAATTGTGGATACAAAGTATTTTTATTTTTTGTTTAGCAAAGACGACACAGACGCATTTCGGGGTACACAGGACCCCTTCATCAAGTCTGTATCCTTGTCACCGTAGGCTTACTGTGGGGCACTCCTGTTGAAATCCCTTTTTAAGGGCATAGCAGTCGGCACGGTGTCCTGGTGCCAACTGCTGGTGAAACAGCGCTTGTGCACATGCAGCCTGCGGCGTCTTTGCTAAACAAAAAATATAAATACTTTGTATCCACAATTGGGTTGTGAATTGCGCCTTGTGTCAATCCGCTCAACGTACGAACCCACTGCAGACGAGCTCCCTTTCTTACATCACAATACGCACCAAAGTGGCCAACTTGGACAATATTCGGCTGCACCAACCCAGATTACCCCAACTCTTTTATCTCGACCAGAGCTGCACTACACACAGTACAACCAAACCAAGATGAGTAGCAATCACTCACCCTGGTTAGGAGTAAGTAACAATATTTTGTTCACCATCACCTATGAGAGCCTTCTCCCCTGTTTTTTGGCCATTTAATCACCTCCACACTATGTCACCTTGCCACTCTGTGGTCTCCTGATGCTGCTGCCACCTCCAGACTATGTCGCCTTGCCACTCTGTGGCCTCCTCTTGATGCAGCTGCAGCTGCAGCTGCCACCTCCACACTCTGTCTTTGTGCCACTCTGTGGCCTTCTGATGCTGCCGTTATCTCCACACTATCATTGTATCACCCTGTGGCCTCCTCCTGATGCTGCTGCCACCTCGACACTATGTCACCTTGCCACTCTCTGGTCTCCTAATGCTGCTGCCTCCTCCACACTATGTCAGTTTGCCACTATGTGATCTCCTGATGCTGCTGCCACCTCCACTCTATTTCCCCTTGCCACTATGTGATCTCCTGATGCTGCTGCCACCTCCACTCTATTTTCCCTTGCCACTCTGTGGTCTCCAGATGCTGCTGCCAACACCCTTTTTTGGCAAAATCCACTATTTTACAGATCTGCATGTGTGAAATTTAAGTTTAATATATACAGCTTTCATATTCTGTTACTAAAAAAACAAAAACACTTTTTTGGCAATATACAACATCTGGATTAGTCAGTGTGCAATTTAAGCTAGAAATACAGCCATCATTTTTTGCCAAAATACAAAATTTTACAGCCCTTGCTGCATCTGTCAGTGTGAAATTCAAGGGTTATATGCTGCTGTCATATTCTGTTATTAAACAAACACCCATTTTGGGCAAAAAAATTAAATTGCGGCATAGTCTGAATCAGTACGTGTGAGATACAGCCTTCACATACTGTAGTTCTATTCAGTTATTTAAAATACAGCCATTTTGGGCACAAATCTTTAATTGCGGCCTAGTGTGGATCAGGCCGTGTATTATGCTAACTTTACATGGTGGTTAGGTATAGCATGATGTTATGCTGTGTCCGTGTAGGTCTAAGTGTCAGTAATACTGGTACTGTGATCTCGCTATCCCACTTATATGCCTCCTTGAAAAAACGCTGCTGGTGATGATGGAAGAGGATGTGGCACAGGAGGAGGAAGAGGGATCATTTCATAGGGTTTCCGGACAGTCATACACAAGTCGTACCGAAGGTGGCTTCCTGCACCCACAAACGGCAGGTACACTATTGTCCAGCCAGGGCACAGTTCTAGAGGATGGCGAGGTGGAGGATGAGGAGGAGGAGATGGAGGAGGACGAACCATGTTCACAGCAGGTTGGCACCCAGACCAACTCATGGCCATCACTGGTGCGTGGCTGGAGGGATACAGAGGACACAGACGATACACCTCCCACAGAGGACAGTTTTTCATTGCCTCTGGGCAGCCTGGCACACATGAGCGATTACATGATGCAGTGTTTCCGCACATTCTACAACATAGTCACTAAAATGGATATAATAAATCAATTTTTTTCAGTAAAAAACGCTCACTAACACAGGTCTGGTAATGCAGTAAGATCCAGCACCTTGTTTTTCTTGCTTGACATTTATTCCAAAAACCAAATGTACAGCTGTGATAGAAACCTCCAAAAATAAGCCCCAGTACGGTCTACATGTTTCGAACCAGATGGTTCTTAATCATGATTAAGAACCATCTGGTTCGAAACATGTAGACCGTACTGGGGCTTATTTTTGGAGGTTTCTATCATCGCTGTACATTTGGTTTGTGGAATAAATGTCAAGCAAGAAAAACAAGGTGCTGGATCTTTCTTCCTTTCCGTTCAAGTTTATATGCTTGGGTCTCATCCCATCCGTGCACTCTTAAAACTGTTGATGCAGGTGAGCTGGACTTTTACTATTATTTGCTGGTAATGCAGTGTTTGCAGTAAAATGCTTTTGCCATGACTACATGGTGTCATGAAATAATACAACACATTTACTAAAACAGGTATACTAAGGGCATTATTGCAACAAAAGGTGTTTTCATTTCAACATTGTAGTAACTGACTTGGCTGGTAAATTGAAACAGTTTTTAGAAAAATAGACCAATCGCTTAGTGTTTGCTGCAGAACGTATGCTACAGGGGTCTATAGACTGAAAGAAAGAGCTTATAATATAGAGCTTAGTTGCCAGTAAGCTGTGTGAACTATGAAAAATAAAACTCAGAGTAACCAGTCCCTCCCTCTATGCTAAGCAAGCTTTCCCTGATAAATTCCTAAAATCGACCCAATTATTAGTGATGAGCGGGAGTTGCCATATTTGATTTTGCAATATTTCCCGAATATTTGATTGAATATTTGTCTTATATTAGTTGAAATCGAATATA
This sequence comes from Bufo gargarizans, assembly GCF_014858855.1. NCBI lineage: Eukaryota > Metazoa > Chordata > Amphibia > Anura > Bufonidae > Bufo > Bufo gargarizans. The sequence goes on from NC_058085.1 coordinate 171,422,128, forward strand.
TCGCAAATAATATGAGATTTAATTTTTCGCGTATTGCGATTTTCTTTTATCTGTATAAAGCTGGGTTCACACAGGCGAGATTTCCGCGCGGGTGCAATGTGTGAGGTGAACGCATTGCACCCGCACTGAATCCGGACCCATTCAGTTCTATGGGGCTGTGCACATAAGCAATGATTTACACGCATCACTTGTCCGTTACGTGAAAATCGCAGCATGCTCTAATATTGTGCATTTATCACGCATTGCAGGCCTCATAGAAGTGAATGGGGCTGTGTGAAAATCGCAATCATCCGCAAGCAAGTGCGGATGCGGTGCGATTTTCACGCATGGTTGCTAGGAGATGACAGTCTATTCACTGTATTATTTTCCCTTCTAACATGGTTATAAGGGAAAATAATAGCATTCTTTAATACAGAATGCTTAGTACAAGGTCAATTGAGGGTTAAAAAAAAAAGAAAATCACCTACTCCTCTTGATCGCATAGTTGCTAATCTCTTCTTACTTCTTTAACCATGAGCTGACGGCTAAAGGACCTGTGGTGACGTCACATCAAATGGTCCAATCACATGGTCCATCACCGTGGTGACGTCACCACAGGTCCTTTGACAGGTCCTGAAGAAAGAACAAAGAGATCGCCAGCTACGCGATCAATTGGAGGAGGTGAGTTATTATTATTATTATTATAATTTTTTTAACCCTCAATTGACCTTGTACTAAGCATTCTGTATTAAAGAATGCTATTATTTTCCCTTATAACCATGTTATAAGGGAAAATAATAACATCTACACAACATCGAACCCAAACCTGAACTTCAGTGAAGAAGCTCGGGTCTGGGTACCACATTCAGTTTTTTATCACGCACATGCAAAACGCATTGCACCCGCACAATAAAAACTGAACAACGGAAGGCAATAGCAGTCAAAACTGACTGCAATTGGGTACCTACTCGCGTGGGTTTGCCGCAATGCACCCGGGTTGCATCCTGATCCAAAAATGTACACTATTAAAAAAAATACTATAGCACTATATTAGCTAAATAGCAGTCTATATGTGTATTTCACGAATATTCACTATATTGCTATAACTTCGTGTTTTAGAATATGACGAATATGACAAATATTCTAAAAAATGAAGTTATAGCAATATTGCGAATATATTTGTTATTTTGAATATTCATATTAGTTTTTTTCAATCTGTACAGGTATTCCACTTTGGCATACCCCTCCCCGACAAGCGTCCCTGTTACCATGGGAACACCTGTGGGTTAGAATATACCAGTGATGGCGAACCTTTTAGAGACCGAGTGCCCAAACTGCAACCCTACCACCAACTTATTTATCGAAAAGTGCCAAGACTGCAATGGCAATCAATACCAATATAGTATATCTTCAATGTAATTTACCATTTAGCTATAATATCCTGCCTACACTCAATGTGCTGCCTGTGCTGTTCATAGTACTCCCTGCACTGATGAATGGCAGGAAAAGTCTAAGGCATATTGGTACACCATACACTTTTTCCAGGGTGTGAGTGCCAACAGAGAGGGCTCTGAGTGCCGCTTCTGGCACCCGTGCCATAGGTTCGCCACCACTGGAATATACCATCGGACCTGAGTTTTCCCGATCTCAGGGAAAACTCAGATCCGATGGTATTTTCTAACCCGCAGGCATTCCCATGGCGATGGGAATGCTTGTCGGGGAGGAGTATGCAAACAACTGTACAGATTGGGGAAAATAAGGCAAATATTCTAAATAATGAATATATTCCCTATATTGCTATATATTTGTTTTTTAGAATAATGGAAATTTTTTTCCATATGAAAACATGATTCCTTCCTGCTTAAGTTGCTTGTGGGCCAATGATTCATTGACCCACAAGAAAGAAGCAGGGAGGAATCATGTTTTCAAATGTAAAAAAAATGACGAATATTCAATATACAGTGGCGGAAATAATTATTTGACCCCTCACTGATTTTGTAAGTTTGTCCAATGACAAAGAAATGAAAAGTCTCAGAACAGTATCATTTCAATGGTAGGTTTATTGTAACAGTGGCAGATAGCACATCAAAAGGAAAATCGAAAAAATAACTTTAAATAAAAGATAGCAACTGATTTGCATTTCATTGAGTGAAATAAGTATTTGAACCCCTACCAACCATTAAGAGTTCTGGCTCCCACAGAGTGGTTAGACACTTCTACTCAATTAGTCACCCTCATTAAGGACACCTGTCTTAACTAGTCACCTGTATAAAAGACACCTGTCCACAGAATCAATCAATCAAGCAGACTCCAAACTCTCCAACATGGGAAAGACCAAAGAGCTGTCCAAGGATGTCAGAGACAAAATTGTAGACCTGCACAAGGCTGGAATGGGCTACAAAACCATTAGCAAGAAGCTGGGAGAGAAGGTGACAACTGTTGGTGCGATTGTTCGAAAATGGAAGGAGCACAAAATGACCATCAATCGACCTCGCTCTGGGGCTCCACGCAAGATCTCACCTCGTGGGGTGTCAATGGTTCTGAGAAAGGTGAAAAAGCATCCTAGAACTACACGGGAGGAGTTAGTTAATGACCTCAAATTAGCAGGGACCACAGTCACCAAGAAAACCATTGGAAACACATTACACCGCAATGGATTAAAATCCTGCAGGGCTCGCAAGGTCCCCCTGCTCAGGAAGGCACATGTGCAGGCCCGTCTGAAGTTTGCCAATGAACACCTGAATGATTCAGAGAGTGACTGGGAGAAGGTGCTGTGGTCTGATGAGACCAAAATAGAGCTCTTTGGCATTAACTCAACTCGCTGTGTTTGGAGGAAGAAAAATGCTGCCTATGACCCCCAAAACACCGTCCCCACCGTCAAGCATGGGGGTGGAAACATTTTGCTTTGGGGGTGTTTTTCTGCTAAGGGCACAGGACAACTTATTCGCATAAACGGGAAAATGGACGGAGCCATGTATCGTGAAATCCTGAGCGACAACCTCCTTCCCTCTGCCAGGAAACTGAAAATGGGTCGTGGATGGGTGTTCCAGCACGACAATGACCCAAAACATACAGCAAAGGCAACAAAGGAGTGGCTCAAGAAGAAGCACATTAAGGTCATGGAGTGGCCTAGTCAGTCTCCGGACCTTAATCCAATCGAAAACCTATGGAGGGAGCTCAAGCTCAGAGTTGCACAGAGACAGCCTCGAAACCTTAGGGATTTAGAGATGATCTGCAAAGAGGAGTGGACCAACATTCCTCCTAAAATGTGCGCAAACTTGGTCATCAATTACAAGAAACGTTTGACCTCTGTGCTTGCAAACAAGGGTTTTTCCACCAAGTATTAAGTCTTTTTTTGTTAGAGGGTTCAAATACTTATTTCACTCAATGAAATGCAAATCAGTTGCTATCTTTTATTTAAAGTTATTTTTTCGATTTTCCTTTTGATGTGCTATCTGCCACTGTTACAATAAACCTACCATTGAAATGATACTGTTCTGAGACTTTTCATTTCTTTGTCATTGGACAAACTTACAAAATCAGTGAGGGGTCAAATAATTATTTCCTCCACTGTAGCGTAGATATAGCACTATATTCGAAATATTCACGAATTAGCGAAGTTGCAATATTCACGATTAATATTCGCTATTCGAATATTTGCGCTCAACACTACCAATAATATCTCACTAATTGTTTGGAGAACAAGTTTTTGTGAAATTCGATTAATTTAGGAAACATTCACATAACCATATTTCTGGGTCTGCATCTGTTCCACAGTTTTGCGGAATGAGTACGGACTAGAGTTGAGCAGACACATCAATGGGGACCCAAACTTTGGAGTGCTAAAATGGCTCTAAAAAAGTCAAGTAAAGGGCTAGAGGGCTGCAAATAGCGACAAAATGTGGTTAAGAGCATGACACGTGCTCTGCAAACAAATGTGGATAGGGAAATGACTTCAAATAACATAAAATACGTAAAAAAATAAATAATAATCTTGATCTAGGAGGACGAGGTCCATATGGAGTAGGAGGTTGAAGAGGCGGTGGATGTGGATGTGGCGGTGTAGGTGGAAGCGGCGGTGGAAGAGGAGAAGGTAGCCAACACTGGTTTTTGTTTTTTATTTTATTTATTTTTGGTGAAAATTTGGGTAGACCCCAAAACATAGGGAAATATAAAAAATAAAACAAAGAGAAAGTGCGCTGGAGTAGAGCAATGGCTGGATGAGGCCAGTATACATGTCTTTTCTGCACAAAGTACAGACAAGTCCTGTGGGATCCCTGCATGGTTCATTTTAATTGAACGTGAGCTTGTCCACATTGGCTGTGTACAGGCCGCTGCACTTCTCGTTGATAACCCACTCCTGCCATGCTAAACAAACATTCAGACAATACACTAGCTGCAGGGGAGGTCAGCACCTCCAAGGCGTAAAGGGCAAGTTCAGGCCATGTGCCCAATTTGGAGACCCAGAAGTTGAAGGGGGCAGACCCATCAGTCAGTATGTGTAGGCGTGTGCACACATACTGCCCCACCATGTTACACATCCCCTTGATATCCACAATCCAATTGGAGATCTACCTACCATGGTGATCACGGGTAGCAGGTAATCAGGGTTCTAGGCCAGAGAGGGAGCCTGAGAAAACGGATACCACATCCAAGGGAGGTCAATGGCTGAAATGTGATTGAGCGGAAATGTGGGACAAGTTATTAAAACTGAAGAATCAAATGAAAGAAGGGAGTGCACGTCAATTAAACACACATTTTAGAAATTTAACCTATGCAGAGCAGAAGTTTTGCATCGGCAAAAATGGGTTAATGTCACCCACCAATTGAACAGACGATTTTACAAAAATTAGGTCCCTGTCACCTCAAAATTGGTAAAATGGCACCTGACAATCTAACAGACTATTTTTTGAAAATTAGGTCCACGCCACCTATGCAGAGCAGGGTTTTTTTTTTTACGGCAAAAATTGTAAACTGTCACCCAAGAATGTAACAGACACTTTTGCACCCTGCTACCTCTTTTGCTGTGCTGGTGCCTCTGTGCGAACACCACCTCTTCCTCCGAACTAGAGAGGTCACTGGCATGACCTTGATTCCATGTGGGGTCTAGTACCTCATCATCCTCCACATCATCTTCCACCCACTCTTTACCCCTGCCCTCCTTGTTGGTCTGCACACTGCTGAAAGACACAGCAGTTGGTAACTGTGTTTTGTCATCATCCGAGACATGCTGCAGTGGTCCTCCCATGTACTCATCCTGAAACATAAGTGGTTGGGCATCGGTGCACTCATTCTCTTCCACTTCTGGGGCAGGGCTATGTGGATGTCCCTGGGAATCCCTTCTAGCAGAGTCATCAAAAAGCAGAAGAGACTGCTGCATTACTTGGGGCTCAGACTGCTAGGCTGATTTGCAAGGGGGTGAGGTAAAAGACTGATGGAAATCGGCTGCAGATGCCAACTCTGATCTTTCTGCAGGAGACTGGGTGGGCAACTACTATTGCCTGTACTTGTTCTGGCCTCACCATTCGTAGAGCCACATTCAGCCCTTTCTAATAAATCTGAAGGTTCTGTTGCCTACTCGCACCTGAGGAAGGTGTTTCACTTGTGCACAGATCGAACACGTCCTCTCCCTGCAACAGGAGCTCCACCAGCAGCACCACGACCGGGACCACGTCCCTGATTTGATGCTCTCCTCATTCTTTTTGTTCACCAATCAAAATAACAGATGGTTTATGTCAGGTGACAATTTAACCGCCAATGGTCAACAATTAAGTTCACTGACAGTAAGGCAGTGCCGGTGTCATAAAGAAGAAAAATTTCTTGAGGTCACACAACATTGTGACAGGCGACTTTTATGAAATTACTTCACGGTTACAAATTTTTTTTAATTTGTCAACCAACAATCTAACAGCAGTATTGGCTGGTTGTATTGGACTGTCAGAAAAGCAGCAAAGGCTGCAAATGTAGTATCTTGCCACAAAATGGGTGTTTTTTTTAATACCAGAATATAACAGCAGTATCTAACGCCTGTATTGGACTGTCAGCAAAGGCCGCAAATGTATTATCTTGCCACAAAATGGGTGTATTTTTAATACCAGAATATAATAGCAGTATCTTACACTTGTATTGGACTGCCACAAATGCAGCAAAGGCCGCAAATGTATTATCTTGCCTATAATGGGTATTTTTTTAATACCAGAAAATAACAGCAGTATCTAACGCTTGTATTGGACTGTCAGAAATGCAGTAAAGGCCGCAAATTTATTATCTTGCCACAAAGTGGATGTTTTTTTAATACCAGAATATAACAGCAGTGTCTAACGCCTGGATTGGATTGTCAGAAATGCAGCAAAGGCCGCAAATGTATTATCTTGCCCAAAATGGGTGTTTTTTTTTATACCAGACTATAACAGCAGTATCTAACGCTTGTATTGGACTGTCAGAAATGCATAAAGGCCGCAAATAACTATCTTGCACAAAATTGGTCTTTTTTCAAACCCTGAATATAACTGGAGTATTTAAATGTTGTATTTGACTGTCACAAATTCAGCAAAGGATCAAAAATGTATTATCTTGCAAAGAATGGGTGTTTTTTGTAAACTCTGAATATAACTGCAGTATGTAAAGCATGTATTTGACTGTCACAAATGCAGCAAAGGCCCCAAATGTAGGGTCTTGCAAAAAATTGCTGTTTTTTAAAACCCAGAATATAACTGCAGTATTTACAGCTTGTATTTGTCTTTCACAAATTCAGCAAAGAACCCAAAATGTATTATCTTGCAAAAAATTGGTGTTTTTTTTTTTAAAACCCAGAATATAACTGCAGTATTTACAGCTTGTATTTGACTGTCACAAATTCTGCAAATAACCCTTAATGGGTGTTTTTTTTAAATATCAGAATATAACAGCAGTATTTACCGCCTGTATTGGACTGTCAGAAATGCAGCAAAGGCCGCAAATGTATTATCTTGCCACAAAATGGGTGTATGTTTTATTTATTTATTTGTAAATACTTTAACCCCTTAAGGACATAGGACGTACCGGTACGCCCTATTTCCCGAGTCCTTAAGGACCAAGGACGTACCGGTACGTCCTGACTTTAAAATCGGCATTCCGGCGCCGCAGGGGTTAATTTGAACAGGATGCCGGCTGAAATCATTCAGCCGGCATCCTGTTAAAACGCCAGGGGGGGTCATGTGACCCCCCCGTGTCGGCGATCGCAGCAAACCGCAGGTCAATTCAGACCTGCGGTTTGCTGCGCTTTTTGCAGTTTCTGATCCCCGCGGTCCCTGACCGCGGGGATCAGAAACTTCTGAGTGCCTAAAATCAATATTGCGCACCCCCCCCTGCACCCCTGTATGATTTGATGGCGGCGGGTGGTGCAGGGGGGGTGTCGCAGGCAGTGGGGGCGTTGCGGGAGGCGGGCGGTGCGGCAGGCGGGATCGCGATCCCCCGCCCGCCTCCCATTGAATAATCGTTGGTGTACAGTGGGTATACCAGGGTGCCAGCACATTGCTGGCACCCTGGTATAAACGGCTGACATCGTTGATGCGATGTCAGCCGTTTAACCCTTTCCATACAGCGGTCCGTACGGACCGCTGTATGGAAAAGGTTAACAGTAAAAGGGAGCTCCCTCCCTCTCCGATCGGGGGGCTGCTGTGCCTTTGCAGCCCCCCGATGGGAGAGGGAGAGAGCCCCCAGAGAGCCCCCCCAGAGCCCCGTCCTTACCCTTCCCCGTCTGCGCAGTTATGACCATAACTGAGCAGACGGGGAAGGTTCCCATGACAACAGGACGCCTGCTCAGGCGTCCTGCTGTCCATGGTGCTGAACAGATCTATGCTGAAAGCATAGATCTGTTCAGTGTAAGTAAAATACAGTTACAGATACCTATATAGGTTCTGTACTGTATTTTACAGACATCAGACCCACTGGATCTTCAAGAACCAAGTGGGTCTGAGTCAAAAAAAAAAAAAATAAGTGAAAAAAGTTAAGATAAAAAAAAAAAACATTTATCACTGAATAAAAATTAAAAAAAATAAAATAAACTACACATATTAGGTATCGCCGCGTCCGTAACGACCTGATCTATAAAACGGTCATGTTACTTTCCCCGCACAGTGAACGCCATAAAAATAAAAAAATAAAAACTATGAGAAAATTGAAATTTTGCCCACCTTACTTCCCAAAAAAGGTAATAAAAGTGATCAAAAAAGTCGCATGTACGCCAAAATAGTACCAATCAAACCGTCATCTCATCGCGCAAAAAATTTGACCCTACTCAAGATAATCGCCCAAAAACTGAAAAAACTATGGCTCTTAGACTATGGAAACACTAAAACATCATTTTTTTTGTTTCAAAAATAAAATCATTGTGTAAAACCTACATAAATAAAAATAAAGTATACATATTAGGTATTGCCGCGTCCGTATCGACCGGCTCTATATAAATATCATATGACCTAACCCCTCAGGTGACCACCATAAAAAATAAAAATAATAAATTGTGCAAAAAAAGCAATTTTTTGCCATCTTACGTCACAAAAAGTGTAATAGCAAGCGATCAAAAAGTCATATGCACCCCAAAATAGTGCCAATCAAACTGTCATCTCATCCTGCAAAAAATTAGACCCTACTCAAGATAATCGCCCAAAAACTGAAAAAACTATGGCTCTCAGACTATGGAGACACTAAACAATTTTTTGGTTTTAAAAATGAAGTTATTGTATAAAACTTACATAAATAAAAAAAATTGTATACATATTAGGTATCGCTACGTCCGTGACAACCTGCTCTATAAAATTACCACGTGATCTAACCTGTCAGATGAATGTTGTAAATAACAAAAAAAAAAACGTGCCAAAAAAGCTATTTCTTGTTACCTTGCCGCACAAAAAGTGTAATATAGAGCAACCAAAAATCATATCTACCCTGAACTAGTACCAACAATACTGCCACCCTATTCCGTACTTTCTAAAATGGGGTCACTTTTTTGGAGTTTCTACTCTAGGGGTGCATCAGGGGGGCTTCAAATGGGACATGGTGTCGAAAAAACCAGTCCAGCAAAATCTGCCTTCCAAAAACCGTATGGCATTCCTTTCCTTCTGCGCCCTGCCGTGTGCCCGTACAGCGGTCTACAACCACATATGAGGTGTTTCTGTAAACTACAGAATCAGGGCCATAAATAATGAGTTTTGTTTGGCTGTTAACCCTTGCTTTGTAACTGGAAAAAAAATATTAAAATGGAAAATCTGCCAAAAAAGTTAAATTTTGAAATTGTATCTCTATTTTCCATTAAATCTTGTGCAACACCTAAAGGGTTAACAAAGTTTGTAAAATCAGTTTGAATACCTTGAGGGGTGTAGTTTCTTAGATGGGGTAACTTTTATGGAGTTTCTACTCTATGGGGTGCATCAGGGGGCTTCAAATGGGACATGGTGTCGAAAAACCAGTCCAGCAAAATCTGCCTTCCAAAAACCGTATGGCATTCCTTTCCTTCTGCGCCCTGCCGTGTGCCCGTACAGCGGTCTACAACCACATATGAGGTGTTTCTGTAAACTACAGAATCAGGGCCATAAATAATGAGTTTTGTTTGGCTGTTAACCCTTGCTTTGTAACTGGAAAAAAAATATTAAAATGGAAAATCTGCCAAAAAAGTGAAATTTTGAAATTGTATCTCTATTTTCCATTAAATCTTGTGCAACACCTAAAGGGTTAACAAAGTTTGTAAAATCAGTTTTGAATACCTTGAGGGGTGTAGTTTCTTAGATGGGGTCACTTTTATGGAGTTTCTACTCTAGGGGTGCATCAGGGGGCTTCAAATGGGACATGGTGTCAAAAAAACTGTCCAGCAAAATCTGGCTTCCAAAAATCATACAGCGTACCTTTCACTCTACGCCCCGCTGTGTGGCCGTACAGTAGTTTACGGCCACATATGGGGTGTTTCTGTAAACGGCAGAGTCAGGGCAATAAAGATACAGTCTTTTTTGGCTGTTAACCCTTGCTTTGTTAGTGGAAAAAATGGGTTAAAATTGAAAATTTGGCAAAAAAATGAAATTCTCAAATTTCATCCCCATTTGCCAATAACTCTTGTGCAACACCTAAAGGGTTAACGAAGTTTGTAAAATCAGTTTTGAATACCTTGAGGGGTGTAGTTTCTTAGATGGGGTCACTTTTATGGAGTTTCTACTCTAGGGGTGCATCAGGGGGCTTCAAATGGGACATGGTGTCAAAAAAACTGTCCAGCAAAATCTGGCTTCCAAAAACCATCCGGCGCACCTTTCACTCTACGCCCCGCTGTGTGGCCGTACAGTAGTTTACGGCCACATATGGGGTGTTTCTGTAAACGGCAGAGTCAGGGCAATAAAGATACAGTCTTTTTTGGCTGTTAACCCTTGCTTTGTTAGTGGAAAAAATGGGTTAAAATTGAAAATTAGGCAAAAAAATGAAATTCTCAAATTTCATCCCCATTTGCCAATAACTCTTGTGCAACACCTAAAGGGTTAACAGAGTTTGTAAAATCAGTTTTGAATACCTTGAGGGGTGTAGTTTATAGAATGGGGTCATTTTTGGGCGGTTTCTATTATGTAAGCCTTGCAAAGTGACTTCAGAGCTGTAGTGGTCCCTAAAAATTGGGTTTTTGTAAATTTCTGAAAAATTTCAAGATTTGCTTCTAAACTTCTAAGCCTTGTAACATCCCCAAAAAATAAAATATCATTCCCAAAATAATTCAAACATGAAGTAGACATATGGGGAATGTAAAGTCATCACAATTTTTGGGGGTATTACTATGTATTACAGAAGTAGAGAAACTGAAACTTTGAAATTTGCTAATTTTTCCAAATTTTTGGTAAATTAGGTATTTTATTATGCAAACAAATTAATTTTTTTGACTTTATTTTACCAGTGTCATGAAGTACAATATGTGACGAAAAAACAATCTCAGAATGGCCTGTATAAGTAAAAGCGTTTTAAAGTTATCAGCACTTAAAGTGACACTGGTCAGATTTGCAAAAAATGGCCTGGTCCTTAAGGTGAAAATGAGCCTGGTCCTTAAGGGGTTAAGCTCGATAAACAGAATAATTACAATCTATTAATGTTCTCAAAGACATCATAAGGCTAAGAAAGCCAAAATAACAGAAGTTGCACAGTATAAATGATGTACAAAAGTGCTTAAGGAGATAACTCAATAGGTTACAAATGTACATATAAACCGCAGATATCTTATGCACAAATTCTTGGATGTTCTAGATGTCGAACTTTATTCTTGATTCATAAAATCAGAACCTCAAAAAGGAACAAAGGGGATGTGGAAAAGTAAAAGTAAAGGTGGGGGTGGAGGGGGGGAGGGGGGAAACCAGCTAAGTCTCCCATATCTCTTCTAAGTAACTATGATCCACTTTTCAGTTAGATCCAACTTAATATCATACTTTTCACATTAAATCAGTACAACCAGATCATTCCTCCATAAAACCCTATCTATCGAATTTCACTATTTCCCAGAAACTCCAAACTTTTAGGAAACTATCGTGACTTCTATTTATCCAGCTAGTCATTTCTTCAAAGTTGTAAATTTGATCCACCTTTGCCTTCCATTCTTCAAAGGTGGGGGGTCGTGTGTCTAACCAGTGTAGTGGTATGAGAGTTTTAGATATTACTATCAGATGAGTTATTAGGCTTTTCTTTGTAGGGGTGGAGTGGTTAGAGGGTTTTGAAAAAACTACCATGTCTAAAGAAATGTTAAAGTCTGCTAAAACTATTTTCTTGACTACCCTATTTACCTCCTCCCAAAACTTTGTGATCTGTGGGCAAGCCCACCATATGTGCGATAGAGAGCCCACTCCTTCACCACATCTCCAGCACCGCTGGGTATCAGAAAGCCCTCTTTTGAATAAAAACTCTGGCGCTCTGTACCATCTAGAGAGAAGTTTAAAGTGGTTCTCTTGCAGTCATACACATTGTGAAAACCCATATGAGGTTGCTAGTATCTTTTTTGTCTCCTTTTTCCCATGCCAACAAGTATGGCGGTTTTGTAGCCTCATCTCGACCTCCCAGCACCAAGCAAATCTCAGAGATTTTCCTTTGTATTACCTGAGTAGTTGTCAATAAGGCTTCTAGGTCAGTGAGGGATCTTTGGAACACAAATTTCCCCGCAGCTTTCCTGCACACAGGGTTTATATGTGAATTGGCCAAGAAGAATGTTGGAGATTCTCTAACTGTTTCAGTAAGCTTTTCTTTTAGGTAGTGATCTATATCTCCCATAAAGTCCCCTACTCCAATCTCCCAGTTTCTGTGGGATTTTTATTCCCAAGTATTTAATGGGTCCCTTGGACCAGCAGAATGGCAATACCCTTTTTAGTTGTGTTACTTCATCGTCCGGGAGTGTGATGTTTAGGATCTCCAATTTAGACGTTTTTACTTTGAAATCTGAAAGTTTGGCAAATTCCTCTAACCTCTTCTCTAAACTAATTAATCCCACCTTGGGATTTGTTACGAGAAAAAGGAGGTCATCTGCAAACGCTGTGCATTTTAGCTCTTTCTCTCTATATTTGATTCCTGTTATTTCTGGGTCTTGTCTAACCCTTTGTAAAAACGTCTCTGCTACAAGGATAAACAAGGATGGGGACAAAGGGCAGCCCTGTCTAGTGCCATTCGTAATTTCGAACGTTGGTGAGAGTGTGCCATTGACTCTCATCCTAGCGTTTGGCTGCTCGTATAAAGTGAATATAGCATCAATAAATGGCTCTGGAAGGGCAAATTTATTGAGGGTTGCTCGCATGTAACTCCAATTCACTCTATCAAATGCTTTTTCAGCATTGATTCCCAATAATACTAATGGCAGTTTTCTTGTTTGGGCAATATGAATGGAATGAAACACTCGGTGGGAGTTGTCCCTACCCTCACTCCCTTTTACGAACCCCGCCTGTTCAGGGCCTATCAGGTCTGGAAGAAGCCCACCTAGTCTGGTAGCAATTATTTTCGCCCAGATTTTTAAATCGAGGTTCAATAGCGAAATAGGTCTGTAACTGCCACACTGTTGTGGGTTCTTGGCCTCTTTGTGTATCAGTGTTACAAAGGATTATTGTGTTTGTCTTGTCAGCGATTCTCCCTGCATAAGGGAGTTGCAAACCTCTGTAAGTTTGGGGATGAGGAGATCTTTAAACTTTTTATAATAGGCCAAGGGGAGTCCATCCAGACCTGGGCTTTTACCTGGGGGAAAGCTATTTATTATACCTCTGATTAGAGTTGAGCGAACACCTGGATGTTCGGGTTCGAGAAGTTCGGCCGAACATCCCGGAAATGTTCGGGTTCGGGATCCGAACCCGATCCGAACTTCGTCCCGAACCCGAACCCCATTGAGGTCAATGGGGACCCGAACTTTTCGGCACTAAAAAGGCTGTAAAACAGCCCAGGAAAGAGCTAGAGGGCTGCAAAAGGCAGCAACATGTAGGTAAATCCCCTGCAAACAAATGTGGATAGGGAAATGAATAAAAATAAAAATTAAATAAATAAAAATTAACCAAAATCAATTGGAGAGAGGTTCCATAGCAGAGAATCTGGCTTCCCGTCACCCACCACTGGAACAGTCCATTCTCAGATATTTAGGCCCCGGCACCCAGGCAGAGGAGAGAGGTCCCGTAACAGAGAATCTGTCTTCATGTCAGCAGAGAATTAGTCTGCATGTCATAGCAGAGAATGAGGCTTCACGTCAGCCACCACTGCAACAGTCCATTGGCATATATTTAGGCCTAGCACACAGGCAGAGCAGAGAGGTCCCGTAACAGAGAATCTGGCTTCATGTCAGCAGAGAATCAGTCTGCATGTCATAGCAGAGAATGAGGCTTCACGTCACCCACCACTGCAACAGTCCATTGGCATATATTTAGGCCTAGCACACAGGCAGAGCAGAGAGGTCCCGTAACAGACAATCTGGCTTCATGTCAGCAGAGAATCAGTCTGCATGTCATAGCAGAGAATGAGGCTTCACGTCAGCCACCACTGCAACAGTCCATTGGCATATATTTAGGCCTAGCACACAGGCAGAGCAGAGAGGTCCCGTAACAGACAATCTGGCTTCATGTCAGCAGAGAATCAGTCTGCATGTCATAGCAGAGAATCAGGCTTCACGTCAGCCACCACTGCAACAGTCCATTGTCATAAATTTAGGCCCAGCACCCAGGCAGAGGAGAGAGGTCCCGTAACAGACAATCTGGCTTCATGTCAGCAGAGAATTAGTCTGCATGTCATAGCAGAGAATCAGGCTTCATGTCAGCCACCACTGCAACAGTCCATTGGCATATATTTAGGCCCAGCACCCAGGCAGAGGAGGGAGGTCCCGTAACAGAGAATCTGTCTTCATGTCAGCAGAGAATCAGTCTGCATGTCATAGCAGAGAATGAGGCTTCACGTCACCCACCACTGCAACAGTCCATTGGCATATATTTAGGCCTAGCACACAGGCAGAGCAGAGAGGTCCCGTAACAGACAATCTGGCTTCATGTCAGCAGAGAATCAGTCTGCATGTCATAGCAGAGAATCAGGCTTCACGTCAGCCACCACTGCAACAGTCCATTGGCATATATTTAGGCCTAGCACACAGGCAGAGCAGAGAGGTCCCGTAACAGACAATCTGGCTTCATGTCAGCAGAGAATCAGTCTGCATGTCATAGCAGAGAATGAGGCTTCACGTCAGCCACCACTGCAACAGTCCATTGTCATAAATTTAGGCCCAGCACCCAGGCAGAGGAGAGAGGTCCCGTAACAGACAATCTGGCTTCATGTCAGCAGAGAATTAGTCTGCATGTCATAGCAGAGAATCAGGCTTCATGTCAGCCACCACTGCAACAGTCCATTGGCATATATTTAGGCCCAGCACCCAGGCAGAGGAGGGAGGTCCCGTAACAGAGAATCTGTCTTCATGTCAGCAGAGAATCAGTCTGCATGTCATAGCAGAGAATGAGGCTTCACGTCAGCCACCACTGCAACAGTCCATTGGCATATATTTAGGCCTAGCACACAGGCAGAGGAGAGGTTCATTCAACTTTGGGTAGCCTCGCAATATAATGGTAAAATGAAAATAAAAATAGGATTGAATGAGGAAGTGCCCTGGAGTCCAACAATATATGGTTATGGGGAGGTAGTTAATGTCTAATCTGGACAAGGGACGGACAGGTCCTGTGGGATCCATGCCTGGTTCATTTTTATGAACGTCAGCTTGTCCACATTGGCTGTAGACAGGCGGCTGCGTTTGTCTGTAATGACGCCCCCTGCCGTGCTGAATACACGTTCAGACAAAACGCTGGCTGCCGGGCAGGCCAGCACCTCCAAGGCATAAAAGGCTAGCTCTGGCCACGTGGACAATTTAGAGACCCAGAAGTTGAATGGGGCCGAACCATCAGTCAGTACGTGGAGGGGTGTGCACACGTACTGTTCCACCATGTTAGTGAAATGTTGCCTCCTGCTAACACGTTGCGTATCAGGTGGTGGTGCAGTTAGCTGTGGCGTGTTGACAAAAGTTTTCCACATCTCTGCCATGCTAACCCTGCCCTCAGAGGAGCTGGCCGTGACACAGCTGCCTTGGCGACCTCTTGCTCCTCCTCTGCCTTGGCCTTGGGCTTCCACTTGTTCCCCTGTGACATTTGGGAATGCTCTCAGTAGCGCGTCTACCAACGTGCGCTTGTACTCGCGCATCTTCCTATCACGCTCCAGTGCAGGAAGTAAGGTGGGCACATTGTCTTTGTAGCGTGGATCCAGCAGGGTGGCAACCCAGTAGTCCGCACAGGTTAAAATGTGGGCAACTCTGCTGTCGTTGCGCAGGCACTGCAGCATGTAGTCGCTCATGTGTGCCAGGCTGCCCAGGGGTAAGGACAAGCTGTCCTCTGTGGGAGGCGTATCGTCATCGTCCTGCCTTTCCCCCCAGCCACGCACCAGTGATGGACCCGAGCTGCGTTGGGTGCCACCCCGCTGTGACCATGCTTCATCCTCATCCTCCTCCACCTCCTCCTCATCCTCGTCCTCCTCGTCCTCCAGTAGTGGGCCCTGGCTGGCCACATTTGTACCTGGCCTCTGCTGTTGCCAAAAACCTCCCTCTGAGTCACTTCGAAGAGACTGGCCTGAAAGTGCTAAAAATGACCCCTCTTCCTCCTCCTCCTCCTCCTCCTCCTGGGCCACCTCCTCTTCCATCATCGCCCTAAGTGTTTTCTCAAGGAGACATAGAAGTGGTATTGTAACGCTGATAACGGTGTCATCGCCACTGGCCATGTTGGTGGAGTACTCGAAACAGCGCAACAGGGCACACAGGTCTCGCATGGAGGCCCAGTCATTGGTGGTGAAGTGGTGCTGTTCTGTAGTGCGACTGACCCGTGCGTGCTGCAGCTGAAACTCCACTATGGCCTGCTGCTGCTCGCACAGTCTGTCCAGCATGTGCAAGGTGGAGTTCCACCTGGTGGGCACGTCGCATATGAGGCGGTGAGCGGGAAGGCCGAAGTTACGCTGTAGCGCAGACAGGCGAGCAGCAGCAGGATGTGAACGCCGGAAGCGCGAACAGACGGCCCGCACTTTATGCAGCAGCTCTGACATGTCGGGGTAGTTGTGAATGAACTTCTGCACCACCAAATTCAGCACATGCGCCAAGCAAGGGATGTGCGTCAAATTGGCTAGTCCCAGAGCTGCAACGAGATTTCGCCCATTATCACACACCACCAGGCCGGGCTTGAGGCTCACCGGCAGCAACCACTCGTCGGTCTGTTGTTCTATACCCCGCCACAACTCCTGTGCGGTGTGGGGCCTGTCCCCCAAACATATGAGTTTCAGAATGGCCTGCTGACGTTTACCCCGGGCTGTGCTGAAGTTGGTGGTGAAGGTGTGTGGCTGACTGGATGAGCAGGTGGAAGAAGAGGAGGAGGAAGCCGAGAAGGAGGAGGTGGCAACAGGAGGCAAAGAATGTTGCCCTGCGATCCTTGGCGGCGGAAGGACGTGCGCCAAACAGCTCTCCGCCTGGGGCCCAGCTGCCACTACATTTACCCAGTGTGCAGTTAGGGAGATATAGCGTCCCTGGCCGTGCTTACTGGTCCACGTATCTGTGGTTAGGTGGACCTTGCCACAGATGGCGTTGCGCAGTGCACACTTGATTTTATCGGATACTTGGTTGTGCAGGGAAGGCACGGCTCTCTTGGAGAAGTAGTGCCGGCTGGGAACAACATACTGTGGGACAGCAAGCGACATGAGCTGTTTGAAGCTGTCTGTGTCCACCAGCCTAAATGACAGCATTTCATAGGCCAGTAGTTTAGAAATGCTGGCATTCAGGGCCAGGGATCGAGGGTGGCTAGGTGGGAATTTACGCTTTCTATCAAATGTTTGTGAGATGGAGAGCTGAACGCTGGCGTGTGACATGGTTGAGACGCTTGGTGACGGAGGTGGTGGTGGTGGTGTTGGTGGTACATCCCCTGTTTGCTGGGCGGCAGGTGCCAACGTTCCTCCAGAGGCGGAGGAAGAGGCCGAGGCGGCAGCAGCAGAATAGGCCGAGGCGGCAGCAGCAGAAGAGGTAGCAGGGGGAGCCTGAGTGACTTCCTTGGTTTTAAGGTGTTTACTCCACTGCAGTTCATGCTTTGCATGCAGGTGCCTGGTCATGCAGGTTGTGCTCAGGTTCAGAACGTTAATGCCTCGCTTCAGGCTCTGATGGCACAGCGTGCAAACCACTCGGGTCTTGTCGTCAGCACATTGTTTGAAGAAGTGCCATGCCAGGGAACTCCTTGAAGCTGCCTTTGGGGTGCTCGGTCCCAGATGGCGGCGGTCAGTAGCAGGCGGAGTCTCTTGGCGGCGGGTGTTCTGCTTTTGCCCACTGCTCCCTCTTTTGCTACGCTGTTGGCTCGGTCTCACCACTGCCTCTTCCTCCGAACTGTGAAAGTCAGTGGCACGACCTTCATTCCATGTGGGGTCTAGGACCTCATCGTCCCCTGCATCGTCTTCCACCCAGTCTTGATCCCTGACCTCCTGTTCAGTCTGCACACTGCAGAAAGACGCAGCAGTTGGCACCTGTGTTTCGTCATCATCAGAGACATGCTGAGGTGGTATTCCCATGTCCTCATCATCAGGAAACATAAGTGGTTGTGCGTCAGTGCATTCTATGTCTTTCACCGCTGGGGAAGGGCTAGGTGGATGCCCTTGGGAAACCCTGCCAGCGGAGTCTTCAAACAGCATAAGAGACTGCTGCATAACTTGAGGCTGAGACAGTTTCCCTGGTATGCATGGGGGTGATGTGACAGACTGATGGGGTTGGTTTTCAGGCGCCATCTGTGCGCTTTCTGCAGAAGACTGGGTGGGAGATAATGTGAACGTGCTGGATCCACTGTCGGCCACCCAATTGACTAATGCCTGTACCTGCTCAGGCCTTACCATCCTTAGAACGGCATTGGGCCCCACCATATATCGCTGTAAATTCTGGCGGCTACTGGGACCTGAGGTAGTTGGTACACTAGGACGTGTGGATGTGGCAGAACGGCCACGTCCTCTCCCAGCACCAGAGGGTCCACTAACACCACCACGACCATGTCCACGTCCGCGTCCCTTACTAGATGTTTTTCTCATTGTTATGGTTCACCACAACAACAAATATATTATTTGGCCCAATGTATTGTATTCAAATTCAGCGGGATATAAATTTGAGGCCTAGTATTTAGGCGCTGGGTGACCGGTATGGATTTAGTGACAGAATTAGACTTGGAAATGCACAGAAGCGTGTGTGTGAAGTTATTCTGAATGACCCTATGTGCACCTTCAATATGATCTACCCTTTTAGGGATAGATTTCAAATAGCTCTGATATAGCAGAAACGACTAAATTATGAAATTGCTAAATTGGGAATTGTATTTCAACCCAGAACAAAAAATGTGCTTTGACGGACACTAAATAACTTTCCCAGCCACAACAGGACAGCGGTAACGAGAGATTTAGCGGGATATAAATTTGAGGCCTAGTATTTAGGCGCTGGGTGACAGGTATGGGTTTAGTGACAGAATTAGATTTGGAAATGCACAGTAGCGGGTGTGTGAAGTTATTCTGAATGACCCTATGTGCACCTTGAATATTATATACCCTTTTAGGGATAGATTTCAAATAGCTCTGATATAGCAGAAACCACTAAATTATGAAATTGCTAAATTGGGAATTGTATTTCAACCCAGAACAAGAAATGTGCTTGAACGGACACTAAATAACTCGCCCAGCTACAGCACTAAGGACAGATTTAGCGGGATATAAATTTGAGGCCTAGTATTTAGGCGCTGGGTGACAGGTATGGGTTTAGTGCCAGAATTAGACTTGGAAATACACAGTAGCGGGTGTGTGTGAAGTTATTCTGAATGACCCAATGTGCACCTTGAATATTATATACCCTTTTAGGGATAGATTTCAAATAGCTCTGATATAGCAGAAACCACTAAATTATGAAATTGCTAAATTGGGAATTGTATTTCAACCCAGAACAAGAAATGTGCTTGAACGGACACTAAATAACTCGCCCAGCTACAGCACTAGGGACAGATTTAGCGGGATATAAATTTGAGGCCTAGTATTTAGGCGCTGGGTGACAGGTATGGGTTTAGTGCCAGAATTAGACTTGGAAATACACAGTAGCGGGTGTGTGTGAAGTTATTCTGTAAGACCCAATGTGCACCTTGAATATTATATACCCTTTTAGGGATAGATTTCAAATAGCTCTGATATAGCAGAAACCACTAAATTATGAAATTGCTAAATTGGGAATTGTATTTCAACCCAGAACAAGAAATGTGCTTGAACGGACACTAAATAACTCGCCCAGCTACAGCACTAGGGACAGATTTAGCGGGATATAAATTTGAGGCCTAGTATTTAGGCGCTGGGTGACAGGTATGGGTTTAGTGCCAGAATTAGACTTGGAAATACACAGTAGCGGGTGTGTGTGAAGTTATTCTGAATGACCCAATGTGCACCTTGAATATTATATACCCTTTTAGGGATAGATTTCAAATAGCTCTGATATAGCAGAAACCACTAAATTATGAAATTGCTAAATTGGGAATTGTATTTCAACCCAGAACAAGAAATGTGCTTGAACGGACACTAAATAACTCGCCCAGCTACAGCACTAAGGACAGATTTAGCGGGATATAAATTTGAGGCCTAGTATTTAGGCGCTGGGTGACAGGTATGGGTTTAGTGCCAGAATTAGACTTGGAAATACACAGTAGCGGGTGTGTGTGAAGTTATTCTGAATGACCCAATGTGCACCTTGAATATTATATACCCTTTTAGGGATAGATTTCAAATAGCTCTGATATAGCAGAAACCACTAAATTATGAAATTGCTAAATTGGGAATTGTATTTCAACCCAGAACAAGAAATGTGCTTGAACGGACACTAAATAACTCGCCCAGCTACAGCACTAGGGACAGATTTAGCGGGATATAAATTTGAGGCCTAGTATTTAGGCGCTGGGTGACAGGTATGGGTTTAGTGCCAGAATTAGACTTGGAAATACACAGTAGCGGGTGTGTGTGAAGTTATTCTGAATGACCCAATGTGCACCTTGAATATTATATACCCTTTTAGGGATAGATTTCAAATAGCTCTGATATAGCAGAAACCACTAAATTATGAAATTGCTAAATTGGGAATTGTATTTCAACCCAGAACAAGAAATGTGCTTGAACGGACACTAAATAACTCGCCCAGCTACAGCACTAAGGACAGATTTAGCGTGATATAAATTTGAGGCCTAGTATTTAGGTGCTGGGTGACAGGTATGGGTTTAGTGCCAGAATTAGACTTGGAAATACACAGTAGCGGGTGTGTGTGAAGTTATTCTGAATGACCCAATGTGCACCTTGAATATTATATACCCTTTTAGGGATAGATTTCAAATAGCTCTGATATAGCAGAAACCACTAAATTATGAAATTGCTAAATTGGGAATTGTATTTCAACCCAGAACAAGAAATGTGCTTGAACGGACACTAAATAACTCGCCCAGCTACAGCACTAGGGACAGATTTAGCTGGATATAAATTTGAGGCCTAGTATTTAGGCGCTGGGTGACAGGTATGGGTTTAGTGCCAGAATTAGACTTGGAAATACACAGTAGCGGGTGTGTGTGAAGTTATTCTGAATGACCCAATGTGCACCTTGAATATTATATACCCTTTTAGGGATAGATTTCAAATAGCTCTGATATAGCAGAAACCACTAAATTATGAAATTGCTAAATTGGGAATTGTATTTCAACCCAGAACAAGAAATGTGCTTGAACGGACACTAAATAACTCGCCCAGCTACAGCACTAGGGACAGATTTAGCTGGATATAAATTTGAGGCCTAGTATTTAGGCGCTGGGTGACAGGTATGGGTTTAGTGCCAGAATTAGACTTGGAAATACACAGTAGCGGGTGTGTGTGAAGTTATTCTGAATGACCCAATGTGCACCTTGAATATTATATACCCTTTTAGGGATAGATTTCAAATAGCTCTGATATAGCAGAAACCACTAAATTATGAAATTGCTAAATTGGGAATTGTATTTCAACCCAGAACAAGAAATGTGCTTGAACGGACACTAAATAACTCGCCCAGCTACAGCACTAAGGACAGATTTAGCGGGATATAAATTTGAGGCCTAGTATTTAGGCGCTGGGTGACCGGTATGGATTTAGTGACAGAATTAGACTGGGATATGGCCAAAAAATAAACAGACTATTGCTGGTTAAATGCACTTGGTGTGACAGCTTCACCCTGATGTAGGCTTTAGCCAAAAAACAACCACACCATTGAGGGTTAAATGCACTTGGTGACAGGCGCAGCTTGCCCCTGATTTAGTATATGGCCAAAAAATGAACAGACTATTGCTGGTTAAATGCACTTGGTGTGACAGCTTCACCCTGATGTAGGCTTTAGCCAAAAAACAACCACACCATTGAGGGTTAAATGCACTTGGTCGCAGCTTGTGCTGGCGCACCACAAGACACAAAATGGCCGCCGATCACCCCAGAAAAATGTGACTGACAAACGGTCTGGGCAGCCTAAAAACAGTGAGCAATTGAGGATCAGCAGCTCAATGATCCACAGCTGCAGATCGATCAGTTAATCAAGTCCTTTGGAGGAGTTAATCTGCCTAATCTCGCCCTACTGTCGCAGCCGCAACCTCTCCCTACGCTAATCAGAGCAGAGTGACGGGCGGCGCTATGTGACTCCAGCTTAAATAGAGGCTGGGTCACATGGTGCTCTGGCCAATCACAGCCATGCCAATAGTAGGCATGGCTGTGATGGCCTCTTGGGGCAAGTAGTATGACGCTTGTTGATTGGCTGCTTTGCAGCCTTTCAAAAAGCGCCAAGAAAGCGTCACAAAAGCGCGAAGAAAGCGACGAACACCGAACCCGAACCCGGACTTTTACGAAAATGTCCGGGTTCGGGTCCGTGTCACGGACACCCCAAAATTCGGTACGAACCCGAACTATACAGTTCGAGTTCGCTCATCCCTACCTCTGATCTCCTCTGGTGAGATTGGGTTTAGTAAATAAGATGCTCACTCAGCTGAGAGAGAGGGCAGGTTCAAAGAGTCAAGGAATCTAGTGATGTTCTCCTTCCTAATGTTTTCGGTATCACTATTCTCATTTTTATTAAGGTTATAATAACTCTGCGTAAAACTTTTGAAAAGTTTTTGCTATAGTAGAGGTATCTGAGTGAATGTTTCCCTTTGCATCTTTAATTTTGGGTATGAGGTCATCATTTTCCACCCTTTATTACCATGTGCATATATTTTATGCTGAAAATATAGCATCTGTTTTGCAGCTTTTCGGGATAAGAGGTTGTGTAGTCTGAGTCTAAAATTCTTCAGGTCTTCTTGGAAAGCCCTACTTTCAGATTGTTTGTTTAGTTTCTCTAGTGCCGCTATTTAAGCAAGAAGCGAGTCTATCTCTTTTTGTTGTTCCTTTTTGACCTTGGTACCCAGGGCTATGAAAATTCCTCTACTATACACCTTATATGTTTCCCAGATGACTGTGTGTTTGCTGTGTGCAGGAGAGTTGACTGCAAAGAAAGTCTCCAAATGTGACCTAACCTGTTCCGAATTCTGTTTGCTGTTCAAGAGCGATTCATTCAGCCTCCAATTCCAATCTCTCTTAGGCAGGGAGGTCAAGGTGAGGCTCGCCATGCATGGAGCGTGGTCTGAGATCGTTATGTTTCCTATCCCCGCGGTGCTAAAAAGGGGCAAAAGAGAGGCAGAGGTTAGGATGTAGTCAAGTTTCTGGTAGGATTTGTGCAGATTGGAGTAGAAAGAGAAATCCTTAACTGTGGGGTTAAGATATCTCCATACGTCTACTATATGTAACTCATTCATCTTTTTATGTAATTTACCTATATGTTTTTGTGAGATATGTGATTTTGTGGTGGATGA
Source organism: Bufo gargarizans (assembly GCF_014858855.1). Lineage (NCBI taxonomy): Eukaryota > Metazoa > Chordata > Amphibia > Anura > Bufonidae > Bufo > Bufo gargarizans. Next base: position 171,445,530 of record NC_058085.1, read on the forward strand.
GTCGACCAAAGGATTAAGGGTTAAATTAAGATCTGCTCCTATGATTATCTGTCCTTCTGCGAATGTCTTGATTGTGTCCAGGCTTTTTATTAGCCATGGAACTGTGGCTGCGTTAGGAGCGTATAAATTAGCCAATGTGAATCTGCGGTTACCTATGTATCCTTTTAGTATCAGCAACCTGCCTTCTGCATCTGAGAGTTGCTGTTGTATGGTGAACGGGATAGTACAGTCGTGGCCAAAAGTTTTGAGAATGACGCGAATATTAGTTTTCACAAAGTTTATTGCTAAACTGCTTTTAGATCTTTGTTTCAGTTGCTTCTGTGATATAGTGAAATATAATTACACGCACTTCATACGTTTCAAAGGATTTTATCGACAATTACATGACATTTATGCAAAGAGGCCCTTCTTTTTCAGGACCTTTGCAATTCGACTGGGCATGCTCTCAATCAACCTCTGGGCCAATTCCTGTCACGGCTGAGGATGGGGAAAACCCTCAGCCGTGCGATGCCAGAAGATGGTAGGTCGCTACTTGGCCAGGACCACAGAATTAGGGAGCAGGTCACCTCCTAGAGCTTCCCTAATCTGACCCTGACTCCTAGCTACATGAACCGACCTTGATGGTAGGAGGGCTGATGCTCAGGAACCTCAGATCCCTACTCACCCTCTGCAGATCCCTAAGCTAGGAGCTGGGTAGACAGCCCGTTCCTCCTGGACACGGAGAAACAGGAGTATAAAGTGGCCAAGCTGCAAGGGGATAGGAACATGAACAGCCTATGGATATGGCAGGAGGATAAAGAGTACTTCCACACCTACCTGCCACAGACACACAGACTGGATCCCGTGCAATACAAGCTAGTGTCCACACCCAAACATAAATGGACACAGCGCACACACAGACACACAGGAACCCAGATCCATAGGTGCATAAAATATGAAAGAGAAAAGAACATCAACTGAACATCACATATAATATTTTATGACCACAAAGGTGGCCCTCACTGGCAGATGATATTAGAGACCAGGAGGGTGCCTCCAGCTTACTACAAGGCTGGAGTACCCCTCAGACATCAGGTCTCAACTGAGGTTAAATAGCCCCTGTAGCCACACCCACACACAGACACGCCCAGTGTTCACACAAAGAGGGAGTTAACCCTTCCTACACCAGGCAAGGGATGGAAGCCACTTAAAGGGGAAAGTGCACACATAACTAAAACCCTGTGCACACCAGACATACAAAAGACACACCTAACAAAGACAGGTTGCCAGGTGCAACCGCATGCACTTTGCAGCAAGCTACCTAGCACCAGCTCAGGCTGCTATGCTGCGACATACAAAATAACAACTTGTTGGAGTGTGTACATGCTGGATGCTACAACTGATCCGTCTACAGATAAGTCTGTTCATTGATTTGTGTTTTCCTGTTTGCTTGATCCTAGGTGACCCTGACTCCCTCCGTATTAAGTGTAGGGAGCCGGTGGTCGTGTCCCCTCACTATTATAGGGTGTTCAGGTGTCATACAGTCGAGGCACGAGGACATGCAATTTTCTATCATAGAGATCTTTGCATGGGCTGAGAAGACAGGGAGAGTTTCAGGACTTAAATAGGGGTCACCCTTTTGTTCCTTAGTTTCGGATCAAGCCAGTCGGATCCTTATTTGTAACTTCTTGTTTTCTGTTACACCATCCGTGACAATTCCTGACTGATAGCAACCCATTCTTTCATGATCACTTCTTGGAGTTTGTCAGAATTAGTGGGTTTTTGTTTGTCCACCCGCCTCTTGAGGATTGACCACAAGTGCTCAATGGGATTAAGATCTGGGGAGTTTCCAGGCCATAGACCCAAAATTTCAACGTTTTGGTCTCCGAACCACTTAGTTATCACTTTTGCCTTATGGCACGGTGCTCCATCGTGCTGGAAAATGCATTGTTCTTCACCAAACTGTTGTTGGATTGTTGGAATAAGTTGCTGTTGGAGGGTGTTTTGGTACCATTCTTTATTCATGGCTGTGTTTTTGAGCAAAATTGTGAATAAGCCCACTCCCTTGGATGAGAAGCAACCCCACACATGAATGGTCTCAGGATGCTTTACTGTTGGCATTACACAGGACTGATGGTAGCGCTCACCTTTTCTTCTCTGGACAAGCCTTATGCAACGCAATGATGGCTGCACGCGTTTCTTTGCAGGTCACCATGGTTAACAATGGAAGAACAATGATTTCAAGCATCACCCTCCTTTTAACAGGTCAAGTCTGGAATTTTAACCCAATCAGCATGACATAATGATCTCCAGCCTTGTGCTCGTCAACATTCTCACCTGAGTTAACAAGACGATTACTGAAATGATCTCAGCAGGTCCTTTAATGACAGCAATGAAATGCAGTGGAAAGTTTGTTTTGGGATTAAGTTAATTTTCATAGCAAAGAAGGACTATGCAATTCATCTGATCACTCTTCACAACATTCTGGAGTATATGCAAATTGCTATTATAAAAACTTAAGCAGCAACTTTTGCAATTTCCAATATTTATGTAATTGGCCACTTTTGGCCATGACTGTATGATGTATAGCTATCGACACTCCCTTGGAAGCATAGGTTGGGTGTGTTCCATGGAACCATTGTTTATATGGATGAGTATGAATTTTGGGTATTTTACCCTGGCGGAAATGTGTTTCTTGAAGGAATATGATATGTGAATGTGATTTCCTGAGTGCATGCATCAATTGACTACATTTAGCTGAAGAGTTTAACCCCTTAACGTTGAATGTTGTGAACTTTAAATCAGTGTTGTGAACTTTAAGTGTGGACCTTCTGAAAAGTTGGAATTATAACTTGTATTATTTTTTGAACAGAACTCCCTTTTAGTCACTGAAGTAACTTATATAGGAAGAAGTCTGGCTGGTGTGGATAGGGAATTGGGTATGGGTGGGGAGAGAGACAAACACAAACACTGAAACCGTCACAAATTATGAACAGTAAATGTAGAAGTAGATGAAATATATCAATAAGAGTAGACTGACTACGGAGTCTTTTGATACAGAGTATACTGGTGTAACACCGTAGTTGGTCTCGATAGACACAACTGTGTCTATTTGAGTATAATCAGCCCCTATATATGTTATATATTGAGTGTTGGGGGGAGGTCCATCAGGAACTACAAACTCTCCCAAATATCTGTGTCTCAGGCAAGGGCAAAACCTTCCGCAAGAGTCCCAGATATAATTTTATGTTGTGAGGCAGTAGATAGGGGGAACTGTATTTAACTTGTAGCCTTGCAGCCTACTACAGGCTGAAAGCCAGAGCTGAGATTAAACATTTTTAAATAACCTGAAACAATTAAGAACATGCTGGAAGAAGATGGTCATCATAACATTACATTGCACTATACTATATCATCATGATGATGTGTCATCCCACAGATCTTTCTAAATCCCTGAAAAACTGTTGATTCAAGGCAAAGGGGTCTTCAGGGAGGAGAGGGAATGGGAGGTAGTGGGGGGAGGGGGGGAGAAGTGGGTTGGGGGAGGGGGGGCGAGGGTAAACCTTTGATATTGACTTTTGACTGTGGACGTGTTACCGTCGTACGGTTACCGGTTGTACCTCTGAAAGGTAGACTGGAGTGAATCTGCAATTATAATATATATCTAGGCAATGCAAATGGCAGTATTTCTAGGGGAAGAGGAATATCTTTTTTTTTTTTTTAGGTTGGTGTCAGGTCATAAGGTAGTACCAATTGTTACCACATATTGACCTATTGAACCCTGGGCCTGTTACCATACCCCTATCCTGAACTAGACAGGGGGGTTTAGATTAACGAGGTGGCCACTTCTAACTGGAGCACTGAAAAACCTCTGATACTTTAGATAGTCACGGCGGAGGTGAAGATGGCCGACTCATGCTTCTTATCATTTTATTCACCTTGGTCACGGGAATCTTCTTCCAGGGCTTTATTTTCGGGAAGCACGGAAGCGATGTTGCGTGAACGATGGGCATCCAGGTGGAAACCTCTATAGGCTGAAGGCCTAGGATTGACCACACTTTATTTTAGTCCTCCGGTGTAAGGATCGCTATTCTTTTTCCGTTCTTGAGGATAGAAAGTCCAAACGGATACATCCAGGAGTATGCTATTTTCTGATTCCTTAAAACATCCAGCAGTCAGATATGTAGCAAAGGCCGCAAATGTATTATCTTGCCACAAAATGGGTGTTTTTTTAATACCAGAATATAACAACAGTGTCTAACGCCTGTATTGGACTGTCAGAAATGCAGTAAATACCGCAAATTTATTATCTTGCCCAAAATGGGTGTTTTTTTATACCAGAATATATCAACAGTATCTAACGCTTGGATTGGACTGTCAGAAATGCAGCAAAGGCCGCAAAGGTATTATCTTGCCCAAAATGGGAGTTTTTTTTTAATAACAGTATATAGCAGCAGTATCTAACGCTTGTATTGGACTGTCACAAATGCAGCAATGTCCCCAAAAGTTTTATCGTGCACAAAATGGGTCTTTTTTGAAACCCTGAATATAACTACAGTATTTAAAGCATGTATTTGACTGTCACAAATGCAGCAAAGGCCCCAAATGTAGGGTCTTACAAAAAAATAATAATTTTTAAATCTAGAATATAACTGCAGAATTTACAGCTTGTATTTGACTGTCACAAATTCAGCAAAGGACCAAAAAGTTATTATCTTGCAAAAAATTGGTGTTTTTTTAAACCCTGAATTTAACTGCAGTATTTAAAGCTTGTTGCGTGAACGATGGGCATCCAGGTGGAAACCTCTATAGGCTGAAGGCCTAGGATTGACCACACTTTATTTTAGTCCTCCGGTGTAAGGATCGCTATTCTTTTTCCGTTCTTGAGGATAGAAAGTCCAAACGGATACATCCAGGAGTATGCTATTTTCTGATTCCTTAAAACATCCAGCAGTCAGATATGTAGCAAAGGCCGCAAATGTATTATCTTGCCACAAAATGGGTGTTTTTTTAATACCAGAATATAACAACAGTGTCTAACGCCTGTATTGGACTGTCAGAAATGCAGTAAATACCGCAAATTTATTATCTTGCCCAAAATGGGTGTTTTTTTATACCAGAATATATCAACAGTATCTAACGCTTGGATTGGACTGTCAGAAATGCAGCAAAGGTATTATCTTGCCCAAAATGGGAGTTTTTTTTTAATAACAGTATATAGCAGCAGTATCTAACGCTTGTATTGGACTGTCACAAATGCAGCAATGTCCCCAAAAGTTTTATCGTGCACAAAATGGGTCTTTTTTGAAACCCTGAATATAACTACAGTATTTAAAGCATGTATTTGACTGTCACAAATGCAGCAAAGGCCCCAAATGTAGGGTCTTACAAAAAAAAAAAAAAATTTTAAATCTAGAATATAACTGCAGAATTTACAGCTTGTATTTGACTGTCACAAATTCAGCAAAGGACCAAAAAGTTATTATCTTGCAAAAAATTGGTGTTTTTTTAAACCCTGAATTTAACTGCAGTATTTAAAGCTTGTATTTGACTGTCATAAATGCAGCAAAGGCCCCAAATGTAGGGTCTTGCAAAAAAATTGGTGTTTTTTTAAACCCAGAATATAACTGCAGTATTTACAGCTTGTATTTGTCTTTCACAAAAGCAGCAAAGGCCCCAAATGTAGGGTTTTGCAAAAAAAAATTGTTTTTTTTAAACCCAGTATATAATTGCAGTATTTAAAGCTTGTATTTGACTGTGACAAATGTAGCAAAGGCCCCAAATGTAGTGTCTTGCAAAAAATGGGTGTTTTTTTAAACCCAGAATATAACTGCAGTATTTACAGCTTGTATTTGACTGTCACTAATTCAGCAAATGACTCAAAATGTATTATCTTGCCAAAAAATTGGTGTTTTTTAAAGCTCTGAATATAACTGCAGTATTTAAAGCTTGTATTTGACTGTCAAAAATGCACATATGCTGTGCTGGTGCAATGAACTTGCACAAAATGGCCACCAACGCCCACCTTACTAACAGATGGCTAAAAGTTATTTTTCTGTGTCACTAGCAAACTAGTTAACTAGCACTTCTGATAACAGATTATTTCATATTCTCTCCCTCACAGCAGCAGCATCCTATCCCTACACTAGTAAGAGCACAGTGATGTGTAGCGTTACGCGACTCCTGCTTATATAGAGGCTGGGTCACCTGCTGCACTGGCCAATCGCAGCCATGCCTTTAGTAGGCATGGCTGTGATGACTTCTAAGGGCACAAGAGTTAAACACTTGTTGATTGGCTGTTCTGCATCCTTTCAAAAAGACATTAAGTTGCCGAACACCAAACTCAAACCCAAACTTTTAATGAAACAGAGCTCGAGTGATCATGTGTTGATCATGAATATTCTAATCGTGAATTTTTATCACAAATATTGGCACTTCGAGAATTCGTGAATATCTAGAATATAGTGCTATATCTTCATAATGGCGAATATTCTAGATTTTTTTTCATCAGTACCCATGATCCCTCATTGCTTCTTGCTTGTGGGCCAATGAGAAGGCTGCAATATCTATAACTTTAGGGGTAGTGTTGATTGCAAATTTTCGTATCGCAAATTTTTATCGTGATTTTTCCTATTGCCGAATAATGACGAGATCACCAATTCTCCTATATGCAAATATATGACAAATATTTGAGAAACATCGAAAATTCTAATATTGCACCTGCCGCTCATCACTGCCCCCAGGGCATCAGCCCACTGGTAAATTTCCCTGTACAGTCTATGGCCAATCCATCCCTGACTATAGTTCGTTGTGAATGGCTGAAGCTGACGGCAAGGCATTATGGGTAAGACCTTTTTCATCTTCTCATCTTTTTTGTATTCTGACAAACTCCATAAAATTCAGATTAACAAAACCAAAGTTTTTGCGGAAATTTGTAACACATTTGATTCACTCATCTCTAACCGGGAGCGGTCCATGGGACCACGGGCTGGATTCCTGCTGAGAGCAGGAGCGCACGGCGTCATTGGTTGCTATGACGCCGTGCGCTCCCTGTTGCCGCCGCAATACAGCAGTACACTGGTATGATCCACGGCCGTGTGCATTCGGCCTAAGACTGCAATTTCATGGTCTAATCTACTCTTATCCCAAAGTGAGCTGGATGTACCAAATGTATTAAGAGGTACATGCATCTTAAAAATTGTAGCATCTTTCATTTATCTTTTGTCATTACTTACAGCAATTTCTGGTCTATTAGTCTGCAGAAGGTCATGCCCCCATACTAAACACAACCCACTTTCCAAATCACTTTTAAAACTTTACAAGAGATATACAACTTAGAATAAAGTTGCAAATTTTTCCATAAATGTGATCTGCTCCAAAGTTCGCAACTTTATTACACCACAAAACTGGCATAAACCCATTGTTGAATTCCCTCTTCCCCCTTACACTGAACAGCAACCTTCTGTATTGTGACAGTTATCAATCTTGAAAAAAAAAAAAAGGAGAAAGCAATTCCACTCTAAAATAGTAGTTTCTTTAATCAGATCTATTTCTAATCAGCACATAGGGGGTCATTTATTATTGTGAAATGCACCTAAATTAGGCATATTTCCGGTGCAGCTATCTTTGCTCCGCTCACGCCCGGTCTAAAAAAGTGGGTGTGGTGTGGGAGGGGAAGGGGCAGGGTGGCAGGCCCATTTCATTTACCATTTTCAACGCTTGTTTCAGGCGTAGAAAAAGGTCTAAATGTAAGACAGCTCGGTGCGGCAAGCTCTTTGCACTAAAATGGATAAAGTGAGTATGATTTTTAACGCCATTTCAGGGAAAATTGATTAGTTATCACAAATCACAAAGAAATTCGGCTTCGCTGCAAATCAAATTTTTCCTGAAATTCAGATTGAAGGATACTTCAATTCACTGAACCCTAACTAGAACATTTACATTTTTCCGTCACTCCCTAATCTGTACATAAATATTTTTTGTCATGGTTGCAGTCTATATCCATTATTGCTGTATCATACATTTCATAAAAATCCCTTTAAACATATATACTGTATATATGAGTAAAAGCTATAATATAATAATTTCAATTTAACAGTCTATAACATGTCCATAACAAGAAGCAAACATAATATTATTCACATCAGATACTGTGCATAACCAATAGACAGTAGATGACATCTCTGCCTATTGTTTTTGTTCCTAAAACGCTGTAGGCCACGACTTTAGGTTTGACATTTTAGAGAGAGTTGCTTAAGAGGAAGAAATGTTCTCATCTTGACAGTGATAATTTAGTTTTAAAGACAGAATCCATCATGTAGCACATTTAAAGTAAAGTGCTGCCTCCAGACCAATTTACTCATGCATTACAAGCATGTACCTCTATGTTTGTGACAGTGCATTATCTACTATGGCAATTGTCTACATTAAAACTATAGTAAGCAATTGAAATAGTATTCATCTCGCTAAAATCCCTGGTGATTCCAAGAACTTACTCAAGCCTTGGGAAATACAAAAACAATGCTCCACACTTTCCTGCATGTAGGGCAAAAAATGAAGTCTACATTTTAATGTCATGGTACACTAATACAATTTATGGTAGATAAACTCTCATACAACTACAATTCTACCAGTGTTTATTAGTATTATTAAGCAACCACATTTAACTAAGCTTACATAGAGATGCATGATTCATAATTCAGCATATTTGTTTTGCATTATGACTTATTTCTATAAAAAAAAAAAATATTTGTAAAATAAAACATGTTATTTTTCTAAATGTAGAACAAAAAAAAATCATACATTGCTTATTTAGTTATTTTAGGTTACACAATGCTGCACACCCACTCCAGCGCTAGCAGTAGGTCAGTGGAGGTATTACAGAGATACACCAATGTGTAAGTTTCTAAACAGATGCCTGAAATTATTGTCAGGTCACGGAAAGTCAATTAAAACCCTTATGGCTAGTGATGGACGAACATTGGCAGGGACGGATCACATGTTCGCGAACCGCGCGTTCGCGGCATGCGCTATTGACTTTAATGGCAGGTGAACCTGGAAAACCTTCAGGTCATATTTGCAGCCACCAAATACTTACTAGAAGTGCACAAATATTCCCACAACATGGACAGTGACATACTAGAGGGTATCAATGGCAAAAATTCCCACACAAATATGCATTTTAATCAGGGGCCATTTTTATGTGTCTTAAAGGGAAACTCTTAAAAATGTGCCCTGCTGGAGCATAGACATTTTTTATTTTAGGCCACGGGAGTACAAGCCCCAAAAATTAGGCATTCATCTGACAGAAAATAATTTGTGATGATATGGCTGGAGGTACATTAGGCGATCACTAGCTAAAAATTTTACTGTAGGCCAGTATAGGTCCAAAAAATTAGGCATTCACTTGTGATGATGTGGCTGGAGGTACATTAGGCACCCCCCTGGAATTCATCCAGCATTGCGACTTCCTCATCTTCCTGCTCCTGCTCCTCAACGGCTTAATCAATGACATGATGCACGCTCCAGAAAGAAGGCGTAAGGTACGATATCACTGATGGTGCCATGGCTGCAACTGACCAGTTTGGTGATCTCATCAAATGGCCGCAAAAGTCTTTATGTGTCGTGCATGAACAGCCACTGGCGCGGTGAAAAGAAACCAAGCTCCCCAGAAGCTGTCCTGCTGCAGAGCTCGTACAGGTAGTCATTAATGGCACGTTGCTGCTGGAGCAGCATACCAAGCATATACAAGGTGGAGTTCCAGCGCGTCGGGCTGTCACAAATCAGACATCTGACGGGCAAGTGGTGTCACCGCTTTACGTCAGTAAGGCGAGCCATGGCCGTGTAAGATCTTCTAAAATGGCCAGAGATTGTCCTGGCCTGCTGCAAGATGTCCTGGACCCCGGGGTGTTTGGCAACGAATCACTGCACGACTAAGTTCAGGACGTGTGCCATGCACGACGCGTGTGTCATTTTGCCCTGTTTCGGCGCACTCAGCAGATTTGTCGCAGACCACTTTACCAACTGTCAAATTAAGCGGAGTTAGTCACTGATCGGCCTGTGACTGCAGAGCTGAAAGCTGTGCAGGACTGGTGTGGCTCCATAGCCAATTCTGTCAGGGTCTCTCTGAGAGGCTTTTCATGAAAATCCTAATTCATTGGAAGCAGCTATGTCACTTGCTGTACATCTTTATAGATGCCTGAGGGAGAGATCTAGGGGTCCTCAACTTCAGGACGTACTGTCCAACAAGGCTACTGCTTCCTTTGACACTTATGGTGGAGAGACACTGGTGGTTGCGCCTTGTGATGAGCCTATGCAGTTAGGAGGAGCCACTCCTGGAACTACTGGAAAAAGCTTGGGTCATGTGAAAGGAGTCTGATTTTGTTGTGGCAAGAGGGGACATTTTGTGAATATTTGTCCGTACTTGCAGCATCAAGGTAAAAACAAAAATAAAAAAGATATTTAATCCCCAAATTACTATTGATAGTGTGGGTGGGGAGCAATAAAACCTACTTTTGTCTTTTACTGGTAATACCCATTCTCTCCTGTCTGCTGAGGTGGCACTGGAGTCCAAAACTGTGAAAATAGAAGCATTTATTGACAGTGGGGTAGGAGTTACCTTGACTGATGGACAGTTTGTCACATTCACAGGTTGACTACTAATGCATTAGAGAAAAGTATTTCTGTCTTTGCAATTGACTCAGCACCTCTCACCCAAAAATGTCTGTCGCAGGTAGTGAATGACATTTATTTAAGAGTGGGAGAATCTATCTCCTGTTATGTGTTGGAGGGTCTGCCTGCTCTGTTGGTGTTGGGTCTACCATGGTTAAGCAAACATAACCCTAACATCGACTGGCAAGCGAGACAGATTCTTGCATGGACAACTGTCTTAATGCATCGTTTTCTATGGTTACCATTAAAATTGTAACCTTGTTCCTTTCTGAGTTTTCTGATGTGTTCTCTGAGAGTTGTAATCAGGAGTTGCCTCCGCCCCGGGAGTATGACTGTCCCGTCAATCTTATTCCCTGACCAAAATGACCAAATTTTGGTTGCATAGTCATACAGAGTATATGCGAGAGTATATCACCGAGAGTTTGGCAAAGTACATATTAGACCATCCAAGTCTCCAGTGGCTGCTGGGTTTTTCTTTGTAAAGAAAAAGGAAGGTACCCTGAGGCCATGTCTGGACTTCCATGAGCTCAATCGTATTACCGTACATGATCCTTACCCCCTTTACTTTGATTCTGGATTTGTTTACTCAGATTGTCAGTGCCATGTAGTGATGAGCGGGAGGGGCCATATTCAATTTAGCAATATTTTGCGAATATTCGATTGAATATTCGTCTTATATTCTGCAAAATCGAATATCTGTCATTATTCTATTTATCGCGATTAATATTTTATGAATATTCACTATATTGCTATATATTCTTGTTTTAGAATATGACAAATATTCTAAAAAACAAAGTTATAGCATTATAGCGAATATTCGCAAAATACACATATAGACTGCAATTTCACTAATGCAGTGCTATAATCATTTTTTTTTATAGTCTAATTTTTTTTGTCTCTTTCTAAACTTCAGATTTTGAAAAAATTCACCCTATTAAAAAAAATACTATAGCACTATATTAGCTAAATTGCAGTCTGCCATTAATAGTAGGCCTCAGCGGGACATGACTTGACGCAGAGGGACAGTCTATTACAGACCAACAGACACCCTGCCCCCAGGCATAAACGTTTGTGAACTAGGGTGCAAATGCAGCTCAGCTAAACAGGCAGCCATGTTAACTAAGGGCTGCTATTTTTCAGATTCATTACACATGTGCATTACAGCTCTGGAAGTGCAGGGTGGGATCGTGGGATGCTTGTGAATATGTTATATATACCAAATTATAGTAATGTGTGCACATATTTACCCTCCCGGTGGGGGGTGTAGACCACCTCTTACTTTTTTTCTGGAGCTGGGGGGGGGCAGAATCTGGTGGCCGGGATGGTCTGGCCTCCTCCTTTGTCGCCTCTGTCTCGCCAACATCTTGGGGGGAAGTGGCCACCACATTTTCTCCCTCCTCCTGCTCCTCACACTCCTCCTCCTCCTCCATGGGCACCTCCTTTTTGTTTTTGTTTTTTTGTTGTGGCGGACAGAGGGAACGGGTTGACCTGTAATAATGACACAATGTTAAGAATTTATACAAACAACTCATAATAAATCATAGCAAAGGTAAAGATCAAGAAATTCCAATATGGAGGAATCGGCATGGGATTACAAATTATACCAATAGTGGATTTGCCTCATTTTGTTGGTAAAAAAAAGTGCTATGGATGGGTAGAACTAGTCTAAGTTACAAGGAGGTAGGATGAGGTAACATGGTATTTGTTAGGAAGGTGCTCTAAGAGTATTGTGACTGGGTTATTGATGTTTTGGGAAATCAAACAGTTCGGAAATTAGATAAGTCATTAATAGATGGTGTTATGATGGGTATACAATTTTTTGTGGCTGCCAGCGATAGACTGTCTGCCAAGCTGCATTTTGAAGATCTGCTGCCAACCCGCCCCCAATCCCTGTTGATTTAGCTGTCACGGTACTTTATAATTAGAAGTAAGATTAAAGTCTCCCCTTTAACTGTGACTTTGACTGTGACCGCCCCTTTAACAGTGACTTTGACGGTGATCGGCCCTTTAACAGTGACTTTCACGGTGACTGCCCCTTTAACTGTGAACTCCACAGCGCCCGTAAGTTGGCAGTTAGGATTTAAGTGAAAGGTTGGCAGGCTTGTATTGGATAATACAGGTCTTTTTTGGGAATATATTTTGGAAACGGTACCTCCTAGAGAGCCGAGACCCCCGCAAGATTTCTTTCCAGGTAGCAAGGGATGTGTACACCAAGTTTCATTGAAATTTTTGAAGGTTTTGTGGAACATGCACACATACATCTTTTTATATATATACAGTATATATATATATATATATATATATATATATATATAAAATATATATATATATAAAAATATATATATATATATATATATATATATATATATATTTATATATATATATATATATATATATTCTTGAATCCCATGCAAATTGTGTGGGGGATGTATGTAATGGTCGGGGACTTTGAACGTAATACTGATGTTTGCAGTTTATGTAGCTATAAACAAAGATATCTATATATATTTATGTGTGTGTGTGTGAAATTTATGAAATCATCCGGTTACATCATACATCAGTACCGCGCTGTGTGTATAATAATATATATACAATCTCAGCGAGGTAGAGATGTATGATGTAACCGGAAGATTTTGTACATGTCACACCAGGTATTAAGTAATCATTTGAAAAGGGATGAAATACGGATGTAGTAGAGTTAACACACATGCTTTATGAGACATGTTATGTAAACTTAATGCAATTAAATACGTTAAGATATTTTTTTTTTATGGCTTTTGTTTCAAGATTACGTGATGAGTTAAGAAATTTGAGTTAAGAGGCTGTGTGTTAACCATACTACATCTGTACAGATTAGCAGCATAACTGAATATTTACATTACTGAGTGTTGTAGAGAGAGATACAAAAATCATGTAAGAATTGTACCGGGGCATAATCGCTGACTATATTCTTCAACCCGATCTGGGTGTAGGCGTTTGAGGTTGCAATATTTTTTTTTGAATGGCCTTGGGGTCGTGCAATATCCCGCTTTTAAATTCGGCCCGGACAGACCATACAATTGCCTCTTTTTCAACCCTTTTCCAGGTCCAAGGGTATCCCTGCTCCAGAAAGAGCTGAAGGATAAAGATGGAAGCATATAATCACAATTTTTTTTATTATACAAATATTCAAAAAAATATCCACTACAAAAAAAGCAAAAAGTAGTTATGTCTTTAAAGGGGAAATATTAGATTTAAAGTTACCAATATAAGATCGGATTATATTGTGATTATATGTATGTGAGGTCTGAGCAATCAGATATTAGCCAGCAAAAGCTGTGCTGTACCTGTCTAGTTAAGCGACGGTACGGTATTGGGTAAACTGCTGGTGCCTTCCCGTGCTGCACCCTGGGTAACGCAAAATGAGCCAGCAAATACTTTTGGTCCAACAAAATAAGCTTATGGACATACATTTAAATCTATATACATTGTGTGTATGGTATATAGCAGTGATGGCGAACCTATCAGAGAAAGAGTGCCCAAACTACAACCCAAAACCCACTTATTTATCGCAAAGTGCCAACATAGCAAGTTAACCTAAATACTACAGTCCAATATAGTATATATTCCATGTACTTTATCACTTAGCTATAATATCCTGCCTACATTCAGTGTGCTGCCTGTGCTGTTCATAGTGCGCAATGCGCTGATGAATGGCAGGAAAAGTCTAAGGCATATTGGTACACCATAGATTTTTTTCCAAGGTGTGGGTGCCCAAAGAGAGGGCTCTGAGTGCCACCTCTGGCACCCGTGCCATAGGTTCGCCAACACTGGTATATAGTGTGTGGTATATATTGCATGGCAAGAAAATGGACGTGCTATGTGCATGTGATAGATATTTATCTGTTGTCCATACATACATGCTACTGACATAGTGCTGCAAAGTAACAAGAATACTCAGTGCACCAATCAGTAGTATCTACTATTGGAAGGGGGGGGTGCGGCGGAGGAAAAAAAATATATATATTTTTTTTGTATCAATGTAGTTCCTATTCGCATACACGAATATTTAGCAACACTTAATCAACATATAAATAATTTATACGTAAATCGAGTGTTGCTAAATATTGTTCTGCCATGCATGTAATATGAAATAAAATACAGTGCTGTAATACTATATTGCTTACAGTGAGAATAACTACTTATTTTTTAAATCGAATTTGCCCCATTTTTGATCGCCGATTTTAATACAGGCAGACTGCCAAACTCCACTGGTAGTAAAACCGAAGCAGAAAGCAGGGCACATGACACGTGACATGATTACGTCACTCATAAGATCACTTCCTCACGCGATCATTAATAACATTCCCAATTTTCTGCTAAAAATCCGAAATTCGAATAACAAGATTGATTCCACCCTGCTTCTTAAAATATAGTGAATATTCAAAAAAAACAAATGTAGATTGTAGAATCAATCAATTTAGCTAATATAGTGGTATAATCTTCTTTGTCTAATAGTTACTTTATTTCTCTTATGAACTAAGACTCTTAAAAGAAAGATTATAGCACTATAGTAGCTAAATTGTGCTATGTTTGTATTTTACGAATATTCGCTAAATTGCTATATATCCTTGTTTTAGAATATGATGAATATTCCAAAAAAATGACTATATAGCAATATAGTGAACATATTCATTATTTAGAATATTCACCAATTATTTTCAATATGAAAAAATTATTCTTTATAGCTTAATTTGCTTGTGAGCCAATGACTCATTGGCCCACAGGCACAAAGCAGTGAGGGATCATGTTTTCAGATGTTTAAATTTCCGAATATTCAATATAGCGAATATATAGCACTATATTCAAAATATTTGCAAATTCTCGAAGTTGCGGTACTCGCTTAAAAAAATTGTTATTCGAATATTCGCGCTCAACACTAGGGCCAAGGTGTTCTCTAAATTGGATCTAAGGCGGGCATATAATCTGGTAAGGATCAAGGAGGGGGATGAGTGGAAGACTGCATTTAATACCCCTGAGGGTCATTTTGAAAACCTGGTCATGCCCTTTGGGTTAACCAATGCTCCTGTGGTTTTTCAACACTTTGTTAACGATATCTTTCATCATCTGGTGGGGAGGTTTGTCGTTGTATACTTTAATGACATCTAATTTATTCACCTAATATGGAGACTTATCAGGATCATGTGAGACAGGTGTTAAAGATCCTAAGAGAGAATAAGTTGTATGCTAAAATGGAAAGTGTGTATTTGCTGTACAGAAAGTACAATTTCTGGGTTACAAGCTCTCAGCCTCAGGTTTTTGTATGGATCCCGAGAAGGTCTGTGCCATTGGACTGGAAACGACCCGCAAATCTGAAAGTGCTTATACTGTTTTTGGGGTTTAAAAACTACTAACGTAAATTTATCTTGAACTATTCATTGGTGGTTAAACCTTTAACAGACATGACTAGGAAGGATGCTGATATTTCTATCTGGTCTGATGCGACTTTACAGGCCTCTTCTGCTGTGAAATAATGTTTTGCTTCGGCCCCTATTCTGGTGCAACTGGACGTGTCTCAGACATTTATTGTTGAGGTTGACGTGTCCGAGGAAGGGGTAGAAGCAATATTGTCGTAGGGTCCTTCACCAAGTAAATGGCGCCAATGTGCATTTTTCTCAAAAAAACTTGACTGCTGAAAGGAATTATGATGTAGGGAATAGGGAATTGCTGGCCATTAAGTTGGCGTTCAAGAAATGGTGGCATTGGAAGGAGCAATTCATCCTATTATGGTAATTACAGATCACAAGAATCTGGCCTGCCTGGAGTCGGCTAAGCAACTGAACCCAAGGCAGGCAAGATTGTCATTGTTTTTCACCAGATTTACGTCATTGCCACTTACCACCCTAGGGTTAAGAACGTCACGGCAGATGTTTTTTTGCGTAGCTTTCTTGGGGGATGGTGAGTTTAATGACCCTAGTCCCATTTTATCTGAAGGGGTAGTCATATCCTCTCTTTATACTGATCTCGAGGCCAGGGTGTTGTAGGCACAGGAGGATGCTCTGGACTCTTGTCCTTCGAGGAAATTTTTCTCTCCGAATTACATCACAAGATGTTCGAAGAACATCATTGTACGGTGCTTGCTGGGTAGTAATGAGCTAATTTTTATCTCGAATATCGCCACTTCGAGAATTTACAAATATTTCAAATATAGTGCTTTATATTTGTTATATTGAATATTCGTCAGATTTTACATCAGAACACATGATTCCTCCCTACTTCTTGAGTCATTGGCCCACAAGCAACTTAAGCAGGGAGGAATCATAACTTCAGATGGAAAAAAATGGGAATATTCTAAAAAACGAATATACTGTATAGCACTATATTGAATATAGTGCTATATATTAGCTTTTTAGAATATTCGTCATGTTTTTCCATCTTAAGTCGTGATTCCTCCCTGTTTAAGTTGCTTGTGGGCCAATGACTCATTGGTCCACAAGCAAGAAGCATTGCTGGGCACCCTGGGAGCAGATCAACTGTCAATCTCATCTTTTGCAGATTCTCGTGGCCGGGTTTGCGTAAGTGTGTTGAGGACTATTTGTCAGCCTGTGGTACCTGTGCACGTGCTAAGATGACACATACTAGGCCTTCTGGATCTCTGCTTCCATTGCCCATCCCGTCCAGACCTTGGACCCACAGTTTTTCTGAATTCTTTGGGAATAAACGTGAATCTGGTGGTTGTCAATTGTTTTAGTAAAATGGCACACTTTATTGCATTACCTAGTCTATCCAATGCTAAAACTCTTGCACAGATGTTTTTCATCATGAAACTACATGGCATTTCCTCTGATGTGGTGTCCGATAGAGGGACTCAGTTTGTTTGCAGATTCTGGAAAGCTTTCTGTACTCGTCTGGGTGTACAATTGTCCTTCTCTTCGGCTTTTCATCCTCAGTTGAACGGACAGACGGAGCACACTAATCAGAATCTCGAGATTTACTTGAGATGTTTGGTTTCAGAGAATCAGGCAGAGTGGTCTTCATTTTTGTTGTTAGCTGAGTTTGCTATAAATAACCATAGACAGGAATCCACTGATAAGTTGCAGTTTTTTGGGGCATATGGGTTCCATCCACAGTTTGGTACTTTTTCTGGTGCTCAAAATTCTGGCATTCCTGAGGAGGAATGATTTTCCTCTTATTTGTCTTCTATTTGGCTGAAAATCCAAAATAACCTGAAAAAGATGGGCAACAGGTATAAGCGTGCGGCTGACAGGAGACGTATGAGTGGTCCAGACCTGAGAGTGGGTGATTCTGTGTGGTTGTCAACCAGAAAAATTAAACTTAAGGTGCCATCTTGGAAGTTGGGCCAAAGATTTATTAGTCCATTTAAGATCACTGCCATTGTTAACCCTGTAGCCTTCAGTCTTGAACTTCCTCAGGCATTGAAAATCCTTAACATATTTGATAAATTGTTGTTAAAGAAATGTGTTGAACCTGTTGAACCATCATCCTTACCTCCTGCTCCTGTCAAGGTGGATGGAAATTTAGAATTTCAGATCAGCAGGATTGTGGACTCCCGAGTTCTCCAGAGATCCCTCCAGTATCTCATTCTTTGGAGAGGTTACGGATTAGAGGAGAGGATGTGGGTTCCAGGGACCAGTGTTAATGCTAGTGGTCTGGTGAGAGCATTCCACAGAGCTCATCCTGATAAGGTCGGTCCTTTGAGCCCAGAGGTCACCCGTAGAAGGGGAAGTAATGTCACACCTGTGACAGGTGTTAGAAGGTCTAAAAGACTGACTGCACATGAGTGATCTCACAGTCTCTTTTGGTTTCACTTTGTCTGTGTGTTGCTGGTATATCCACACCTCCTGTTCAGGTGTGGATCATGTGACATTTACCTCTCTCTATTTAGTCTGACTTTACCCATCACTCCTTGCACTGGATAGCTTCATTTGGTTTTGGAAGAGCTGGAGTGTGGTTCTTGATGAAGTCCTGTTCATCCATCATCCTCAGAAGTTAAGTGTTCCGCTTGTTGTATTTTGAATCCCCCCCATGGTTGTTTACTAGGCCTCAGTGAGACGATGGTTCCTTCACCAGGGAAGGAACGGGTTGTGTCTGCCCTGTCATTATCTTTAAGACATCCGAGGGTCCCCAGGGTTTTCTAGGTTCCTGTGTATGGGCATCTCTACCATCGAGAGATACCCATATGGATAGGAGTTAGGGCCAGGAGCAGGGTCTTATAGCTGGTGACCCTTTTCGTTCCCTAGCGGTGAGGCCTAGTTTCTTTCCTCTTCCTTCTTGTTGTATTTTGGTGTTCTCCCCTACTACATCCGTGACAGTAACATTGTACTACAGCCATTTACGTGGTGTAGAAAAAGGAATTATATGCAAGCCCTATTAGTTATTCTGCGGTGAATTGCAATTGAAATGTTTCTATTTTTTAGGGTGTAAAAATAGGAAGAAAATGAACAAATATATTTCATAATTGGCATTCAGCTGTGAAGTTGCATTGTACTACAGCCATTTACATGGTGTAGTTAAAATAAAATATAAATATGTCCTATTAGCTGTTCTGTGGTGAATTGTGATTGTTTTTTTTAGGTGTAGTTATAGAAAAAATAATATGTCTTAGTTGACCTTCTGCGGTGAATTGTGGTTATTTTTTTGGGGGGTTTATTAAGCAGAAAAAAATAAAAAGTATATATATATATATATATATATATATATAT
This sequence comes from Bufo gargarizans, assembly GCF_014858855.1. NCBI lineage: Eukaryota > Metazoa > Chordata > Amphibia > Anura > Bufonidae > Bufo > Bufo gargarizans. Next base: position 171,464,882 of record NC_058085.1, read on the forward strand.
ACAGTACAGACCAAATGTTTGGACACACCTTCTCATTCAAAGAGTTTTCTTTATTTTCATGACTATGAAAATTGTAGATTCATGCTGAAGGCATCAAAACTATGAATTAACACATGTGGAATTATATACATAACAAAAAAGTGTGAAACAACTGAAAATATGTCATATTCTAGGTTCTTCAAAGTAGCCACCTTTTGCTTTGATTACTGCTTTGCACACTCTTGGCATTCTCTTGAAGAGCTTCAATAGGTAGTCACCTGAAATGGTCTTCCAACCGTCTTGAAGGAGTTCCCAGAGATGCTTAGCACTTTTTGGCCCTTTTGCCTTCACTCTGCGGTCCAGCTAGCCCCAAACCATCTCAATTGGGTTCAGGTCAGATGACTGTGGAGGCCAGGTCATCTGGCGCAGCACCCCATCACTCTCCTTCATGGTCAAATAGCCCTTACACAGCCTGGAGGTGTGTTTGGGGTTATTGTCCTGTTGAAAAATAAATGATGGTCCAACATAACGCAAACCAGATGGAATAGCATGCCGCTGCAAGATGCTGTGGTAGCCATGCTGGTTCAGTATGCCTTCAATTTTGAATAAATCCCCAACAGTGTCACCAGCAAAGCACCCCCACACCATCACACCTCCTCCTCCATGCTTCACGGTGGGAACCAGGCATGTAGAGTCCATCCGTTCACCTTTTCTGCGTCGCACAAAGACACGGTGGTTGGAACCAAAGATCTCAAATTTGGACTCATCAGACCAAAGCACAGATTTACACTGGTCTAATGTCCATTCCTTGTGTTCTTTAGCCCAAACAAGTCTCTTCTGCTTGTTGCCTGTCCTTAGCAGTGGTTTCCTAGCAGATATTCTACTATGAAGGCCTGATTCACACAGTCTCCTTTTAACAGTTGTTCTAGAGATGTGTCTGCTGCTAGAACTCTGTGTGGCATTGACCTGGTCTCTAACCTGCAATTTCTGAGGCTAGTGACTCGGATGAACTTATCCTCCGCAGCAGAGGTGACTCTTGGTCTTCCTTTCCTGGGGTGGTCCGCATGTGAGCCAGTTTCTTTGTAGCGCTTGATGGTTTTTGTGACTGCACTTTCTCAGACTGACTGACCTTCATTTCTTAAAGTAATGATGGCCACTCGTTTTTCTTTACTTAGCTGTTTTTTTCTTGCCATAATACAAATGTCTATTCAGTAGGACTATCAGCTGTGTATCCACCTGACTTCTCCACAACACAACTGATGGTCCCAACCCCATTTATTAGGCAAGAAATCCCACTTATTAAACCTGACATGGCACACCTGTCAAGTGAAAACCATTTCAGATGACTACCTCTTGAAGCTCATCAAGCGAATGCCAAGAGTGTGCAAAGCAGTAATCAAAGCAAAAGGTGGCTACTTCGAAGAACCTAGAATATGACATATTTTCAGTTGTTTCACACTTTTTTGTAATGTATATAATTCCACATGTGTTAATTGATAGTTTTGATGCCTTCAGTGTGAATCTACAATTTTCATAGTCATGAAAATAAAGAAAACTCTTTGAATGAGAAGGTGTGTCCAAACCTTTGGTCTGTACTGTATATATATATATATATATATATATATATATATATATACACAGTTGCAAGAAAAAGTAACTTTTTCGACCTGCACTGTGAATGTTTACATGGTGTGTTAAATAAAAACATGGTAACATTTAATTATTTGTGTGTTATTAGTTTAAGCAGACTGTGATTGTCTATTGTTGTGACATAGATGAAGATCAGATCACATTTTATGACCAATTTGTACAGAAATCCATATCATTCCAAAGGGTTCACATACTTTTTCTTTCAACTGTATATATATATATATATATATATATATATATATAGATATATAGTCCAGAAAATGAAGGGCAAGCCACAATCCTATCTAACCAATCCTATATTGTATTCTACATTGAGACCACTTGGTTTAAGTAAGTTAAGTACATAGATCAACTCTAGTTATTTTTTCTTTAACAGAGTGGATCTATTACCTCCTCGTCTTGGCATAGGTACATGATTAATTATGTAACATTTGAGGTCCCTTTCAACATGTTTCATTTCAAGAAAGTGTTTTGAGAATGGCATGTCAGAGTGCTTCTTCCTAATAGATAATCTGTGGTTATTGAGGTGTGTTTTTAAGTCCGTGGAGGTCTCCCCCAAGTATAATATTTTACATGGGCAGGTAAGGACATACACAACATAACATGAATTGCAAGTTAGATGGAACTGTATTGGATATTGCTCCCTTGTGTGGGGGTGCAGGAAACCTCTGCCTTTTACTATATAGCGACAATTTACACACCCAAGATATTTTAAAACAACCAAGTCCGGCTGAAGTTATTGTGGTTTATTTCACCATTTTACTTGGGCCAATATCAGCTCTTACAAGTTGATCAAGCAAACTTTTTGTTCTACGATATGACATCATTGGTAATGACTGGAATTCAATAACAGATTTGTGACAACCCTTTAATATATTCCAATGTTTTTAAATAATTTTGGAAATGTCCATACTATGTTCTGTATATGTAGAAATGAATGGAATTCTTTTAGTGTTGGCACAAATCTGCTTTTTGGAAAGTATTGTATTGTTGTTGTCATAAATTCTGTCCCTTTGTTTCTTTAAAAGTTTAGGAGGATAACCTCGATCCAGAAATTTGCCCACCATTATATTCAAGGTGTTATCAAGTGCCACTGGATCTGAGGTAATCCTCTGCGCCCTAACAAATTGTGAATAGGGCAAAGATTTGATCATAGATCTCGGTTGGCTACTATTGTATTCTAGAAGAGAGTTTTTGTCAGTTGGTTTAGTGAATACTTCTGTATCTAATTTACCATCGAATAGAGTAACCTTAGTATCCAGAAATTGTATCTCTCTATGGGAGTGCACAAGTGTAAACTGTAAAGTATCATCAACACCATTCAGGAAATCCTGGAACTCGAGTAATTGCGGTAGATAACCTGTCCATATGAGGAAGATGTTGTCCACATAACGCCACCACGCCAGTACATGACTGTACTGGTGGGAAACGTAGACTACATCCTCCTCATAGGCCCGCATATAGATGTTAGCGTAGGTTGGGCCACATTGGAACCCATCGCCACGCCTTGATGCTGTATGTAATACTGATCTTGAAACAAAAAATAATTGTACCACAATGTTATTTCTAACAACACTAAAATAAACTGACATGCCTGTTCGGTAAATGAGGATTGTTGTAACATATATGACACCACTTTCAGCCCTTTACAGTGATGCTAAAATTACATTATCTAAATGCAATACATTGATGGAATGCAGTTTATTTTAAAAAAAAATTATGTATCCAAGATACATGAATCTGCTCCAATGGTGAAATTGCATAGTAACTTATCAAGAAAAATAGCAATGTGGCTGAAAATGGACTCAGAGCTGGACACTATGGGACGACCAGGTGGATCAATTAAAGATTTATGAATCTTTGGTAATATATACAGTACAGACCAAAAGTTTGGACACACCTTCTCATTCAAAGAGTTTTCTTTATTTTCATGACTATGAAAATTGTAGATTCACACTGAAGGCATCAAAACTATCAATTAACACATGTGGAATTATATACATTACAAAAAAGTGTGAAACAACTGAAAATATGTCATATTCTAGGTTCTTCAAAGTAGCCACCTTTTGGTTTGATTACTGCTTTGCACACTCTTGGCATTCTCTTGATGAGCTTCAAGAGGTAGTCACCTGAAATGGTTTTCACTTCACAGGTGTGCCCTGTCAGGTTTAATAAGTGGGATTTCTTGCCTTATAAATGTAAGCAGTAGCGTCCTGGCTGCCGTGGTAACCAATTGGAGCCCCAGCGATTAACTGGGACTCCGATCGGAACTATCGCTCCGCTGCCACCAATGATGGGGGGTTGTTAACCTGTGGCCATTGCCACCAATAATTTTAATTGGGGGGGAGGGGAGGACGCACTGGACACCAATGATTTTAATAGGGTGGCTGCACTAACCACAAATGATTTTAATAGGGGGGTGGGGCTGGGTGGCCGCACTGGCCACCAATGATTTTAATACTGGGGAGGCAGGGGGGGCCGCACTGGCCACCAATAATTTTAATACTGGGGAGGGGGGTCTGGCCCCTGCTGCCTGGCAGCACCCGATCTCTTAGAGGGAGCTGAGATCCGCACAATTAACGCCTCAGGTGTGTCACCTGAGGGGTTAATTGTGCGGATCTCAGCCCCCTGTAAGAGATCGGGTGCTGCCAGGCAGCAGGGGGCAGTTATGTACATCGTTCTTAGTATATTCTAACTTGAAGCGTCGCCATCACCATGGGAACGCCTCTGTGTTAGAATATACTGTCGGATCTGAGTTTTCACGATCGTGAAAATTCAGATCTGAAAAAGCTAATACTATTATTTTCCGTTATAACCATTTTAGAACGTAAAATAATAAAGTGGAGTTCGGGTCCCCATTGACTTCAATGGGGTTCGGGTCCAAGTTTGGATCAAGTTCGGGTCCTGAACCCAAACTTTTTTTTAAAGTTTGGCCAAACTCCCGGAACATCTAGGTGTTTGCTCAACTCTAGTCACTGATTATTCTGCCCTTCCTCTGATCTGTCAGAACAATAAGCCCCAAAAACGGATCCTGTCTGTGGAGCATCTGCCTTCACTCGGTCAGCATTTTGTCAGTAATCTATCAGAATTGCTAAAGACAAAAAAAAAAAAAAAACAGAAGTGGATCCAAAAGAGAGATGACACGTAAATGGAATATTTGCAAGACTTCTGTGTTTTGTACCCACTCTTGTTTTTGGCTACCAAATCATAAGCCAATTCTGATGCAAAATAGGGACCATGTCATGCTGGCCTTACAGCTGTTACATTGACAGGATCTGTTGTGCGTCTCATTTTTCCTTCCTTCTGAAAGATCAGAAGGGTGAAATAAATGATGATGTCAGCCAGGCAGAAAGGCAAAATAGCGGCACAGTCATTAAGTGGGGAGAATGCAAACAGCTTAAGGAGACCACAGAGTGGGCCATTGACAGAGTGTGGAGGCGGCAGCAGTATCAGGAGGAGGTCAGAGAGTGGTACAATGACAGTGTGGAGGTGACAGCAGCATCAGGAGGCCACACGGTGGCACAATGATAGAGTGTGGAGGTGGCGACAGCAGCAGCAGAAGAAGTCCACAGGGTGGCACAAGGACATTGTGGAGGTGGTGCAGCAGAAAGAGGCCACAGGAGGCCACAATGACAGTGTGGAGGTGGCGGCAGCAGCAGCAGAAAGAGGCCACAGAATGTGACAATGACAGTGTGGAGGTGGTGGCAGCAGCAGTATCAGGAGGAGGCCACAGGAAGGCATAATGGCAATGTGGAGGTGGCAGCAGCATCAGGAGGCCACAGAGAGCAACAATGACAGAGTGTGGGGGTGGCGGCAGCAGCATCATCAGGAGGAGGCCACAGGGTGGCACAATGACAGTGTGGAGGTGGCAGCAGCATCAGGAGAGCAGATTGGTAAGGTGGCAGCAGCATCAAGACCTCACAAAGTGGCCCATTGACAGAGTGGGGAGTTGGGTGGCAATACCAGTACCAGCTGAAGATGGTGGGTGAAAGAAGGAGCATTTGGCATCAGATTAGTCGCTGAGGCAAATAGCCAGAAGAAACTGGTCTCTTTTGTCAAAGTGTTGGTGTGGCACCATGGATGATCTAGTCTGATGTATCAGGCATTGGTGGGTGGAAATACTGGCTGATCCACGCCTGAATTATCTTGACAAAGGTCATTCTCTCCACATTTTGGGTGGGCAGGCGAGTTCTTCTTGGGGTAATTATGGTCCCCGCCGCACTAAACACCCACTCTGATGACACACTACTGACTAGGCAGGACAGCTTTTCCTGGGCAATCTCGGCCAGTTACAGCCACAAATCCAGTTTGGCTGCCCAGTAGTCCAGCGGATCGTCAATGTGGGGTGGCAGGGTGCTGTCCAATTATGCCACCAACTGCTGGTTCAGGTTCTGCTCCAGGACTAGCTGCTGCTGTTGAGTAGTTTCTTCACTAGGCGAGTGAAGAAAGCGGCCCATCAGTGACTCTAGACTCAAGTTGCTGCTGATGGAGCTGGAACTACTACAGCCTCTCTACCCTGTCACAGCAGCCATGGCAGAGGAACGTGAACACAGAGGGCCCGCCGGTCAGACCTGCGAGAGAATGGACGATGGCACCAATAAGCAGCGGCTAACTGACTACATAGGATGTGTCTATAGTGGTTCATTTTGTCCTCCCTCTCAGCAGGCCCCCATTCTGGATCCGTATCGAGGGTCCAACAAGGTGGAGAGCCAGAAGTCATCCTTCTGCCAAATGGTGACAATTCGGCTGTCACTGCACAAGCAAGTGAGCATGCATCAGGACATTTGTGCAAATTACTCGGAGGGACTCCCTGTGTCATGCACTAGGGAGAGGGGAAGAGGAAGTGCACCCACTAGATGCCACCCACACCTCTGTCCCTGCCTACTTATACTAACCGTCCTAGGCGATGGGGCATAACTGGGCGACGGTCCCTAACCTCTATAAGTGCAGAGAGGCAGAAAGGACAGAGACAGAATATAGCCAGGCAGAGGCAGAAGGAGGGAACCCTGCAGATGGATCCAAAGTTACGTAAAGTGTCAGGAGCAATACTGAAATGCCAGAGATCAGCACTAACGTAGACGAACAGGGGTAACAATGACGGTAAACAAACATGCCTGGGGTCAAACCAGAATGTCACGTCAGTACCCAAGAAATAGCAAGGACGCGCCAGAGCACAAGCCGAGGGTCAAACCCGGAGGTCACATCAGTACACAAGGGCAGGCGAGGTCGGGTCAGGAACAAAAGCCAAGGGTCAGAGTAGCAGAAGCACTGAGTAGTAGCAGTAGGCACAGGACCAAAATTGCAGGCAACCTGTGGCCAGCAGGCTGCCTGTATAAATAGTGAAAGGCTAAGGTCATGTGACGTGGCCAGCGTCACATGACCCGCTCAGACCAAGAAGCCGAGCAGCGAGTGGCCAGATCGGTTCTCAGCCTGATACTGTTGCCAGAGGAACGGAGGATGCACGCAGAACATTGCAATAGGTTTATATGCAGAAAGTCAAGTGCTCTAATATATTCATGATTGTGCTAATCGGCAGTGATTAGAATATTTTTTTGCACTAAGTGCAACTTCATATTTTATCAGGTCTGACTACAGATTACTGATTGTTGTGAACTTGACATTGCCTCCTTTTTATTGGCCCACAAGCAAGAAGCAGAGAGGAATCATCTGTTCAGATGGAAAAAAATGCTGAATATTTGATATAACGAATATATAGCACTATATTCTAAATATTTGCAAATTCTCAAAGTGGCGATATTCGTGAAAAAAATTTGCTATTTGAATATTCGTGCTCAACACTACCTGTCACCTGTGTAGAAAAAACACACATTGCTTGTGCTCCCCTCCAACGTCCTTCTCCTCCTCCTCCAGTTCAGGTCCCACAGGGCTCATGTGGCTGTTAGATCTAGGCACCACGTCTCCATTTCCCTGACCAGCCAGATTTACTAGCATCTGTTCCAGGACATGAAGCAGTGAAATGACGTTGCTCATCCCGTAGTCCTGGCGAATGACAAATAACGTGGCCTCCTCAAGGGGCCTCAGCAAATTGAAGGTGTCATGCATGAGTTGCTATTGGCTGACATTGTAGTTACAAAGGGAAGTACTCCCTTCCACTTGGATTATCAAGAAATTGTTTATGGCTTTTCTCTTGTCGTATAGTCAGTCCAACATATGGAGGGTGGAAACGTTGATTGAATATCAGCCTATGTATGGGGTTGCTGTTCTGGCACTGTAGCTCAGTAGTGTGTGCTTTGAGGTGTATGAGTGGCTGAAGTGCTTGCAAAGTTTCATGGCCATATTAAGGATGTCTTGCATATGGGTGGAAGACTTCAGGAACCACTTGAGAACTAGATTGAACACGTTTAATGCTGGGTGCATGTCTAAGCCCTCCTTGATACAGCACTGACACCATGTTTTTCCCGTTGTCGGTCACAATGGTTACGATTTTGAATTGTTGTGGAGAAAGCCAGGATTTGATTTTTTGATGAAGGACATGGAGCAGTTCCTCCCCTGTGTGGCTCAGTTCGCCAAGGCAAACGAGATGTAGAACAGTGTGACACCACTGTGCACTGCACATATACTATGCTGGAGGAGCACTGTGAATTGTCCCTGCAGTGGAGGCTGAGGAGATGTTGGAGGATGAGGAGGCAGAGGCGGACATTGTCGCAGGACCAACGGTGTGAGAACGTGGAGGTGGAAGATGCATCACCTGGCCAAGTTGCTGGTGTGGCTAGGCAGGAACCACATTTACCCAGTGGGCTGTAAAGGACATATATTGTCCTTGCCCGTAGTTATAGCTGTCAACCAATTTTCCCCAAAAAGACTGTATCACAAACAAATTTCACCAATGAATGGCTAATCTATGCAATCATTCAGTCCCTACAGAAGAAAGTCTACACTCACGGACCAATTTTCCCAAAAAAGGCTGTATCACAAACAAATTTCACCACTAAATGACAATGTAAATTCACCGCAGAATGGCTAATGACAGATACTTTTTTTTAGCTATTAATACAGCGCAACAATGTCTGTATGACAATGTAAATTCACAGCAGAACGGCTTATAACATGTACTTATGTTTCCTATTAATACACACCAACAATGGCTATATAACAATGTCGGTTCACTGCAGACCTCCTAATAAGACAAATTATTTTTCCTATTAACACCACAAAAAATATATATATAACAATCACAATTGACTGCAGAATGGCTAATATACAGGTGAAACTCAAAACATTTGAATATTATGCAAAACTCCATTTATTTCAGTAATGCAAATTAAAAGGCATTGCATTAATGCAGCTTAAAATTAGAATTTTGTGAAAAGGTTCAATATTCTAGGCTCAAAGTATCACACTCTAGTCAGCTAATTAATCCATACCCCCAGAGCAAAGGGTACCTCAAAATTGTGACTTTGGGGTTTCATAAGCTGTAAGCCATAATCATACAAATGATAACAAATAAAGGCTTGAAATATCTTGCTTTGCATGTAATGATTCTATCTCATATACAGTCCTGATCAAAAGTTGAAGACCACTTGAAAAATGGCAAAAAAAATCTTATTTTACATTGTTGGATCTTAACAAGGATCCAAGTAGAGCTTCAATTTGCAACAAGAAGAAATCGGAGTGAGACAAAACATTTTTTGAGCATTCAATTTAATGAAAATAAAGATTAAACTGCAACAGGCTGTTTTTCAGATAATCCAAATTTTAGGACCACATGCCTTTGAAAGGATAAATCTGTGCAAAGATGTGGATTCATTGTCATTTTCTGTCAGGTAGTCACACGTTGTGATGGCAAAGCCAAAAAAACTCTCCCTTTTCGAATGTGGTCGGGTTGTTAAACTGCATAAGCAGGGTCTCTCACAGCACCCCATAGCTGCTGAGTTGGGACGCAGTAAGACAGTCATTTGGAATTTCTTAAATAATCCTGAGGGTTATAGAACAAAAAAGTCAAGAAGAAGACCCAAAAAAAATTCATCAGCACTGAGCCAGAGGATCCAATTGGCTGTCCGTCAAGACACTGGACGATCCTCGACCCAAATTAAGGCCCTTACTGGTGCTGACTGCAGCCCCATAACCATCAGATGGCATCTGAGACTGAAGGGCTTCAAAAACAAAAAACGTCTTCAAAGACCTCGTCTCCTTGAACGCCACAGAACTGCTTGTTTGGACTTTGCAAGAGAGTACCAAACATGGGACATTCAAAGGTGGAAGAAAGTTTTATTCTCTGATGAGAAAAAATGTAACCTTGATGGTCCTGATTAGAGTTGAGCGAACACCTGGATGTTTGGGTTCGAGAAGTTCGGCCGAACATCCCGGAAATGTTCGGGTTCGGGATCCGAACCCGATCCGAACTTCGTCCCGAACCCGAACCCCATTGAAGTCAATGGGGACCCGAACTTTTCGGCACTAAAACGGCTGTAAAACAGCCCAGGAAAGGGCTAGAGGGCTGCAAAAGGCAGCAACATGTAGGTAAATCCCCTGCAAACAAATGTGGATAGGGAAATTAATTAAAATAAAAATTAAATAAATAAAAATTAACCAAAATCAATTGGAGAGAGGTTCCATAGCAGAGAATCTGGCTTCCCGTCACCCACCACTGGAACAGTCCATTCTCAGATATTTAGGCCCCGGCACCCAGGCAGAGGAGAGAGGTCCCGTAACAGACAATCTGGCTTCATGTCAGCAGAGAATCAGTCTTCATGTCATAGCAGAGAATCAGGCTTCACGTCACCCACCACTGTAAGAGTCCATTTTCATAAATTTAGGCCCAGCACCCAGGCAGAGGAGAGAGGTCCCGTAACAGAGGATCTGGCTTCATGTCAGCAGAGAATCAGTCTGCATGTCATAGCAGAGAATCAGGCTTCACGTCAGCCACCACTGCAACAGTCCATTGTCATAAATTTAGGCCCAGCACCCAGGCAGAGGAGAGAGGTCCCGTAACAGAGGATCTGGCTTCATGTCAGCAGAGAATCAGTCTGCATGTCATAGCAGAGAATCAGGCTTCACGTCAGCCACCACTGCAACAGTCCATTGTCATAAATTTAGGCCCAGCACCCAGGCAGAGGAGAGAGGTCCCGTAACAGACAATCTGGCTTCATGTCAGCAGAGAATTAGTCTGCATGTCATAGCAGAGAATGAGGCTTCACGTCAGCCACCACTGCAACAGTCCATTGGCATATATTTAGGCCTAGCACACAGGCAGAGCAGAGAGGTCCCGTAACAGACAATCTGGCTTCATGACAGCAGAAAATCAGTCTGCATGTCATAGCAGAGAATGAGGCTTCACGTCACCCACCACTGCAACAGTCCATTGGCATATATTTAGGCCTAGCACACAGGCAGAGCAGAGAGGTCCCGTAACAGACAATCTGGCTTCATGTCAGCAGAGAATCAGTCTGCATGTCATAGCAGAGAATGAGGCTTCACGTCACCCACCACTGCAACAGTCCATTGGCATATATTTAGGCCTAGCACACAGGCAGAGCAGAGAGGTCCCGTAACAGACAATCTGGCTTCATGTCAGCAGAGAATCAGTCTGCATGTCATAGCAGAGAATGAGGCTTCACGTCACCCACCACTGCAACAGTCCATTGGCATATATTTAGGCCTAGCACACAGGCAGAGCAGAGAGGTCCCGTAACAGACAATCTGGCTTCATGACAGCAGAGAATCAGTCTGCATGTCATAGCAGAGAATGAGGCTTCACGTCACCCACCACTGCAACAGTCCATTGGCATATATTTAGGCCTAGCACACAGGCAGAGCAGAGAGGTCCCGTAACAGACAATCTGGCTTCATGTCAGCAGAGAATTAGTCTGCATGTCATAGCAGAGAATGAGGCTTCACGTCAGCCACCACTGCAACAGTCCATTGGCATATATTTAGGCCTAGCACACAGGCAGAGCAGAGAGGTCCCGTAACAGACAATCTGGCTTCATGACAGCAGAGAATCAGTCTGCATGTCATAGCAGAGAATGAGGCTTCACGTCACCCACCACTGCAACAGTCCATTGGCATATATTTAGGCCTAGCACACAGGCAGAGCAGAGAGGTCCCGTAACAGACAATCTGGCTTCATGTCAGCAGAGAATCAGTCTGCATGTCATAGCAGAGAATGAGGCTTCACGTCACCCACCACTGCAACAGTCCATTGGCATATATTTAGGCCTAGCACACAGGCAGAGCAGAGAGGTCCCGTAACAGACAATCTGGCTTCATGTCAGCAGAGAATCAGTCTGCATGTCATAGCAGAGAATGAGGCTTCACGTCACCCACCACTGCAACAGTCCATTGGCATATATTTAGGCCTAGCACACAGGCAGAGCAGAGAGGTCCCGTAACAGACAATCTGGCTTCATGACAGCAGAGAATCAGTCTGCATGTCATAGCAGAGAATGAGGCTTCACGTCACCCACCACTGCAACAGTCCATTGGCATATATTTAGGCCTAGCACACAGGCAGAGCAGAGAGGTCCCGTAACAGACAATCTGGCTTCATGTCAGCAGAGAATCAGTCTGCATGTCATAGCAGAGAATGAGGCTTCACGTCACCCACCACTGCAACAGTCCATTGGCATATATTTAGGCCTAGCACACAGGCAGAGCAGAGAGGTCCCGTAACAGACGATCTGGCTTCATGTCAGCAGAGAATCAGTCTGCATGTCATAGCAGAGAATGAGGCTTCACGTCACCCACCACTGCAACAGTCCATTGGCATATATTTAGGCCTAGCACACAGGCAGAGCAGAGAGGTCCCGTAACAGACAATCTGGCTTCATGACATCAGAGAATCAGTCTGCATGTCATAGCAGAGAATGAGGCTTCACGTCACCCACCACTGCAACAGTCCATTGGCATATATTTAGGCCTAGCACACAGGCAGAGCAGAGAGGTCCCGTAACAGACAATCTGGCTTCATGTCAGCAGAGAATCAGTCTGCATGTCATAGCAGAGAATGAGGCTTCACGTCACCCACCACTGCAACAGTCCATTGGCATATATTTAGGCCTAGCACACAGGCAGAGCAGAGAGGTCCCGTAACAGACGATCTGGCTTCATGTCAGCAGAGAATCAGTCTGCATGTCATAGCAGAGAATGAGGCTTCACGTCACCCACCACTGCAACAGTCCATTGGCATATATTTAGGCCTAGCACACAGGCAGAGCAGAGAGGTCCCGTAACAGACAATCTGGCTTCATGTCAGCAGAGAATCAGTCTGCATGTCATAGCAGAGTATGAGGCTTCACGTCACCCACCACTGCAACAGTCCATTGGCATATATTTAGGCCTAGCACACAGGCAGAGCAGAGAGGTCCCGTAACAGACAATCTGGCTTCATGTCAGCAGAGAATCAGTCTGCATGTCATAGCAGAGAATGAGGCTTCACGTCACCCACCACTGCAACAGTCCATTGGCATATATTTAGGCCTAGCACACAGGCAGAGCAGAGAGGTCCCGTAACAGACAATCTGGCTTCATGTCAGCAGAGAATCAGTCTGCATGTCATAGCAGAGAATCAGGCTTCACGTCAGCCACCACTGCAACAGTCCATTGTCATAAATTTAGGCCCAGCACCCAGGCAGAGGAGAGAGGTCCCGTAACAGACAATCTGGCTTCATGTCAGCAGAGAATTAGTCTGCATGTCATAGCAGAGAATGAGGCTTCACGTCAGCCACCACTGCAACAGTCCATTGGCATATATTTAGGCCTAGCACACAGGCAGAGCAGAGAGGTCCCGTAACAGACAATCTGGCTTCATGACAGCAGAGAATCAGTCTGCATGTCATAGCAGAGAATGAGGCTTCACGTCACCCACCACTGCAACAGTCCATTGGCATATATTTAGGCCTAGCACACAGGCAGAGCAGAGAGGTCCCGTAACAGACAATCTGGCTTCATGTCAGCAGAGAATCAGTCTGCATGTCATAGCAGAGAATGAGGCTTCACGTCACCCACCACTGCAACAGTCCATTGGCATATATTTAGGCCTAGCACACAGGCAGAGCAGAGAGGTCCCGTAACAGACAATCTGGCTTCATGACAGCAGAGAATCAGTCTGCATGTCATAGCAGAGAATGAGGCTTCACGTCACCCACCACTGCAACAGTCCATTGGCATATATTTAGGCCTAGCACACAGGCAGAGCAGAGAGGTCCCGTAACAGACAATCTGGCTTCATGTCAGCAGAGAATCAGTCTGCATGTCATAGCAGAGAATGAGGCTTCACGTCACCCACCACTGCAACAGTCCATTGGCATATATTTAGGCCTAGCACACAGGCAGAGCAGAGAGGTCCCGTAACAGACAATCTGGCTTCATGACAGCAGAGAATTAGTCTGCATGTCATAGCAGAGAATCAGGCTTCATGTCAGCCACCACTGCAACAGTCCATTGGCATATATTTAGGCCTAGTACACAGGCAGAGGAGAGGTTCATTCAACTTTGGGTAGCCTCGCAATATAATGGTAAAATGAAAATAAAAATAGGATTGAATGAGGAAGTGCCCTGGAGTCCAATAATATATGGTTATGGGGAGGTAGTTAATGTCTAATCTGGACAAGGGACGGACAGGTCCTGTGGGATCCATGCCTGGTTCATTTTTATGAACGTCATCTTGTCCACATTGGCTGTAGACAGGCGGCTGCGTTTGTCTGTAATGACGCCCCCTGCCGTGCTGAATACACGTTCAGACAAAACTCTGGCTGCCGGGCAGGCCAGCACCTCCAAGGCATAAAAGGCTAGCTCTGGCCACGTGGACAATTTAGAGACCCAGAAGTTGAATGGGGCCGAACCATCAGTCAGTACGTGGAGGGGTGTGCACACGTACTGTTCCACCATGTTAGTGAAATGTTGCCTCCTGCTAACACGTTGCGTATCAGGTGGTGGTGCAGTTAGCTGTGGCGTGTTGACAAAAGTTTTCCACATCTCTGCCATGCTAACCCTGCCCTCAGAGGAGCTGGCCGTGACACAGCTGCCTTGGCGACCTCTTGCTCCTCCTCTGCCTTGGCCTTGGGCTTCCACTTGTTCCCCTGTGACATTTGGGAATGCTCTCAGTAGCGCGTCTACCAACGTGCGCTTGTACTCGCGCATCTTCCTATCACGCTCCAGTGCAGGAAGTAAGGTGGGCACATTGTCTTTGTAGCGTGGATCCAGCAGGGTGGCAACCCAGTAGTCTGCACAGGTTAAAATGTGGGCAACTCTGCTGTCGTTGCGCAGGCACTGCAGCATGTAGTCGCTCATGTGTGCCAGGCTGCCCAGGGGTAAGGACAAGCTGTCCTCTGTGGGAGGCGTATCGTCATCGTCCTGCCTTTCCCCCCAGCCACGCACCAGTGATGGACCCGAGCTGCGTTGGGTGCCACCCCGCTGTGACCATGCTTCATCCTCATCCTCCTCCACCTCCTCCTCATCCTCGTCCTCCTCGTCCTCCAGTAGTGGGCCCTGGCTGGCCACATTTGTACCTGGCCTCTGCTGTTGCCAAAAACCTCCCTCTGAGTCACTTCGAAGAGACTGGCCTGAAAGTGCTAAAAATGACCCCTCTTCCTCCTCCTCCTCCTCCTGGGCCACCTCCTCTTCCATCATCGCCCTAAGTGTTTTCTCAAGGAGACATAGAAGTGGTATTGTAACGCTGATAACGGTGTCATCGCCACTGGCCATGTTGGTGGAGTACTCGAAACAGCGCAACAGGGCACACAGGTCTCGCATGGAGGCCCAGTCATTGGTGGTGAAGTGGTGCTGTTCTGTAGTGCGACTGACCCGTGCGTGCTGCAGCTGAAACTCCACTATGGCCTGCTGCTGCTCGCACAGTCTGTCCAGCATGTGCAAGGTGGAGTTCCACCTGGTGGGCACGTCGCATATGAGGCGGTGAGCGGGAAGGCCGAAGTTACGCTGTAGCGCAGACAGGCGAGCAGCAGCAGGATGTGAACGCCGGAAGCGCGAACAGACGGCCCGCACTTTATGCAGCAGCTCTGACATGTCGGGGTAGTTGTGAATGAACTTCTGCACCACCAAATTCAGCACATGCGCCAAGCAAGGGATGTGCGTCAAATTGGCTAGTCCCAGAGCTGCAACGAGATTTCGCCCATTATCACACACCACCAGGCCGGGCTTGAGGCTCACCGGCAGCAACCACTCGTCGGTCTGTTGTTCAATACCCCGCCACAACTCCTGTGCGGTGTGGGGCCTGTCCCCCAAACATATGAGTTTCAGAATGGCCTGCTGACGTTTACCCCGGGCTGTGCTGAAGTTGGTGGTGAAGGTGTGTGGCTGACTGGATGAGCAGGTGGAAGAAGAGGAGGAGGAAGCCGAGAAGGAGGAGGTGGCAACAGGAGGCAAAGAATGTTGCCCTGCGATCCTTGGCGGCGGAAGGACGTGCGCCAAACAGCTCTCCGCCTGGGGCCCAGCTGCCACTACATTTACCCAGTGTGCAGTTAGGGAGATATAGCGTCCCTGGCCGTGCTTACTGGTCCACGTATCTGTGGTTAGGTGGACCTTGCTACAGATGGCGTTGCGCAGTGCACACTTGATTTTATCGGATACTTGGTTGTGCAGGGAAGGCACGGCTCTCTTGGAGAAGTAGTGCCGGCTGGGAACAACATACTGTGGGACAGCAAGCGACATGAGCTGTTTGAAGCTGTCTGTGTCCACCAGCCTAAATGACAGCATTTCATAGGCCAGTAGTTTAGAAATGCAGGCATTCAGGGCCAGGGATCGAGGGTGGCTAGGTGGGAATTTACGCTTTCTATCAAATGTTTGTGAGATGGAGAGCTGAACGCTGGCGTGTGACATGGTTGAGACGCTTGGTGACGGAGGTGGTGGTGGTGGTGTTGGTGGTACATCCCCTGTTTGCTGGGCGGCAGGTGCCAACGTTCCTCCAGAGGCGGAGGAAGAGGCCGAGGCGGCAGCAGCAGAATAGGCCGAGGCGGCAGCAGCAGAAGAGGTAGCAGGGGGAGCCTGAGTGACTTCCTTGGTTTTAAGGTGTTTACTCCACTGCAGTTCATGCTTTGCATGCAGGTGCCTGGTCATGCAGGTTGTGCTCAGGTTCAGAACGTTAATGCCTCGCTTCAGGCTCTGATGGCACAGCGTGCAAACCACTCGGGTCTTGTCGTCAGCACATTGTTTGAAGAAGTGCCATGCCAGGGAACTCCTTGAAGCTGCCTTTGGGGTGCTCGGTCCCAGATGGCGGCGGTCAGTAGCAGGCGGAGTCTCTTGGCGGCGGGTGTTCTGCTTTTGCCCACTGCTCCCTCTTTTGCTACGCTGTTGGCTCGGTCTCACCACTGCCTCTTCCTCCGAACTGTGAAAGTCAGTGGCACGACCTTCATTCCATGTGGGGTCTAGGACCTCATCGTCCCCTGCATCGTCTTCCACCCAGTCTTGATCCCTGACCTCCTGTTCAGTCTGCACACTGCAGAAAGACGCAGCAGTTGGCACCTGTGTTTCGTCATCATCAGAGACATGCTGAGGTGGTATTCCCATGTCCTCATCATCAGGAAACATAAGTGGTTGTGCGTCAGTGCATTCTATGTCTTTCACCGCTGGGGAAGGGCTAGGTGGATGCCCTTGGGAAACCCTGCCAGCGGAGTCTTCAAACAGCATAAGAGACTGCTGCATAACTTGAGGCTGAGACAGTTTCCCTGGTATGCATGGGGGTGATGTGACAGACTGATGGGGTTGGTTTTCAGGCGCCATCTGTGCGCTTTCTGCAGAAGACTGGGTGGGAGATAATGTGAACGTGCTGGATCCACTGTCGGCCACCCAATTGACTAATGCCTGTATCTGCTCAGGCCTTACCATCCTTAGAACGGCATTGGGCCCCACCATATATCGCTGTAAATTCTGGCGGCTACTGGGACCTGAGGTAGTTGGTACACTAGGACGTGTGGATGTGGCAGAACGGCCACGTCCTCTCCCAGCACCAGAGGGTCCACTAACACCACCACGACCATGTCCACGTCCGCGTCCCTTACTAGATGTTTTTCTCATTGTTATGGTTCACCACAACAACAAATATATTATTTGGCCCAATGTATTGTATTCAAATTCAGCGGGATATAAATTTGAGGCCTAGTATTTAGGCGCTGGGTGACCGGTATGGATTTAGTGACAGAATTAGACTTGGAAATGCACAGAAGCGTGTGTGTGTGAAGTTATTCTGAATGACCCAATGTGCACCTTGAATATTATATACCCTTTTAGGGATAGATTTCAAATAGCTCTGATATAGCAGAAACCACTAAATTATGAAATTGCTAAATTGGGAATTGTATTTCAACCCAGAACAAAAAATGTGCTTTGACGGACACTAAATAACTTTCCCAGCCACAACAGGACAGCGGTAACGAGAGATTTAGCAGGATATAAATTTGAGGCCTAGTATTTAGGCGCTGGGTGACAGGTATGGGTTTAGTGACAGAATTAGACTTGGAAATACACAGTAGCGGGTGTGTGTGAAGTTATTCTGAATGACCCAATGTGCACCTTGAATATTATATACCCTTTTAGGGATAGATTTCAAATAGCTCTGATATAGCAGAAACCACTAAATTATGAAATTGCTAAATTGGGAATTGTATTTCAACCCAGAACAAAAAATGTGCTTTGACGGACACTAAATAACTTTCCCAGCCACAACAGGACAGCGTTAACGAGAGATTTAGCAGGATATAAATTTGAGGCCTAGTATTTAGGCGCTGGGTGACAGGTATGGGTTTAGTGACAGAATTAGACTTGGAAATACACAGTAGCGGGTGTGTGTGAAGTTATTCTGAATGACCCAATGTGCACCTTGAATATTATATACCCTTTTAGGGATAGATTTCAAATAGCTCTGATATAGCAGAAACCACTAAATTATGAAATTGCTAAATTGGGAATTGTATTTCAACCCAGAACAAAAAATGTGCTTTGACGGACACTAAATAACTTTCCCAGCCACAACAGGACAGCGTTAACGAGAGATTTAGCAGGATATAATTTTGAGGCCTAGTATTTAGGCGCTGGGTGACAGGTATGGGTTTAGTGACAGAATTAGACTTAGAAATTCACAGTAGCGGGTGTGTGTGAAGTTATTCTGAATGACCCAATGTGCACCTTGAATATTATATACCCTTTTAGGGATAGATTTCAAATAGCTCTGATATAGCAGAAACCACTAAATTATGAAATTGCTAAATTGGGAATTGTATTTCAACCCAGAACAAAAAATGTGCTTTGACGGACACTAAATAACTTTCCCAGCCACAACAGGACAGCGTTAACGAGAGATTTAGCAGGATATAAATTTGAGGCCTAGTATTTAGGCGCTGGGTGACAGGTATGGGTTTAGTGACAGAATTAGACTTGGAAATACACAGTAGCGGGTGTGTGTGAAGTTATTCTGAATGACCCAATGTGCACCTTGAATATTATATACCCTTTTAGGGATAGATTTCAAATAGCTCTGATATAGCAGAAACCACTAAATTATGAAATTGCTAAATTGGGAATTGTATTTCAACCCAGAACAAAAAATGTGCTTTGACGGACACTAAATAACTTTCCCAGCCACAACAGGACAGCGTTAACGAGAGATTTAGCAGGATATAAATTTGAGGCCTAGTATTTAGGCGCTGGGTGACAGGTATGGGTTTAGTGACAGAATTAGACTTGGAAATACACAGTAGCGGGTGTGTGTGAAGTTATTCTGAATGACCCAATGTGCACCTTGAATATTATATACCCTTTTAGGGATAGATTTCAAATAGCTCTGATATAGCAGAAACCACTAAATTATGAAATTGTTAAATTGGGAATTGTATTTAAACCCAGAACAAAAAATGTGCTTTGACGGACACTAAATAACTTTCCCAGCCACAACAGGACAGCGTTAACGAGAGATTTAGCAGGATATAAATTTGAGGCCTAGTATTTAGGCGCTGGGTGACAGGTATGGGTTTAGTGACAGAATTAGAATTAGAAATACACAGTAGCGGGTGTGTGTGAAGTTATTCTGAATGACCCAATGTGCACCTTGAATATTATATACCCTTTTAGGGATAGATTTCAAATAGCTCTGATATAGCAGAAACCACTAAATTATGAAATTGCTAAATTGGGAATTGTATTTCAACCCAGAACAAAAAATGTGCTTTGACGGACACTAAATAACTTTCCCAGCCACAACAGGACAGCGGTAACGAGAGATTTAGCAGGATATAAATTTGAGGCCTAGTATTTAGGCGCTGGGTGACAGGTATGGGTTTAGTGACAGAATTAGACTTGGAAATACACAGTAGCGGGTGTGTGTGAAGTTATTCTGAATGACCCAATGTGCACCTTGAATATTATATACCCTTTTAGGGATAGATTTCAAATAGCTCTGATATAGCAGAAACCACTAAATTATGAAATTGTTAAATTGGGAATTGTATTTAAACCCAGAACAAAAAATGTGCTTTGACGGACACTAAATAACTTTCCCAGCCACAACAGGACAGCGTTAACGAGAGATTTAGCAGGATATAAATTTGAGGCCTAGTATTTAGGCGCTGGGTGACAGGTATGGGTTTAGTGACAGAATTAGAATTAGAAATACACAGTAGCGGGTGTGTGTGAAGTTATTCTGAATGACCCAATGTGCACCTTGAATATTATATACCCTTTTAGGGATAGATTTCAAATAGCTCTGATATAGCAGAAACCACTAAATTATGAAATTGCTAAATTGGGAATTGTATTTCAACCCAGAACAAAAAATGTGCTTTGACGGACACTAAATAACTTTCCCAGCCACAACAGGACAGCGGTAACGAGAGATTTAGCAGGATATAAATTTGAGGCCTAGTATTTAGGCGCTGGGTGACAGGTATGGGTTTAGTGACAGAATTAGACTTGGAAATACACAGTAGCGGGTGTGTGTGAAGTTATTCTGAATGACCCAATGTGCACCTTGAATATTATATACCCTTTTAGGGATAGATTTCAAATAGCTCTGATATAGCAGAAACCACTAAATTATGAAATTGTTAAATTGGGAATTGTATTTAAACCCAGAACAAAAAATGTGCTTTGACGGACACTAAATAACTTTCCCAGCCACAACAGGACAGCGTTAACGAGAGATTTAGCAGGATATAAATTTGAGGCCTAGTATTTAGGCGCTGGGTGACAGGTATGGGTTTAGTGACAGAATTAGACTTAGAAATACACAGTAGCGGGTGTGTGTGAAGTTATTCTGAATGACCCAATGTGCACCTTGAATATTATATACCCTTTTAGGGATAGATTTCAAATAGCTCTGATATAGCAGAAACCACTAAATTATGAAATTGCTAAATTGGGAATTGTATTTCAACCCAGAACAAAAAATGTGCTTTGACGGACACTAAATAACTTTCCCAGCCACAACAGGACAGCGGTAACAAGAGATTTAGCAGGATATAAATTTGAGGCCTAGTATTTAGGCGCTGGGTGACAGGTATGGGTTTAGTGACAGAATTAGACTTGGAAATACACAGTAGCGGGTGTGTGTGAAGTTATTCTGAATGACCCAATGTGCACCTTGAATATTATATACCCTTTTAGGGATAGATTTCAAATAGCTCTGATATAGCAGGAACCACTAAATTATGAAATTGCTAAATTGGGAATTGTACTTCAACCCAGAACAAAAAATGTGCTTTGACGGACACTAAATAACTTTCCCAGCCACAACAGGACAGCGGTAACGAGAGATTTAGCGGGATATAAATTTGAGGCCTAGTATTTAGGCGCTGGGTGACCGGTATGGATTTAGTGACAGAATTAGACTGGGATATGGCCAAAAAATAACCACACTATTGCTGGTTAAATGCACTTGGTGACGGGCGCAGCTTGCCCCTGATTTAGTATATGGCCAAAAAATGAACAGACTATTGCTGGTTAAATGCACTTGGTGTCACAGCTTGACGCACCACACTACTGAGGGTTAAATGCACTTGGTGACGGGCGCAGCTTGCCCCTGATGTAGTATATGGCCAAAAAATGAACAGACTATTGCTGGTTAAATGCACTTGGTGTGACAGCTTCACCCTGATGTAGGCTTTAGCCAAAAAACAACCACACCATTGAGGGTTAAATGCACTTGGTGACAGGCGCAGCTTGCCCCTGATTTAGTATATGGCCAAAAAAATGAACAGACTATTGCTGGTTAAATGCACTTGGTGTGACAGCTTCACCCTGATGTAGGCTTTAGCCAAAAAACAACCACACCATTGAGGGTTAAATGCACTTGGTCGCAGCTTGGATGCACTTGGTCGCAGCACCGCACAAGACACAAAATGGCCGCCGATCACCCCAGAAAAAAGTGACTGACAAACGGTCTGGGCAGCCTAAAAACAGTGAGTGAGCATTTGAATTTCAGCAGCTCAATGATGCACAGCTGCAGATCGATCGATTAATCAAGTGAAGTCCTTTGGAGGAGTTAATCTGCCTAATCTCGCCCTACTGTCGCATCCGCAACCTCTCCCTACGCTAATCAGAGCAGAGTGACGGGCGGCGCTATGTGACTCCAGCTTAAATAGAGGCTGGGTCACATGGTGCTCTGGCCAATCACAGCCATGCCAATAGTAGGCATGGCTGTGACGGCCTCTTGGGGCAAGTATTATGACGCTTGTTGATTGGCTGCTTTGCAGCCTTTCAAAAAGCGCCAAGAAAGCGTCACAAAAGCGCCAAGAAAGCGACGAACACCGAACCCGAACCCGGACTTTTACGAAAATGTCCGGGTTCGGGTCCGTGTCACGGACACCCCAAAATTCGGTACGAACCCGAACTATACAGTTCGAGTTCGCTCATCCCTAGTCCTGATGGTTTCCAACGTTACTGGCATGACAAGAAGATCCCACCTAAGATGTTTTCTACGTGGCACAGTGGAGGGGGGGCGCCATAATGGTCTGGGGTGCTTTTTCCTTCAGTGGAACAATGGAGCTTCAGGAAGTGCAGGGGCGTCAAACGGCCACTGGCTATGTCGAGATGTTGAAAAACGACTGGGTTTTTCAACAGGACAATGCTACTACAGTACACAATGCCCGCAGGACAAGGGACTTCTCTCAGGAGAATAATGTCACTCTTTTGGCCCATCCTGCGTGTTCCCCTTATCTAAATCCAATTGAGAACCTATGGGGATGGATGGCAAGGGAAGTTTACAAAAATGGACAACAGTTCCAGACAGTAGATGACCTTCGTGCGGCCGTCTTCACCAGTTGGAGAAATGTTCCCACTCACCTCATGGAAACGCTTGCATCAAGCATGCCAAAACAAATTTTTTAAGTGATAAACAATAACGGCGGAGCTACTCATTACTGAGTTCATGTTTGGAAGTTGGATTTCTGTTTTGGGGGGTTTAGTTTTTTTTCGGAGGTGTGGTCCTAAACTTATGATTAGCTGAAAAACAGCCTTTTTCAGTTTATTTGTTGTTTTCATTAAATTGAATGCTCAAAAAATGTTTTGTCTCACTCTCATTTCTTCTTGTTGCATGTTGAAGCTCTACTTGGAACTTTGTTAAGATCCAGCCTTGCTAAATATGATTTTTTGCCATTTTTCAAGTGGTCTTAAACTTTTGATCAGGACTGTATTAGTTTCAAGTTGCATTACTGAAATAAATTAACTTATTATTCTAATAATATATTCTAATTTTTTCGAATTCACCTGTATATAATATATATTTTTTGCCACTAATGCACACCAAAAAGTTCTTTAGAACATATAACTGCACCGCTGAACGGAAAATAGGCCCTTACTTTTTTCCTCTTATACAGTCCACAAATGGCTTTAGAACATATAACTGCACCGCTGAACGGCAAATAATATATATTTTTGTGCCACTAATACACCCCAAAAAGGGGTTTGGAAAATATAACAGCACCGCTAAACGGAAAATAATGAATATTTCTTGGCCAATAATACATGCCAAAAAGGGCTTTAATTTTACCACATTTACCACACAACGATTAATAAGCCCTTTTATTCCTACTAATACAAGCCAAAAAATGCTTTAGAACATATAACTGCACCGCACATTGGCAAATAAGACATATAAATATTTCCTTGTAATAAACTCAGTTACCCTGCACTACAATAACAAGAATGGTCTGCTGGAATTACAGAGCTGTATAATAGCAATTTTAACCCGTAGAAGAACCGTGCCGTACATGTACAGCGCAGATGTCCATAACTTAAGGATCAGCGCTGTACATGTAAGGCGTTGTGATCGGGCAGGCGCAGGAAATGCGCAAGCCTGGTTCGCGGCAGGGGTCCGGCAGTCACTGATAGCTAGACCCCTGCTGCATGTGCTGGCATTGGTGAAATTACAGATGCAGGTACATTAACCCTTGATGTGCAGTGGTCAGTGCTGACTGCGACACCTGTGATGTCCTTGCGGGTATCGGAGCTTCCATCGGGTCCCCGTGTTGCTATGAAAGGGACCCGATGGAAGGGAAGGCAGCCCGATGCCTACCTTGGGCATCGTGGCTGCCTTCAGTGAGAGCCTGTGAGATCCAGCCCCCTGGTCCTCACAGGCAAACAGGCTGTAAGTGTAATACATAGTAACATAGTAGTAACATATTATATAAGGCTGAAAAAAATACATTTGTCCATCCAGTTAATGCAACCCTGGCACTGGTTTTTACAGCTTAGTTAATGCAGCTGCCTGACACTGGTTTTTACAGCTTAGTTTGCTGTTCACTAAAATTCCTAGGTCCTTTTCCATGTCAGTGTTACCCAGTGTTTTACCATTTAGTATGTACGGGTGACTTGTATTATTCCTACCCATGTGCATAACCTTACATTTGTCAGTGTTAAACTTCATCCATTTGTAGAAGTATACTGTCCTCTTCTGTGTTAATTACTTTACACAGTTTAGTGTCATCTGCAAAAATATATATTTGAATATTTTACTGTGCAAGCCTTCTACAAGATCATTATTAAATATATTGAAGAGGATAGGGCCCAGTACTGACTCCTGAGGTACTCCACTAGTGACAGTGACTCAATCTAAGTGTGTACCATTAAAAACCACCCTCTGTTTTCTATTACTGAGCCAGTTACTTACCCACTGTAGGAAGGCGCAAGGGGCCGTCATTGATGGAAGTTTTGTGTCACCGAGATTCCTGGCCTCGGTGAGGTAAAAGCCGATAGTTTTAAGTGTCAGCGGCAGCTAGTGCTCACTGACACTGTTTGTTAGTATGGCTGTAAAGCCGATCCTGGCTGGCTCTTACTGGGAGTAGCCAAAGTGTTGGGTGGGTAACTTCTCCCCACACTCCAGGCCGGGTCTTTATGGCCTTTATAAAACCCAGCCAGCAGTCTCAGCTGGGTATGGTTTATCCTCCATCTGACAAAGAATCTGGAGAATCTCTGTGTTTTGGGACTTGTGAATTTGTGCCATGCTAAAGCGCTGAGAGCCGCATGCCAGTAAACAGGCTCCTAAAGCCTGTTGTGGACTGTGGGTGGAAAACTGCTAACCAGGTGAAGATTTTGTTCTATGTGAACAAACACCAAGACTGTGATCGGTCATTTTGTTTTTCCTTATGTGTAAATAAAACACAAAACTGTTTAAGTTAAAGACTTTGTGATTGCATCTATACTGCATCCCCTAGCCTGTCTACAAGAGCAAAACACCACAATTGGTGTCGGATGTGGGCAAACGCAGTGAGGCAGGCCTGAAGGCAGAAACTTTTGGTTTTCCCGGGCACAAGTGCATGTCTGATATTAAGCCGGCAAGGTTACGACCCGTGTCCCCAGATAAAATGGAGGTGGTCGTGAAATCACTCGTGGATGCTAACTTACAGTAGCGGGAGGCTAACAAGCAGCAGGAAACTAACCAGCTGCTATTACAACATATAATGGCGTTGCGTTGCAAGCGGCCGGAGCGTCCCACAACGTCCACGATGCCCGGAAAGCTGTCCGTGGTGCGATCCCTAAGATGTCCCCCTCGGATGATGTTAAGACCTATCTGGTGATTTTCGAAAAGGTGGCCTAAGTGTGCTAAGATCGTTGCTCCGTTCCTGGCATCTGGATCCAAGCAAGTTTTTTTTAATCTCCCCGATGATAAAGCGTCCGACTACCCGACCGTGAAAGGTGAGATCCTGGCAAGACTGGTGGTGAACGTATTGGTCCGGCTCAGCGGGTGCACCAGTGGGAATTTAACTCGGCGGAACCTGCCAGACCACAATATTATGACCTGCTACACCGGTTGCAGAAATGGCTGCAGCCTGACATATTGACTCCCATTGCTATGCTGGACCATTTGTTGGTGGATGTATTTTGGAGGGCTTTGCCGTACCTTCTCCAGCACTGGATCGGCCAGTCAGTGTTTCCCCGTTTTGTGGTTCCTCAAGAGATATTGTATAGAGTAAACCAGCTGCAAGGTCAATCTATTGAACAGTTAGTGGTGCCCCAGGCTTATTGCAAGCTCGGGTTAGAGTTAGCCCACCAGCATGTTCTTGGGAGTCATCTGGGAATCCAAAAAATGCAGAACCGGATCCTACAGCGGTTTTACTGGCCCTGTGTGTTCAGAGAGGTAGAAAAATATTTCCATAGTTTCCTGGTACCCCTCCCGATTATCGAGGTTCCGTTCCAGCGAATAGCTATGGATCTCATAGGCCCGGTACTGAAGTCTGCTAGAGGACACCAACACATCCTGGTTGTCCTCGACTATGCCACTCGGTACCTGGAGGCGATGCCACTGCAACATACATCAGCCAAATTCATAGCTAAGGAGTTAATAGAGATGTTTTCTCACGTGGGTCTGCCTAATCAGGTTCTGACTGACCAAGAGACCCCATTTATGTCCAAGGTCATGAGAGAACTCTGTAAGTTGCTCCACATAAAACAGCTACGTACGTCCGTGTATCATCCGCAAATGGACGGCCTGGTAGAAAGGTTTATTCAAACATTAAAAAATATGCTAAAAAGAGTGGTCTCTAAGTATGGGAGGAAATGGGACCTTCTTCTGCCCTATCTCATGTTCGCAGTGTGAGAGGTGCCCAGGCCTCTACTGGGTTCTTATACTTTGAACTGCTATACGGCAGAAACCCTGGCGGTCTGTTGGACATGGCCAAAGAGGCATGGGAACAACAACCCACACTGCACAGAAGCGTTGTTAAGTATGTCACCCAGATGCAAAAACGGGTGGAAACAGTTTTACCTCTGGTTAGGGAGCATAGAGGCAGTGCAGAGAGCCCAGAGTAGGGTCTATAATCGGAAGGCCCGGGTCCAGACCTTTAACCCAGGGGATCGGGCATTGGTTCTAGTACCAACCGTAGACATTAAGTTCCTAGCTAAGTGGCAGGGGCCCTATGAGGTGTTTGAAAAAATTGGAGAGGTGGATTACAAGGTACACCAGCCAGGGAGGCGAAGCAGGGGAAGCGGCTGCCACAGTGAAAATTGCTAACAGCCTCTCCTCTAAACAGGCTCAGGCAGCCAGGGAATTCGTTAGTCGGAACACGGATCTGTTCTTGGACCTCCCTGGACGCACTTCCATAGTCCGACATTACATTATCACTGAGCCTCAGGCAAAAATCTGGTTACCCGAGGCTAGGCAACACGCCATCGAAGGGGAAGTGCAGCTAATGCTCCAGCTAGATGTCATCGAAGAGTCAAAAAGTGAATGGGCCAGTCCAATAGTCTTAATACCCAAGCCGGACGGGACATTGCGGTTCTGTAACGACTTCCGCAAACTGAAGGGAGGTGTCCAAGCTTGACGCATATCTCATGCCCCGAGTGGATGAGCTTATTGAAAAGTTGGGCCAAGCCCAGTATTTTTCTGTGATGGACCTCACCAAAGGGTACTGGCAGGTGTCCTTGATGGAGGCTGCCAAGGAAAAAACGGCTTTCATCACACCAGAGGGGCTGTATCTGTACAAGGTATTATTTGGTCTAGATGGTGCTTCCGCCACGTTTCAAAGGCTAATGGACATTGCACTCCGTCCACATCGTCGGTACTCTTCGGCGTACCTGGGCGATATCGTTATCCACAGCACCGACTGGGAAAGTCATCTACCTAAAGTACAGGCTGTAGAGGACTCCCTTAGGAAGGCTGGCTTAACCGCTAACCCAAAAAAGTGCGCAATAGGGTTAGAAAAGACCAAGTACCTGGGGTATGTAATTGGGTGCAGAATTTTCAAACCTCAGATGAACAAAATTGAGGCAAGTAGGAATTGGCCCCGACCTGTCACTACTCGGCAAGTAAAGTCGTTCATGGGTATGGTGGCGTGCTATATGAGGTTTGTCCCCAATTTTGCTACACCATTGACAGGTCGCACCATTGA
This sequence comes from Bufo gargarizans, assembly GCF_014858855.1. NCBI lineage: Eukaryota > Metazoa > Chordata > Amphibia > Anura > Bufonidae > Bufo > Bufo gargarizans. Next base: position 171,492,799 of record NC_058085.1, read on the forward strand.
CAGGTCTTTTGAAGGGGTCAGTGATGGTTCAGTGGAATGAGCAGGCGGAAAAGTGTCACACCGGTGACAGGTTTTAGAAGTCTGAAAGATTATCTGCACATTAGTGATCTGACAGCCTCTTTTGGTTTTGGTTTCACTTTGTCTGTGTGTTGCTTTTATGTCCAAACCTCCTGTTCAGGTGTGGATCATGTGACCTTTACCTCCCCCTATTTAGTCTGACTTTACCCATCACTCCTTACTCTGGATAGCTTCATTTGGTTTTGGAAAAGCTGGAGTGTGGTTCTAGTTGTAGCCCTGTTCATCCATCATCCATCATCCATCAGCCTCAGAAGTTAAGTGTTCCGTTTGTTGCATTTTGTATTCCCCCCATCTTTGTTGTTTACTAGGCCTCAGTGAGACGCTGGTTCCATCACCAGGGAAGGAGCAGGTAGTCTCTGCCCTGTCATTACCATTAGGGCATCTGAGGACCACCAGGGTTTTCTAGGTTCCTGTGTATGGGCATCTCTACCATTGAGAGGTGCCCATACGGATAGGAGATAGGGCCAGGAACAGGGTTTTACAGGTGGTGACCCTTTTCATTCCCTAGCGGTGAGGCCTAGTGTCTTTTCCCTTCCTTCTTGTTGTCTTTTGGTGTTCTCCCCTACTACATCCGTGACAAAAAGGCTTTCTCTTTGAAGTCTGCCCTGTGTGGGACCTGGTATTGGAGACGCCTGACTTCAAGAGGAAGTTTGTGGTGAAGACCGATATCCTCTGAAGTAGGCCTCGGAACTGTACTCTCTCAAGACATAATTCTGGAGGAACATCCTGTTGTTTTCCTGAGCCGAAAGCTTACCCCAGCCGAGACAGTGGAGAGAGAGTGCACAACCATCAAATGGGCACCCGAGTCTCTCCGCTATTACCTGTTTACCACTCCCCTCTCAAGTGGATGAGCCAGGCCAAAGAGAGGGATGCTTGGGTCCCCAGGTGGTTTTTGTATTACAAAACTTAAAATTTTCCATGGAACCTATGGCATGCAGGTTACAGGAAAATGCAGATGCCCTGTCCCGGGTACACTGTCTGGCGGTTGTTCACCCCCTCAGGGTTAAAAAAAGGTGGGAGGTATGTAGGAAGGCACAAGGGGCCACCATTGATAGATGGTATGCGTCACCAAGATTCCTGGCCTCGGTGAGGTAAGAGCCGGTAGTTTTAAGTGGCAGTGGCAGCTAGTGCTGACTGACACTGTTTGTTGTTTGTATGGCTGTAAAGCCGATCCATGCCGGCTCTTACTGGGAGTAGCCAAAGTGCTGGTAGGAGGAGGAGGAGGAAGCAACAGGAGGCAAACTGAAGCACCCTGCATTCCTCTGTGGTAAAAGTACATGCGCCAAACTGCTATCCGCCTCAGGCCAAGCCGCCACTGCATTTACCCAGTGTGCTGTTATGGAGATATAATGTCCCTGACCGTGCTTACTGTTCCACGTATCCATAGTCAGGTGCACCTTGGCACAGATGATGTTGCACAGTGCACACCTGATTTTGTCCCCTACTTGGTTATGCAGTGAAGGGATGGCTCGCCTGGAAAAGTAGTGGTGGCTGGGCATGACGTACTGTGGGACAGCTAACGCCATAAGGCCTTTAAAACTATCCATCTCCACCAGACGGAATGACAGCATTTCAAAGGCCAGTAATTTAGAAATGCTGGCATTCAGGGCTAGGGATCGAGGGTGGGTAGGGGGGTACTTCCTCTTCCTCTCCAGCGTTTGGGAGATGAAGAGCTGAACGCTTCCGTGGGACATTGTGGAGATACTTGGTGACCCAGGTGTTGGTGTTGCTGGCAGATCCTCTGTTTACGGGGTGGCAGGAGGCACTGTAACTCAAGAGGTGGATGAAGAGGCCGTGAGTGCAGCAGAAAGCAAGAGGAGCCAGAGACCTTTCTTGGTTTTTGAGGTGTCTACTCCACTGCAGGTCGTGCTTTGCACTTAAATGCCTGGTCATGCAGTTTGTGCTCAGGTTGAGAACGTTTATGCCTCACTTCAGGCTCTGATTGCACAGCATGCAAACCACTCGTGTCTTGTTGTCAGCACATTGTCTGAAGAACTGCCACGTCAGGGAACTCCTTGGAGCTAGCTTTGGTGTGCTCTTTCCCTTTCTGCCGTGGGCAGTAGCAGGCGTACTGTCTAGAGGACGGCGAGTCCATTTTTGCACCCTGCTCCCTCTTCTGCTGTGCTGGTGACTCTGTGCGACCACCATCTCTTCCTCTGAACTACATAGGTCACTCGCATGACCTTTATTCCATGTGGGGTCAAGGACCTCATCGTCCTCCACATCATCTTGCACCCAGTCTTCACCCCTGCCTTCCTTGTCAGTCTGCACACTTTCGAAAGCCCCAGCAGTTGGCACCTGTGTTTCGTCTTCATCCGCGACGATATGCAATGGTCCTCCCATGTACTCATTTAGAAAAATAAGTGGTTGGGCATCGGTGCAATCTCTTACAATTTTATGGCAGGGCTAGGTGGATGGCCCTAGGAAACCCTGCTAACAGAGTCATCGAAAAGTAGAAGAGACTGCTCCATGACTTGGGGCTCAGACTGCTTGGCTGATTTGCAAGGGGGTGAGGTGAAAGACTGATGGACATCAGCTGCAGGTGCCAGCTGTGGTCTTTCAGCAGGAGACTGGGTGGGAGACAATGTAAAGGAACTGGATCCACTCTCAGCAACCCAATCTACTATCACCTGTACTTGTTCAGGCCTCACCATTCGTAGAGCTGCATTAGGCCCGACCAAATACCGCTGCAGGTTCTGTCGCCTACCCCACCTGAGGAAGGGGCTTCACTTGTGCGTGTAGCTGGCAAAGATCGATGTTTTATTAATGAAACAATTTAAGCCCTGTATATACAGGGTGTATCTCACACGGCCTGACCCACTGTAGGCCTGAATTCAATTTTGGTGCACCAAATGGCGGTATTTTAAATCTCTGAATATAACCCAAATGTATTAAGGGTGTATCTCACAATGATATCTGCATCAAAGGCTGCCCAAAAATTTTTTTTGCCCAAACGAGTGTTTGTTTAACAACTGAATTATGACAGCAGTATATAACCCTGTAATTTCACACGTGCTGATGCTGCAAGGCCTGAAAATAGTGTTTTTTTTGGGCAAAAAAGTGTCACAGTTTGGGTCACAGTTTGGGTCACATGCTGCTCTTGCCAATCACAACCATGCCATTAGTAGACATGGCTGTGATGGCTTCTAAGGTCAGACAGTTAACCGCTTGTTAATTGGCTGCACTGCAGCCTTTAAAAATGCGCCAAGAAAGTGCCGAACACCAAACTTTTACTGAAATGACCAGGGTCTAAAAATCCTAAAGTTCGGTACGAACCTGAACTTTGCAGTTCGGGTTCGCTCAACCCTACTCACTAACACAGATTTAGACAGATTTGTGAACAATATTTGAGAGTAATGGGTCTTTTGTGTATGTAGAAAATGTTTCAAATTTTTGAGTTCAGCTCATGCAAAATGGGAGCAAAACTGAAAGTGTTGCAATTATATTCTTGTTCAGTGTATATCTTAATTGCCATTCAGTGGTGAAGTAACATTGCACTACAGCCTTTTTGGGGGATATTATTTTAATTTAATTAATTTATTATACAGTATGTCAGACAGACAGGTGACAGTCCCTTCAAAGGGAACGGGCAGCGGGCAAAATGTTTCAGTCGAAGGCAGCAGAAGAATTGGGGGTGCCAGCAGGAGTCGCAGCAAGAGGCCTGAGCTCCTGGTGTCATCTAGCGGTTGTGTCTTGACCAGCAACCCAGCGGAGCTTGAATGGTTGACGCGTTCTTCGAGTTTGTCAAGTGACATCAGATACCTGTCATGGAACCATGAACCAGACGTACAACAAGAGATAAGTGGAAAATAAGAAGGTTTTATTGAAGAGTAAGCCGTAGCAAAGTCCGAACGGATGGCTAAACCGAAGCAGGGTCTTGCGGAGACAGAGGTCAGGAACCAGAAGGGTAGTCAGACGAAGCCAGGAACAGGAACCAACGGGGTAGTCAGACGAAGTCGGAATCAGGAACCAACGGGGTAGTCAGACGAAGCCGGAATCAGGAACCAACGGGGTAGTCAGACGAGGCCAGGATCAGGAACCAGAAGCAGCAGCAGTCTTGGAAGCATGTGAACACAGGAGGACCAAGCAAGGAACTGAAGCCACAGACCTCCTATATATATGAGCTAGGCATCCAGCTCCTCCCAGTGGGAAGGAGGAGCCGCAGGGTGGGAGGCTACAAGAAAACCCAGAAACCAAGATGGCCGCCAGCACATGTCAAACGAAGGGAACAGCAAGGAGGTAAGACCATGACAGTACCTCCCCCTCAAGGGCCCCTCCTCCGCGGAGTAAGGAACGGTTTCTGAGGGAAGCGTGCGTGGAAGGCTCGGAGCAAGACAGGAGCATGGACATCTGCGGAGGGAACCCAGGAACGCTCCTCTGGACCATAACCACGCCAATGGACCAAAAACTGCACCCGGCCGCGGACCAGGCGTGAGTCCAGGATATTGCTCACCTCATACTCCTCACGATTGCCCACTTGGACCGGACGAGGCCGAGGAATCGAGGAAGTGAAACGATTACACACCAGTGGCTTCAACAGGGAGACATGAAACACGTTGGAGATCCGCATGCCAGGAGGAAGCGCAAGGGCATAGGCTACCGGGTTTACCCTGCGAAGCACTCGGAAGGGACCAACAAAGCGAGGCGCCAGCTTGGGAGTGGGCACTCGAAGGTTGAGGTTGCGGGTGGACAACCATACGCGGTCTCCGACCTGGTAGGAAGGAGCGGGCGCTCGTCTGCGATCAGCCTGGAGTTTCGGGCGCTGCGCAGAGACCTCAAGGGACCTCTGGATCTGTACCCAAGAAGCACGTAGGACGGAAAGGTGATCCTCCACAGCCGGAATATCCTGGGGAGAGAATACCTCCGGTAACACGGCAGGTTGGAACCCATAATTGGCCATGAAGGGAGACGTCCCAGAGGAAGAGTTCACCGCCGTGTTCCTGGCAAACTCAGCCCAAGGCAGGAGGTCAACCCAATTGTCTTGGTGATCGGAGACATAGCAACGAAGGAATTGCTCCAAGGCCTGATTGGATCGTTCTGCGGCCCCATTGGACTGAGGGTGGTAGGCCGAGGAGAAAGAGAGATGAATCCCCAACTGGGAGCAAAAGGCGCGCCAGAACCTGGACACAAACTGACTCCCCCGATCCGACACAATCTCCTTGGGCAAACCGTGCAACCGGAAGACCTCCCTGGCAAAAATCGAGGCCAACTCTTGTGCAGAGGGTAACTTCTTGAGAGGAACACAGTGGCACATTTTGGAAAACCGATCCACAATCATGAGAATGACCGTATGGCCTCGGGATGCAGGGAGGTCCACAATGAAATCCATCCCCAGGTGTGACCATGGACGCTCCCCGGTGGCTATGGGTTGCAAAAGGCCCAACGGAAGGTGCCGAGGGGACTTACTCTGGGCACAAACGGAGCATGCCGCTACATATGCGGCGATGTCGGAACGTAGAGAAGGCCACCAGAACAGACGTGAAACCGCCCAGGACAGCTGATTCTTTCCAGGGTGCCCCGCGGCCTTGGAGTTATGGTAGGTTCGCAACAACCGAGTGCGCAACTCCTCAGGCACAAAACATCTGCCGTTGGGTCTCCCAGAGGGAGCACCAGATTGAGCCGCCAAAATCTGCTCACCCAGAGGAGAAGTCAGGCTGGTGCGAATAGCGGCCAGGATCTGATTCGGGGGTATGACCGTAGTCGGAATCGACTCCTCCCCGGACAGCTCGGAGTACTGCCGTGATAAGGCATCCGCTCTGATGTTCTTGGAGCCGGGTAGGTAGGAGACCACGTAATTAAAACGTGACAAGAACAGAGCCCATCTGGCCTGACGTGGTGTCAATCTCTTGGCCTCAGAGAGGTAGGTCAGATTCTTGTGGTCCGTCAGGATGAGAACCGGAACCACCGAGCCCTCGAGCAAGTGCCTCCATTCTTTAAGGGCCTGCACGATGGCCAATAACTCCCTGTCACCAATCTGATAGTTGCACTCCGCGGAAGACAGTTTCCGGGAGTAAAACCCACAAGGAAGCAGGGTACCCTCTGGTGTTCTACGCTGAGACAGGAGGGCGCCTACTCCCGTCTCAGACGCGTCCACCTCGAGGACAAAAGGCCACCCAGGGTTGGGATGCGACAGAATCGGAGCCGACACAAAGGCGGACTTTAGAGCCTCAAAAGCTCGGATGGCCTCGAGCGGCCAGACCTGAGGATTACTGCCCTTCCTGGTCAGATCCGTGAGAGGCTTGGCTAGCATGGAAAAGTCCCTGATGAACTTCCGATAATAATTGGCGAAGCCCAAAAAGCGCTGCAGGGCACGAAGCCCACTGGGCTGGGGCCACTGTAAGACAGCCGAAACCTTCTCAGGATCCATGGAGAACCCCTCAGCGGAAATGATGTAACCTAAGAAGGTTACCTGGGATCGGTGAAATTCGCATTTCTCAAGCTTACCGAACAGCTTGTTCTCTCGTAAGCGTTGCAACACTCGTCTGACATCCAGAATGTGGGCCTCCATGGATGCAGAATATACCAAGATGTCATCCAAATAGACCACCACACACTGCTGCAACAGGTCACGGAAAACATCGTTGATGAATTCCTGGAAGACTGCGGGCGCATTGCACAACCCAAAGGGCATAACCAAGGATTCATAATGACCGGTCCTGGTGTTAAACGCGGTCTTCCACTCATCGCCCGCCTTGATCCTTACCAGGTTATATGCCGCCCTCAGGTCGAGTTTGGTAAAGACCGTGGCCCCTTTGAGGCGATCGAACAGCTCGGAAATCAAGGGTATCGGGTAAGCGTTCTTGATCGTGATGCGATTGAGACCCCTGTAATCGATGCAAGGCCTCAACTCGCCGCCCTTCTTTTTCACAAAGAAAAATCCAGCCCCTGCCGGGGACGAGGATTTGCGAATGTGTCCGCGTGAAAGCGCCTCCCTCACGTACTCCTCCATGGCCTCATTCTCCGCTACCGACAGTGGATAGACTTTGCCACGAGGAGGAACGGCACCGGATTGTAACTCTATGGCACAATCGTATGGGCGGTGCGGAGGTAGGGCAACCGCGCGCACCTTATCGAATACATCCCGGTACTCTTCGTATTCAGGAGGCAACAGAGAGTCCGAGGAAGTACACAGCAACTTGACAGGCCCATGGATGCAACTAGCCCCACACTGCGGTGACCACGAGAGGATCTCGACCGATCTCCAATCAAAAGTCGGATTATGCTTCTGGAGCCAGGGGTACCCCAAGACCACCGAGTAGTGTGGAGACGAAATAACCTGGAGACAGACCGACTCTCTGTGAACGGCACCAATGGCCATCCCCACTGGAAGGGTCTCATGAGTCACGTGTGGCGGCAGAAGGGGTCTGCCGTCTATCGCCTCAAGAGCCAGTGGGGAACCTCGAGGCTGCAGAGGAATGGAATTGGCGGCAACGAACACTCTATCAATGAACAAACCACCAGCACCAGAGTCCACCAACGCCTGGGTCGTCACCGAGCCCCCGACCCAGGAGAGGACAACCGTGATCAGTGGTTTGTTAACACGGGAAACTGGGGACGAGGAGACTCCACCCAAGATCTGCCCCCGACAGGACCTCAGGTGCGAGCGTTCTCCCGGACGGTTCGGACATGCCAACCGAAAATGCCCACCGAGACCACAGTACATGCATCGGCCCTCGCGTCTCCGGAGTACCCTCTCCCCCTCAGACAGGCGAGCAAACCCCCGCTGCATGGGTTCACCCCCAGACAAGTCATCCCCAGGAGGCGTGGGAGGAGAGGGAGGCACGGGTGGGACAGCAAACGTAGGCGCCAATCTGTTAGGAGACCTCCGCAGGCTCTCCTTAAAGGAAGGTCTCTCCCTGAGTCTGGTGTCAATCAAAATCAGGAAAGAAATAAGAGACTCGAGCTCCACTGGTAGGTCCTTAGCTGCAACCTCATCCTTCAAGGCATCCGAGAGACCATGAGAGAAAGCAGCGACCAGAGCCTCATTATTCCAGCCCACCTCTGCTGCCAGGGTACGAAACTCAATGGCATATTCAGCTACGGATCGTGAACCCTGTCTGATGGACATAAGGAGCTTCGTAGCAGAGGCAGCACGAGCCGGCACATCGAATACCTTCCGAAGAGAAGCAACAAAACCGGAAAACTCGGCAACCACCGGATTGTTGTTCTCCCATAAAGGGCTGGCCCAGGCCAAGGCCTTGTCCGAGAGCAGCGAGATCAAGAAGCCCACCCTTGATCTCTCAGTAGGAAAGGCATGTGGCAGCAACTCGAAGTAAATGCCCACCTGGTTAAGGAAACCTCGGCACTGAGTTGGCTCTCCCCCAAAGCGCTGTGGAAGGGGGGCAGAACCGGCCATACCCTGAAACACCACAGGCGCAGCAACAGGTGTCAGGGTAGACTCTGGCGCAACAACCGGAGCGGCAGTGGGAGCGGGCCCAGGAGCGACAACCGACCCATCGGCAACGGAAGCTAAATGAGCCGTGCGTTCAAGCAGGGTTTGCAACGCCACAGCGAACCGACCCAACAGGTGATCCTGCTGATCAAGTCTGGCAACCAGCGTAGGTAGCGAGGGTGGCCCTGTACCGTCAGAATTCATGGCTTGGTCCTAATGTCATGGAACCATGAACCAGACGTACAACAAGAGATAAGTGGAAAATAAGAAGGTTTTATTGAAGAGTAAGCCGTAGCAAAGTCCGAACGGATGGCTAAACCGAAGCAGGGTCTTGCGGAGACAGAGGTCAGGAACCAGAAGGGTAGTCAGATGAAGCCAGGAACAGGAACCAACGGGGTAGTCAGACGAAGTCGGAATCAGGAACCAACGGGGTAGTCAGACGAAGCCGGAATCAGGAACCAACGGGGTAGTCAGACGAGGCCAGGATCAGGAACCAGAAGCAGCAGTCTTGGAAGCATGTGAACACAGGAGGACCAAGCAAGGAACTGAAGCCACAGACCTCCTATATATATGAGCTAGGCATCCAGCTCCTCCCAGTGGGAAGGAGGAGCCGCAGGGTGGGAGGCTACAAGAAAACCCAGAAACCAAGATGGCCGCCAGCACATGTCAAACGAAGGGAACAGCAAGGAGGTAAGACCATGACAATACCCCCAGCCAAAAGTCAGTGGGTTCCTCTGACACGATGCTTAGTTGGCATAGCCCGGGAGCAGACCCTGTGCCCCCACCTGTCCTGAACCTTCCTCTCTCATTTTCAGTTCCCTTAGAAGTATTATATGCCGTAGGCTCGGCTCCACTTTTCAGCGAGAACAAGCTCCTAGAGGCCAAGATCTGGAGGGGACATCCTCTGCTTCCACCGTTAGGTAGGCAAGTAGTGATGATGAGAGTAGAGTGGGAGCAGGAGTTGCAAGCGGTCAGGCTCCTGGCCCTAAGACCGTTGAGGGGGACATAAGTGACGCACAGACAGTAGCAGATGATGATGATGATGTAGCCTATCACACTTGGGTGAAGAAGAGGCTTCATCATCATCATCATCATCAGGAGAAAAGGGTGGCAGCTTACGTGTGAGGCAGTGGCTGAGGCAGCAGGGTAGGCCTCTGGAGGAGGTGAACATGGCCATTTGCCAAATTTGTGGGCAGAAGGTGAAGAGTGGCAAGGGTGCCAATGTTGGCACCACGACCTTGCGTCAACACATGCAGCGTCACTATAAAGTGGCTTGAGAGAACCGTGTGGTGGTCCAGACTGCCGCAGCAACCGCTACATCACCCAGTGGCACGCACCCAATTTCATGCAGTCAAGGCTCCACCACCTCAGCCGAAGATGGCTTTCTATCCATCCCATCATCTGCTGGTCCTGATGCTCCTGCTCCTCTTCCTCCACCTCCTACTCCTCATCAGTCATTCCTTCAGAAATAGATCACCAAAGCGATTGCAAGAGACATCAGAATGCATGCACTTATCCAGCGGCGCAGAAGATAAACGTGCTCCTGGCCAAGTTGCTGGTGCTGCAGTCCCTCCCTTTTCAAGTGGTGGACTCTGCACCTTTCAGAGATCTGATGGCTTGTGCCAAGTCAAGGTGGAGAGTCATTCATTTGCCAAAAAGGCAGTACCAGCCCTGCACACATATGTAGAACAGAAGGTGGCCCAGTCCTTAAGCCTGTCAGTGTCTAACAAAGTGCACAGCAGCGCCGACGTGTGGAGCTCTAACTATGATTAAGGACAATATATATCCCTTACAGCCCACTTGGTAAATGTGGTCCTGCCCAGCCACATCAGCAACCTGGCCAGGTGATGTCGCTTCCGCCTCCATGTTCTCACTATCTTGGTCCTATAACAATGTGCCTCCTCATCCTCTATCGTGTACTCAGCTTCCACTGCAGGGAAGGTTCAAAGTACCCCTCCAGCATACCTCATGTGCAGGGCACTGCAGTGTTACACTGTTCTGCACCTAATTTGCCTGGGCCAACTGAGTCACACAGGTAAAAAAATGCTCCACTTCCCTCATCAAGAAATTGAATACTGGTTTTCTCCTCGACAACTTAAAATCAGAACCATGGTGACCAACCATGGGACAAACATGGTGTCGGTGCTGCATCAAGGATGGCTGAGCCATGCGCCCTGCATGGCACAAGTGTTCAATCTGGTTGTAAAATGGTTCCTGAAGTCTTTACCCTATCTGCAAGACATTCTAAAAATGGCCAGGAAACTTTGCATGCACTTCAGCCACTCTTACACCGCAAAGCATACCCTCCTTGAGCTGCAACAGCAGAATGGCTTCCCTCAACATAGGCTGATATGCAACGTTTTTACCTGTTGGAATTATATCCTCCATATGTTGGACCAATTATGGATATAAACAATTTCTTGATGATGCAGGTGGACAGAGGTACTCCCTTGTGTAACTTCTATGTTAGCCAGTGGCAGCTCATGCATGACACCTGCCATTTGCTTGAACCATTTGAGGAGGCCACTTTATTTGTCAGTCGCCAGGACTACAGAATGAACAGTGTCATTCCACTGCTTCATGTCCTGGAACAGATGCTGCAAAATCTGGCTGGCCAGGGGACAGAAGACATGGCGACTAGATCTCACGGCCACATGAGCCCTGTGGGGGCTGAACTAGAGGAGGAGGGGGAGGACATTCAAGCACAAGCAATGTGTAGAGAAATCGGTGGTTTTTCTAAACAGGTGACAGAAGAGGAGGAGCAGGAAGAGCAGGACCAGTCAGAGGAGATACAGGGGTCAGGGCAATGAGGAAGACAAAGCAGAGGACCCAGACATACCCTGGCAGTATGCAGTGGAGATGGAGGCAGGGAGTCCCTCCGAATAGCTTGCGCAAATGGCCTGATGCATGCTCACTTGCTTGCGTAGTGACAGACGAATTGTCACCATTAGGCAGAGGGATGAATGACTTCTGGCTCTCCACCATGTTAGATCCTCAAATATTGGGGCCTTTTTTACACCCGCTGAGAGGCAGAACAAACTGAACAACTATTGAGACATCCTATGTAGTCAGTTGGCCACTGCCTATTTGTGCCATTGCCTATCCTTAATGTGGCTCTGACCGGAGGGATACTCTGTGCTCAGGTTCCACTGCCATGGCTGCAGGGGTGATTGGGGGGGCGGAGCAGTGCCAGTTCCATCAGCAGAAACTTAAGTCTAGAGTCGCTGATGAGCAGTTTTCTTCACCCGCCTAACTGAAGAAACTACTCACTAGCAGCAGCAGCTAGACATGGAGCAGAATCTGAACCAGCAGATTGAAACATACTTTGAGTGCACCCTGCCACCCCACATTGAAGATCCCGTGGACTACTGGGCAGCCAAACTTGATTTGAGGCCGCAAATGGGGCGAGTTTGCCCTGGACAAGCTTTCCTGCTCCAACAGCAGTGTGGCATCAGAGACGGTGTTTAGTGTGGCAGAGGCCATAGTTACCCCAAGGAGAACTCACCTGTCCACACAAAATGTGGAGAAACGGATCTTTGTGAAGATGAATCAGGAGTTGATCAACCAGGATTTTCAAACACCAGTGCCTGATGCATCTGACTAGATCATCCATGTTGCAACACCCGCACTTGGACAAACAGACCTGTTTCTTCTGGCTACCTGCTTAAGCTACTATTCTGAATTTGCCACCTGCCTGATGTCACACCTGCTGCCAGGTTCTCCTACAGCCATTCACCATCTACAGCTGGTACTGGTATTGCCACCCCCCACCTCCCCACTATGTCACTGGGCCACTCTGTGGTCTCCTCATGCTACTGCTACCTCACCACTCTGTGGTCTCCTCATGCTGCTGCCACATCACCACTCTGTGGTCTCCTCATGCTGCTGCCACCTCACCACTATGCCATTGGGCCATTCTGTGGTCTCCTCATACTGCTGCCACCTCACCACTATGTCACTGGGTCACTATTTGGTCTCCTCATGCTGCTGCCACCTCACTACTATGTCACTGGGCCACTCTGTGGTCTCCTCATGATGCTGCCACATCATCACTCTATGGTCTCCTCATGCTGCAGCCACATCACCACTATGCCATTGGGCCACTCTGTAGCCTTCTTATGCTGCTACTACCTCACCACTATGTGACTGGGCCACTCTGTGGTCTCTTCATGCTTCTGACACCACAACACTCTGTCACTGGGCCACTATTTTGCCTTTTTGTCCTGGTCAACACCATTATTTATTTGACCCTTCTTCTAATCTGTCAAAAGGAAGGAAAAATGAGGCGCACAATGGATCCTGTCTATGTAGCAGCTGTAAGGCCTGCATGACTTGGTCTCTAATTTTGCATCAGAATTGTCTTGTGATTTGTTAGCCAAAATCAGGAATGGGTACAAAACACAGAAGATGTGCAAAGATTCCATTTACGTGTCATCTCTGTTTTAGATCTAATCCTGTTCTTTTTTGGCTTTAGCAATACTGTTGGATTACTGACCAAATGCTGACCGAGTGAAGGCAGATGCTCAACAGACAGGATCTGTTTCTTTGGGGGTTATTGTTCTGACGGATCAGAGGAAGGGCAAAATAATCAGTAATGTCAACACAAACTTACTGCTGACACCCTCTCCACTCTGTCGGGGGGCTCTACTTGTATAAGCATTAATAAAACGGGTTCTGTAGACATCTATGTGGAATTAGCTGACAATGGTGTAAAAGGAGTGCATTTCTTCTTGACACTAACATCGACCTGTAAGGCTGAGTTCACACTTGAGTTATTTGGTCAGTTTTAGCCCCTTAACTGCCCAAATATGTGTAGTATGCAGTGAATCTAAGAGTGACGCCTGTCATCTGCCTGTCATACTGACTAACAGTATTGTTTTACTATCACAGCAGACTCTCTACGCATGTTACTGCAAAGCACAGCCAAGAAATAGCAGTTTTTTTACGCGATTCACCACAAATAAATTCGGATCAAATTGAATCTTTTTGGAAAATTTGCTGAATCGACTGAATCAAATTTTTGAGAATCATTTAAAATTGTATTTAAGATAGTCTAAGGAAGGGACATATTTGTCCATCTCTATCCCCTAGAGGAGCTGGCTTCTTTTTTGCTTGGAAAAAAAGATGATTGTTTGCACCCTTGTATCGACTATAGGGATTTAAAGGGAACCTGTCACCCCAAAAAACATCCCAAGCTGGCAGCAGTACCTGAGAGTAGCCAGCAGCCTGTTTGTAATGATCATTTTCTTCTTGCAGGTAGTTCAAGCAAAAGCTGTAAAAAGGATCTTTAATCCCCTGCGGCATGCTTAGTCAGGCTTGAAGTCACGGAGGTAGTGGTCTACTTGTTTCAAGTCATGGTAACCACGCACCCTTCCCTGCCCCTTCGCTGTGACTGACAGCCGGCAGTTCGGCAAAGCCAGCCGAACTGTTGTGCATAAACGCTGTCAATCACAGCGAAGGGGCAGGCAAGGGGGCATGGTTACCGTGACTTGAAGCAAGGAGGCCGCTGCCTCTGTGACTTCAAGCCTGACTAGAGAAGTGCGCCGGCAGGGGATTAAAGATCGTTTTTACAGCTTTTGATTCAACTACATGCAGGAAGAAAATGATCTTTACAAACAGGCTGCTGGCTACTCTCTGGTACTGCTGCCAGCTTGGGAAGTTTTTAAGAGTTGACAGGTTACCTTTAAATAAAATCCTGTCCGGAAACCAGTATCCTCTTCCCCTTATTCCTGATCTTTTTAATCAAATTGTTTCGACTCAGTGGTTTTCCAAGATCTACCTCAGAGAAACCTATAATTGATTAGAATACAGGAGGGGGACTAATACAATACGGAATTCAATACCCCTGAAGGGCATTTTGAATACCTTGTAATGCCCTTTGGGCTTTGTAATGCCCTAGAAGTGTTCCAAAACTCATTAATGATTTAATAAATTTAAATGAATTCCTGGGACACTTTGTTGTTGTCTATCTTGAAAATATATATTTTTTTTTCTTTTGACTGGGAATCACATGTTACGCATGTGAGAAAAAATTTAAATAAGAGAAAATCAGCAGTTTGTTAAGTTCAGTAAATGTGTTTTTGATGTAAGAGAAGTCTCACTCCTGGGTTATATACTGTTTCCTCAATTTCTTTCTATGCATCCCGATAAAGTACAAGCATTTGTTAATTGGGCTAGACCCACTTCCCTTCAAAGATTTTGTGGGGTGCCAAATTCTAACAAAATATATTTAAAAAAAATTCCGTCAAGCCTCTTACTGATTAAATTAGAAGGAGTGGATCTAATACCCTGGAATCCTGATGCTCTTTCTGCTTTTGAAACTCTGAAGGAGAATTTCATTCATGCTCCAATTTTTATTAAGCCTGATGTTAACAAGGAATTCATTGTTGTAGTGGATGCTTCAGAGTAAGGGGCTATTTTGTCGCAGGGGTCATCTTCTTTGACTAAATTACAACCATGTGCCTCCTTTTCAAGAAAATTTTACTTTGCAGAGAGGAATTATGACATTGACAATAGTGAATGCTTAGCCATCAAATGGCCATTTGAGTGTGTTAGTCAACAAATAATTGTACTTACAGATTCCAAAAATTTGATAAACAAAGTTTTAAAAAATTAGATTAGGATGATTTGCCGTATTTTTCCCAAAAAATAGCTTTGTTCTGAATTACCAGTAATGTCAAAAAGCACATTAAATGAGCTATATTTCGACCTGCAGGGAAATTGTATCTCTGTGTATATCACTGTGCATTGCAGCAACATGTACAGCTAATTCTTTCTGATAGTGAAACAGTTACTGTGCTTCAGTAGAACAGGCAGGTGACAGGTGTCACTTATTTGGTTAGTTAATAGGTCCAAAACACAGAACAAGTGCAGATCTTTTTATGATACCTTCTCTGAGAGTAGGATTTCGGGTCACCATACAGTAACTGCTGTAATTAACGGACCAAATAACTGAAGGGTTAACTTAGCCTTAAAGTTCAAAGTTAGCGTCAGGTATAATGCATTTAATCGTGCAGTGGCCCAAAATTCTAATATAGTGCGAAAGAGCTGTCTCATTTTATACCGTCTGCTGATTCCTCAAAGATTGCTAGATAATCTGTTATTTTAGCCAATAATACAAGTAGTGGAGTGGAGAGGGTTTCAGCAGTAAGTTAGTGTTGATGCCACAATTTATTCTTCCCTTTTTCCAACCCCAAAAAAAGGATCCTATCTTTTGAGAATCCACCTTCTAGTATTTGGGCAGTAATTGAACAGTAATAGTAAGGTAAAAAAAAAAAAAAACACATGATGGAAATATTTTCATGTCTTATGTGTTTTGGACCCACTCTTGCTTTAGGGTTTTTAAATCATGATCAAATCCCAATGCAAAATACTGACCATGTGATAGAGGCCTTAAGGGCTGCAAATTTTTAATTTCTAATGATAATTTGTTTTCCCTTAGTCCTAACAGCAGCACAGATGGGGTTAACTGCCCCCCGTGGACTGGTAGGAAATTAACAATTCCCTTACGTCCTACCAGCAGCACAGATGGGGAGATAGCAAGAAGAAACCCCTAGGGAGGGTCCTCATGCCTGGCAGGAGTAAGAACTGTCTGCCCAAAGGCCAAAAACTCTGCTACCTTAGCATCTATTCTTTAATGAGAGATGAAGGTAGATTCAGAGCTCCAGGAAGCCGCCTTACAGATCAACTCTAAGGGGAGAAGGCTTCTCTCCGCAACAGAGGTTGCCACGGCCCTAGTAGAACGGGCCCTCACAAACTCCGGAGGATCTAAAGATTGGGACATAAAATCCTCCCTGATGGCTTCCCTGACCCAGCGACTAATAGTAGCTTTAGAGGCTTTACGGCCTTTAGACTTACCGGCAAACAGGATGAAGAGGTTCTCATCTATCCTGAACTCCCTGGATCTATCCACATAGACCTGGAGGCATCTCGAGATGTCCAGTGGATGTCTAACCGGAGCATCAGAGGAGGAGGTGGAGAATAACACAGGTAGAGAGATGACCTGGTTAAAATTTTTAAAAGTTGGAACCTTAGGTCTAAAATAAGGTAGAAAATTCAGAAGGACTCTGTCCTGTAAAAAAATGATATATGGATGCATTGCAGAAAAAGCTTGCAGCTCAGAGATTCTCTTGGCTGACGTTATAGCCAGAAGAAAGACCACTTTAAGAGTTAAGAATTTAAAATTCTCCTCCTCCAAAGGTTCAAAGGGGGAGATGCTAACCCCTTGAGAACTACTGATAGGTCCCATTGGGGAACAGGTTTCAGTATTGTAGGCTTCAATCTTTCAGCTTCCTTAAGGAAGCGTTTGATGAGCGGGTCCCGAGAGTATGGTCTGTTGAGACAGACCGAAAAGACAAAGACTTGAACCTTCAAGGTAGATGGGGAGAGACCTTTATCTAGTCCATCCTGAAGGAACTGTAATATCGCAGGAAGGGGCAGATCTGCAGACGCCACCTGGTTGGAACTACACCATGACATCAAGATCCTCATAATCCGGGAGTAGGCCTTCTTCGTAGACTCTGCTCTGGAATGTGACAGGGTTCTCAGGACTGACTAAGAGAGCCCTCCCACTCTGGGAAGGCAATGATCAACCTCCAGGCTGTCAGGTTGAATCTGTGCAGATCTGGGCAGAGATGAGTGTCCCACGACACCAGGGTCTGCTCCGGGGGGAGTCTCCAATATTGTCCCCGACTCATTTGAATGAGCTGGGTAAACCAGGATTTCCTGGGCCAAAATGCTATGATGGCTATTACCGAGGCCTGATCCTAACGGATACCCTCGGTATCATGGAAAAATGAGGGAAGATGAAAGCCAGCCTGAACCTCCACGGTATCGTCAGAGCGTCTATTGCCAGGGGTTTGTCCTCCCTGTATAGGGAACAGAACCTCTGCACCTTGGTGTTGAACCTGGTTGCCATGAGATCCACCTCTGGCACGCCCCATCTGTGGACTAACTGCCTGAAGATCTCTGGATGCAGTGACCACTCCATGGTTGGTAAGCCGCGACTTAGGCAATCCGCAATAATGTTGAGGGAGCCTCGGATGTGAGTGGCAGATAGATGGGATAGGTTCAGCTCTGCCCACCGCAGAATTACCCCAATCTCTGAAAGAAGGGCTAAGGATCATTGTGCCTCCCTGCTTGTTTATATAAAGCACAGCAGTCATGTTGTCTGACTGCCCCGGATCTGAGGGGCGAAGTGGAGGAGGGCTAGCTGGATAGCAAGCATCTCGCGGAGATTCAAAGAAAGATGCCACTCCTGAGGAGACCAAGATCCCCGAACTGGGGATCCATCTAAATGGGCGCCCCAGCCTACATGGGACGCGTCTGTTGTCAATATGAGCCAATCTGGTTGGGTCATAGACTTCCCCGCTGGCAGATGGAACCACCATCTGAGGGAATTCCGGGTTTGGTTGGATAGGGAGCACAGGGAATCTAGCCCCGCAGGGCTGCCGTTCCATTTGTTTAAGACCTCTGATTGAAGAGGGCGGAGGTGCCATAAAGCCCAAGGGACTGCATCCACAGCCGCTGACATGAGCCCCAGCATCTTCATAAGAGTCCGGATGGAGACTCGCCATGGGACAGAAAGGATCCTCGCCAGGTCCTGAATCCGCGCTCCTCTTTCAGGACGTGTCCCATAAGAAGTCCATGGCCAAATTAACTGATTTAAATGCGGCCAGGATATCGTCCCGGGAGACACTCTGGTCGACATCTGTTTGGATCTGGTTCAACTTGGCACGCAGAAAGGAAGTGACCTCCGTGGCCGCAATAGACGTTGAGGCCGAGGCTGCGGCCGCCGAGTAGCTCCTTCTCAGGGTGCACTCTGCCCTCCTATCAAGAGGGTCCTGCAGACTAGACCCATCGTCCGCAGGGACCAGAGTGCGCCTGGACAATTTGACTATAGCCATGTCCACCTTGGGAATGAAACCCCATGATTCCACCAAGGGTTTGGCCATCGGGAACATCAGTTTAAACTTTCTGGTGAGGACTGGATCTTTTTCCGGTTTCCTCCATTCTGTGCGCATCACAGAAAGAAGGGTCTCATCCACCTTAAAGACGCGCTGCGCCTGACCGGTGGGATCGGAGGACTCCCCTGTGTTAACATCATGGTCCCCCGACCTGATGGACTTTAATAACTTCTGCGTCTTCTCAGGTGGGAAAAAGCATGAAGTTGATTCTTCCTCCTCAGAGGAAGATTACCCCACTGAGAGGGGCGTGGGTCTGTCAGGAGGGGCGGAAACTTCCATCGGAGACTGGGAGGGAACCGGTAGCCTTTCATTCAGTAACCACACTACCCCCTTGATGGAGTCGTCTACATACGTCTTCGCCCACTGGTACATGTCTTGCATAGTGGGTTCCATGGTGGTGCCGGAACGACAACTGTCACACCTGTAGTAGGGGCAACTGTCGTCTAGAGGCGTGTTACAGTCATAACAGGCCAGGTGTTTCCTCTTGGTCGATGACTTCCGCTGCTGATCTGACTCTCTAGGAGAAGCCATCACTGTAACGAAAAGAAAGATTAAAACATCCCTAAAGCCCAAGGACAGGGAGTTTATAAAATAAGAATTAACCTAACGGTATGCCCACCAACACTTGGAAAAAAGTGGCTGAAGAAATCAGTCAGAAAAGACAGAGAACTCTCAGTCAAGCACAAAGGGACTCTGGAGCTAGCTTGTTAAAGCAGCACAACCAGAGACAGAATGATGGGATCAGGAAGCTTAAAAAGGAAAGGCTCCGCCCAGGGGAGGGATTTCCTGTTTGTAATCAATCCCCCTGAAGCGTCATTCCCACAGTTTATGTGAAGCGCCGGGAAAGAGCACGGTGCCGCCAGCCATATAAGGGGCACGCACCAAACAAAGGTACCGCACTACCCCCAGTGAAAACCGTAGGGCCAGAAGGTCCGATGGGGGGAAAACTAGAAAGCGCAACAATAAGCACAGCAAACACTGGCCATTATAGAAAAAAGGGAGACAAATAGGGGATTAGTAAAGAAAACCCCTATTAATAATACGGCCTCCCGTTCCCCAAAGAGAGGGGAGAGCAACTCGCCAGTCCACCTGTCCAAAGGACAGAAAAAAACACGGTTGGCTGGGGGGTGATCCCCTCCCTTTAGGGGAGCTGGAGTTTGTTCATTGGTTCTTCTTTGGGCTCATTAAAATTCTGCCAGTCCTACCAGTCCACGGGGGGCAGTTAACCCCATCTGTGCTGCTGGTAGGACGTAAGGGAATGATCTCTTAACAAGCTCTGCCTCTAATGCCACTGATGTAAGGCAGCTATCCTATAAGTCAATGTTCACACTTATTAAGGTGCTCCCTCCCCCAAGAAGAGAGTTTACCTCCCAAATAGAGGCCTTATAGATGCTCCAAAGACAGCATCCGTTGTGTTTTTCATTTTTCAGTTCTTCTGACAGATCAGAAGAACAGTAAAATAAACTGTGATGTCAACAAGGCCAAACAAAGACACTAGTGTCCCCAGAACAGACTGGTGAGGGTGGCAACAGCATGAGGAATTAACACAATGGCCCAGTCACAAACTGGTGAGCATGGCAACAGCATGAGGAGTCAACACAGTGGTCCAGTCACAGAGTGGTGAGGGTGGCAGCATGAGGAGTCAACATAGTGACCCAGTCACAGAGTGCAGAGGTAAGGGGATACATCAGTGGCAGTAACAGCACAATATGGTGGCAGTAGGAGATGGTGGCAGCAGATGTGTGGCATCAGGTGGGTGGAAGCATCAGAATAATGGCTGAAGCAGGTGGCTAGAAGTAATGGGCAATTTTTAACAATGATCTAGTGGGGCAGCACACTGCAGTGAGAATATTACTGCCAAAATAATCTCCAATAGTCTCATGCATAAGGAACCAGTGTGTGAAAATCCTGGCTGATACACACCTGTTTCGTCTTTATAAAGGTTAATCTCACTAACTTTTGTGTTGAAAGGCAAGTTCTCTTTGGGGTAACTATGCCCCCTAACGCACTAAACACCAGCTCTGATGCCACACTACTGAACGGGCAGGAAAGCTTGTCCAGGGCAAACTTGGCCTGTTGTGGCCACAATTCAAGTTTGGCTATCCAGTAGTCTAGGGGATCTTTGATCTGGGGTGACTGGGCACAGTCCAAGTATGCTGGTTCAGGTTCTGCTCCATGTCCTGCTGCTGGTGGGTGGTTTCTTCAGTAGGTGGGTGAAGAAACGTGCTCATAAGAGACTGGAGACTCAAGTAACTGCTGACGGAGATGTTTCTGCTCCTGCCCCCCCACCCTCTCCAGCAGTCATGGAAATGGAGCGTGAGCGCAGAGGGTATCCCCGTGAGACCTTAGTGAGGATGGGCAATGGAGCACATAGGCAGCGACCAACTGACTACATACACTTGGATGTCCTTATAGCAGTTGAGTGTATCATCCCTCTCAGTAGGTGTAAAAAAAGCCTGCATTTTGATCTGGTAGTGAGAATCTACTATTGTGGAGAGCCAGTAGTTATCCCTCTGTTGAAAGGTGATAATGCAGTTTTCAATAGTTAAGCAACTCAGTATAAATCTGGCCATTTGCACAAGGGATTTGGAGGGACTCCCTACCTCCATCTCCACTGCATACTGCCATGATCTGTCGTGGTCATCCGCCTGGTTTTCCTCATTGCCCTCCAGCTTCTCCTGATCCTCTCCTGTTGCATGTGCAGATAAACCTCCTAGTTTTGTATCCATTTTCTGGGCTTTAATTTCCTCCTCCTCTTTGTCCTCCTCCTCCGTTAGTTTAGCCCCCACAGGGCTCAGGTGGCCATGAGGTGTAAGTGCCATGTACCCTGTCCCCTAGCCAGCCAGATTTATCAGCATTTACTCCAGGATGTGAAGGGGTGGAATGACATCAGTCAACCCGTAGTCCTGATGACTGACAAATAAAGTGGCCTCTACAAAGGGCCTGAGCAAATATGGTAGGTGTGATGCATGAGCTGCCACTGGCTAACTTTGAACTTACATAGGGGGGTACACCTGTCTGCCCGAATCATCAAGAAATTGTTCACAACCTTCCTTGGCTCATATAGTTGGTCCAACATGTGGATGGTGGCGTTCCAATGTGTGAAAAAATTGCATATAAGGAACTGTTGAGGAACACTATTCTGTCTTTGCAGCTCAAAGAGGTTGTGTTTTGCACAGTAAGAGTGACTGAAGCTTTCCTAGCCATTTTCAAGATGTGTTTAAGGTTGGTGGAAGACTTCAGAAACTAGGTTACAACCAAATTAAAGAAGTGGACCATGCAGGGCGCATGGGTCAGCCTATCTTGATGCAGCACTGACACAATATCCTTCTCATTATTGTGACTATGTTTGCGATCTAGAGAGGAGACAACCAGCATTCTGTTTCTTGGTTGATGACGTGGAGCCCTGGCTGGCTAGGTGCAGAGCAGTGTGACACTGTAGAGCTCTGCATAGGTGGTATGCTGGTGAACAACTCAGAACTGTGCCTACAGTGATGGCTGAGGACAAGGTGCAGGATGACAAGTCAGAGGAAGAAATTGGCACTGGATTTAGCATGAGAATGTGAAGGTGACATTGCCATCGCCTGGCCAAGTTGCTGGTGTGTCTAGGAAATACATTTACCCAGTAGATGTAAAGGACATATATTGTTCTTGAGCATAGCTACAGCTCCACATGTCACTTTAGCAGACACCAACAAGCTCAAGGACTGGCCCACCTTCTGCTCAACATATGTGTGCAGATCTGGTACAGCCTTTTTGGAGAGATAATGAAGGCTTGGAACTCTACACCTTGGCTCGGCACAAGCCATCAGTTCTCTGAAAAGTGCAGCGTAAACTACATGGAAAGGAACAGTAGTAGTACCAGCAACTTGGCCAGGAGCACCTTCAGCTTCTGCACCATTAGATTAGTGCACACATACTGTTGTCTTTTTGCAATCGCCTTGGTGATGGATTGGTGGTGAAATGCGTGAGTAGATGATGGAAAAGAAACACAGCTCCCATCTGCTGAGGTGGTGAAGCCTTGATTGCTCACACTCGTGAGGACAACATTGTACCCCCATTACTGCATTCTAACTGCCTGATGCTACCTCTATGAAGCTGTTCTGAACAGGTATGCTCCTGACTAGCAGGCGGTGTACCCCGGCATATCTGGCTCCAGATCTCACAATTTTCACACCCTTTTAGTTCATGGCCATGGTTGCACCCTGCTAGGTCAGCCGCAAGCTGCCACCCTAACCCCCTGATGATATTGATGAAGCACACTCATCACCTGGCTCCCACGTGCAATTGGTTACATCATCACCCACTACTGTCTGCTCCTCATTTATGTCACCCTTATCACAACATTTGCTCCTATGTGACGGCCATTGTCGCTACTTGCACGCCTTCAGGAGGAAGCAGCAGACCTCTCCTTCAAATCTGGACTGGGTAGTTGCTGCTGACTGTCCTCAGTAAGCTTGTCCTCGCTGAAATGCAGAGCAGAGTCGGCAGCAAAAAATACTTCCCAAGCAGAAGGAGCAGAAAAAGAAAGAGTCAGGTTTAGGACAAGTGAGGGCACAGAGCTTGATTATGGGCCTGCCAACAAAGTAGCTTGTCAGAGGAACCAATGGACTCTTGGCTGTCTGCTGTCAGTTGAAAGGATGTTGAAGACAGAGTCAACCATTTAGTGGCAGCTCTGGCCTGCTGCTTCTACTACAACCCCTCTTTCTTATGCTCCTACTTTTGTCAGCTCCTGCAACATTTCTAGAACTTCCCATTCCCTCAGAGGGCCATGGCCAGGGCCGGGGTGTGCGAGCTGTGCGGCCGCACAGGGCGCTATAGCAACAGGGACACCCGGTAGCCGAGACAGCCACTAGCGGATACAGGGGCGCGGTAGGGGGCGGCAGCGGCGGGGAGGCACAGGGAGATGAACGCTTCCATTGTGGTAGCGCTCATCTCTATAGTCATCTGTATGGGCTGTTTTTACTGGCACATGATGGGGGGTTGTTATTACTGGCACTTGATGGGGGGTTGTTATTACTGGCACATGATGGGGGGCTGTTATTACTGGCACATGATGCGGGGGCTGTTATTACTGGCACATGATGGGGGGCAGTTATTACTGGCACATGATGGGGGCTGTTATTACTGGCACATGATGGGGGGCTATTACTGGCACATGATGGGGATTGTTATTACTGGCACATGATGGGCAGCTGTTATTACTGGCAGATGATGGAGGCTGTTATTACTGGCACATGATGGGGGAGCTGTTATTACTGGCACATGATGGGGGAGCGGTTATTACTGGCACATGATGGGGGGGTTGTTATTACTGGCACATTTGGTGGGCTGTTATTACTGGCACATTAGGAGGGCTGTTATTACTGGCACATTGGGGGGGCTATTATTACTGGCACATGATGGGGGACTATTATTACTGGCACATGATGGGGGGGCTATTATTACTGGCACATTATTGGGGGGTTGCTCTTCATACTGGCACATTATTGGGGGCACTATGGGGGCATCTACTGAGGCCACAAATAAAGGGGTATTTTATATGGGGGCTCTGTACAGTAGAATTTTATACTGGGACACATTATGGTGGCCACTATGGGGAAGGGAGGAGAGGCGTACTATGGGGTCATCTATGGGAGGCACTAAGAAGGGGTATTTTATACTTGCAAATGAAGGGGTACACTGAGGGCATCTACTGGGGCATTTTATACTGGCACATTATGGGGGCACTATGGGGACATTAGCTCAACTGGGGGCATTACAAGGGGGTATTTTTGGCACTGTCACATTATAAGGAGAATTATTTATACTGGGGGGCATTATGGTGGGCTTTATTACTCCCCCATAGTATGACCCCCTAGTAGCAGCACCAGCCTCTCCCTGCTCTGCTATCCCTCTGCCCCTCCAAATCCTTATTATGAAATCTTTCTCATTAGGATAAAACACAACATCAGCTCCAACGAGCCCCCCAGTCAAGTGTTGAAGTGGTGTCCGAGATCCCTAAGGGCCAAGCCAAGTAATTGTAAATTTTCATGTGAAATATGTTTGTTATACACATATAGCATACACTGTGCCACACAATATACAGTATACCGCTACACTGTGTAGTCTGTTCTATAAGCACCATTGTTTTGTGGTGGCAGACAGAAAATAATCTGGAAGTGCCCCTTCCCAAGACCAGGCTCTGGATCCGCCACTGGACACAGCTCGCAGTCGGTCTCTTACAGCAGGCCGGCCTGAGATTCTGTGAAAAACTATTTGTTACAAAAAATGTTTTCCTCTTTGTGTATGTTTAGGTGAACCGGGAAGGGGGGCACCACAAGATTAGCTTGCACAGGGCGCCTGAACACCTAAGGCCAGCCCTGGCCATGGCATCTGTCTGTTGGACATACTGTACACTAAGAGTAGCTGTATATGCAAAATAAGTTATTCAATGTGGATAACCCAATAACAGTAGTATTAGATAACTTATTCACCTTGATTTGAGAATTAATTAGTTGAAATGGATATATCCCAAGGCGGCTCTCCAGTTCACTGATATGGATTAGGTGCACTACCATTGTGATTCACCCAATCACCTTACATAAATAGTGATCAATTCCAAAAGATAGGCACTCAACAACTGTAATCACTCTGAATGCACAATTTATTAATAGACCACATTGTCCATATCCCTTAAACGAAATAAAATCCATTTAATACACCATATACTATAATGCTCGACCTATCAAAGCTAATTCATAAAAAAATAAAATAAATGGGAGATAAAAATACTAATATTTGCACCCACTCTAAATATTAGTTTGTTGTATGTAGTGTGTGGACGACAGGCTTTCAGGCGACTGGTATAATATCCACTTGTCCGTCAGCCACACAGTACATAGCAATACTGGAATAACCACCGTGGTGGTAACAAAACAAACCAATAATAGTATTTCCTTAACTTCTGTATATGTTCATTCATAGATGTTACACAGACTTTCTCTTTAGTCCGCTGTAATAGTTAGGATACTGGGAGTAGGATTATGCACTCAACACCGCACTGATTTTCTTAGGTGAAACATTATTTTAGACTTTATCCATGTATCGTCGGCGTGGGCCTTTGGGTATGCAAGTATTATATAATTCATACACATTTCGGAGCTTTGAACTCATTAACCACTGAAAGAGAAGTTCATTCATAGATGTTACATAGACTCTCTCTTTAGTCCGCTGTAATAGTATGCAAAGCAGGGTCAGTAATCCTGTGGTTAAAACAAAGAGTGTCTGGAATTAGTGATCAACCCCAGAGTAACCGCAGGAATAAATGTTCAGTCAGTGGTTTAAATGAATACAATGTGTAGGTTCTTGTGCAACAGTGTAATAATTAGAGGTGGGACACATCCGATTTTTTTTTTATCCGAATAGGTTCTTGAATCTATTAATTCTTTCGAATCACATAACCTACGAATCCTGTACATAAGAATTGTGCAAACGGTGTAAGAAACAAAGTGATTCAAACACTTATGGGGGGATCTGTAGATGAGACTGCTATGGGGGATTTGTGGATGGCACTGTTATGGGGGGAACTGTGGATGCCACTGTTATGGGGGATCTGTGGATGGCACTGTTATGGGGGATCTGTGGATGGCACTGTTATGAGGGATTTCTGGATGACACTGTTATGGGGGATCTCTGGATGGCACTGTTATGGGGGATATCTGGATGGCACTGTTATGGGGGATCTCTGAATGGCACTGTTATGGGGGATCTCTGAATGGCACTGTTATGGGGACCTCTGGATGGCATTGTTATGGGAGATCTCTGGATGGCACTGTTATAGGGGATCTCTGGATATCCGTGCACGGCGTGCCACGTGGTTCAGGAGTTTCAGAGCCTAGTGTCTTCTATGTGCCAGCTTTACTCTTACAGTCCCGCTCTTTATTAATGGGATACTGGGAGGAGGATTATGCGTTTGACACCGCACTGATTTTCTTAGTTAGGTGAAACATCATTTTAGACTTTATCCATGGATCATCTCCATGGATCATTACTCCATGCAAGTATAACATAACCCATACGCGTTTTGGAGCTTTAACTTCACTTCTCTTTCAGTGGTTAATGAGTTCAAAGCTCCAAAATGTGTATGGTTTATATTATACTTGCATACCCAAAGACCCACGCCGACGATACATGGATAAAGTCTAAAATAATGTTTCACCTAACTAAGAAAATCAGTGCGGTGTCGAGCGCATAATCCTACTCCCAGTATCCCCAAAGAGCGGGACCGTAAGAGTAAAGCCGGAAGACGCTAGGATCTGAAACTCCTGAGCTACGTGGCATGCCGTGCACGGGCCTCCAGGATCCCTTGTATACAGTCGAGAGAGAAGGTATCACACCTAGTGCTTTCTGCAAGGATTAGGTAACACATATCTTACCACCACGTAACTTACCGCCACGTGGGATGCCACGTTATAGCGGTAGGTAGATACTTTGTTCTAATGACACTAATATTCAACTGAGAACGGATACCTCTTTGAAATATATGATATTTATTATTACACTGTTGCACAAGAACCTACACAGTGTATTCAGTTAAACCACTGACTGAACATTTATTCCTGCGATTACTCTGGGGTTGATCACTAATTCCAGGCACTCTATAGGTGTTTTAACCACAGGATTACTGACCCTGCTTCGCGTACTAACTATTACAGCGGACTAAAGAGAAAGTCTGTGTAACATCTATGAATGAACATATACAGAGGTTAAGGAAAAACTATAATTGGTTGGTTTTGTTACCACCACGGTGGTTATTCCAGTATTGGTATGTACTGTGCAGCTGACGGACAACTGGATATTATACCAGTCGCCTGAAAGCCTGTCGTCCGCACACTACATACATCAAACTAATATTGAGTGGGTACAAATATTTGCATTTTTATCTCCCATTTTTTTTTTTTTTTATGAATAAGCTTTGATAGGTCGAGCATTATAGTATATGGTGTACTAATTGTATATTTTTTTTAAGGCATATGTACAATGTGGTCTATTAATACATTTTGTATTCAGAGTGATTCCAGTTGTTGAGTGTCTATCTTTTGGAATTCATCAATATTTGAGAATCAATGCCTGAAGGGATTGCTTATATAAAAAACAAGGTGGGCACCCCAATAACAGAAATCACAGAAAAAGATACAAAAATTCCTGCACAATATGATAGTAAATATGTGGATGTGAATGGCTACATTTATAAAATTACAGAAAATAATGCACTAAAACAATAGATGCAAACATAATATATGGACTAAGCCCTCACTCTAATAATAAAATCTAAGACTCTCAGCCAATATATTTTGATCAAAACACATTTGTGCCCGCCTACCCATGCCAAGGTGGTCTCAGTCAAGCAGGTCCTACACTAAACATACCTATGCCATATGGATATCTATATTCAGGAGAGCAGACCCTGCACATATAGTGTGCTGCTTCTAGTTACCTCTGTGTGCATCAAGCAACCAATGAGAGGTGGAGCATGGGAGCATGCACACCTACTGTATATGTACCACCTTAATCAAGGTTGCCTTTTAGATGGGAGGGGCAAAAGTGCACAAGAATGCTACTCCCAAAATGCAAAAATCACAGAAAAAGATACAAAACATCTTGCACAATATGATAGTAAATATGTGCATGTTCATGGCTACATTTATAAAATCATGGAAAATAATGCACTAAAACAATAGATGCAAACATAATACATGGCATAGGTAGGTTTATTGTAGGACCTGCCTGACTGAGACCACATTGGCGTGGGTAGGCAGGCACAGATGTGTTTTGATAAAAATATTTTGGCTAAGAGTTCCAGATTTTATTATTAGAGTGAGGGCTTAGTCTATATATTATGTTTGTATCTATTGTTTTAGTGCATTATTTTCCATGATTTCACCCCAATAACAGTTAAATTGCACTACTTATTCACCTCAATTTGAGAATCAAGGCCTAATGTGGTTGCTTACCTATGAAACAAGGTGGGTACCCAATAACAGTAAAAATAGACAGCTTATTGACCCCAATTTGAGAATCAAAGCCTAATAGAATTACTTATGTATAAAACAGCACAGTGAATGTTGGGGAAATTACCACTGCATTTATGATTATCGGGGTTCAAATCAAAGAAGAAATCATATGTGCACATAGAGAAAATCTGATACAATCAAGATGGCTGGATCAAGTAATCTAAGTTCATTAGGTTAGAGACAAAACTTATATTAGAATTTTTCTAATCCAGCAGCTGTGGGCGTTACATAACTTGAGCAAAAAAAAAAAAACACAAAGCACAGTTAAACGGAACAAGACATCTTATCAGGAAGGGGATGTGAAACTAAACAGTAAGAATTTCCATTTCTGGCTTGGCGAGGATTCAGGCGTTTCGCTGATTCGAGAAATAATGCATTTTTATGATCAGTGATGCAAAGTTTGGCCCCCTCCAAAAAATGTCTCCGCTCTTCAAATGCCCATTTAATGGCTAATAATTCACGATTATCAATATCGTAATTCCTCTCAGTAGGAGAGAATTTTTGTGAAAAAAAATGAGGTTGCAGGGTTCCTGAGAAAGAATTGCCCCCACCTCATCCTCGGAAGCATCGACCTCCACCACAAAAGATTTCTCCTGATCCGGCTGATTCAAGACTGGGGCGTTCCCAAAAGGGTTTTGAAGGCTTCTATGGCCGCTACAGGCCAGTTAACACCAGATCCCCCCCCTTCTTAGTTAGGTCGGTTAAGGGTCTCGCAGTACCGATTTTTTTTTTTCTTTTTATGAATTTACGATAATAGTTAGAGAACCCAAGGAAGCGCTGTAATGCTTTAAGGGAAGATGGCCTCATCCAGTCTTGAATAGCCTGTACCTTACCCGGATCAATTTTTAATGAGTGTGGAGTAAGAATATACCCTAGATACAAAATTTCTTGTACCCCAAAAATAAATTTCTCTAACTTAGCTGATAATATTTTTTTTTTTAGAATTTCGAGCACTTGTTTGATATGAGTAACATGGGAATGCCAAGTTGGAGAAAAAAAATCTAAATATCATCAAGATATACAATCATAAATCTACCAATAAATTCTCTGAATATGTCATTCATAAAATTTAGAAAAACTGCCGGAGCATTACTGAGCCCAAAAGGCATGACAGAGTATTCAAAGTCTTCCATTCATCCGCTTCTTTGATATGGATCTAATTATATGCCCCTCTTAAATCAAGTTTGGAAAACCACAATGCCCCCAGAACCTGATTTAACAGATCGGGAATCAATGGAAGAGAATATTGATTTTAAATTCTGATTTTGTTCAATTCCCGATAGTCTAATCCTTCTTTTTGACAAAAAAGAACCCCTCCCCCATAGGGGACACAGAGGGTATAATGTGTCCTTTAAGTAGGCTTTCCTTAATATATTCCCTCATAGAATTGCGCTCAGGACCAGACAAATTATACAGTATATTCGACCCTTAGGAAACCTAGATGCCACCACTAAATCAATAGCACAGGCATAAGATCTATGGGGGGGGGGGGGGGGCAGTGAGGAGAACAAATTCCTTGACATATGAAGGTAAAATTTTAGATTCTGCAGAGACACCCGCCTGTACTATGTGTAAACAAGAGTTACATTTAGGGCCCCATTTTTCAACTTCTCCTCTGGTCCAATTAATGACAGGGTTGTGCAACTGGAGCCAGGGCATACCTAAAACCATCAATGGCTACAATGTAAATAGGGCTGGGAAGGGCTAAAATAGGTATCCCCACCTGAAGATCAAATTTGAGAGTAATAAAGTTAGAGGCCGACCCAGAATAAAAAAAAAGGCACCACCTGACCCCCTGTTTAATCCTAATGAAATAGTAATAGGCACCAATAATTTCTTTTTAACCACCCCAGGGTGTACCTTGTCTTTAGATCCCTCAGGTTTGAGTGATCTTCCGAAAAAAGAGACCTTGGGACACTGCCGAATCCAATGATCGGAGTCACCACAGTAGAAACATGTACCACGGCGGCAGCATTGGTCTCTTCTGGTCATACCAAGCTGCATAGGTTCGTCAGTACAAGGCTCGGACTTGACCCCCACAGGACTGGTCTCTGGTTTGACCAGTCTTACGGCAAGAGTCATGGTTTGTTGCAAGGTCCCAGGAGAAGGATAACATACTAGCATGTCTTTGAGAGTCTCAGATAGGCCAGACCTGAACTGGCTCTTAGGAGCAGGTTTATTCCAACCAGAGGGGGTGCACTCTTTACAAAATTGAGTACAGTAGTCTTCTACAGGTCCATCACCCTGCGCAAGAGATTTTAACTGACTTTCCGCTACAGATGCTCTGTCTGGTTCATCATACAAAACGCCAAGGAGCATTCACAAATTATGATGATCACAGTTAATCTACTCACTTCTGAACTCTGTACAGTTCACAGATTATGCCTTGAAAATTATCTCATAGAAGTAAACAAGCTCAGCTCTTGTGTTTTGCATCTATTGCCCATGTTGTTGCTATAAAACCTAAATTCTGTTAACAACAGCTCTGGCAAGATGGTTTTCACATAATCCTGTATAGAAAGTAGAATTTAAACATCCATAAACTGAAAGTTAAGCAAATTACAATAAAATAATATGTATAATGTTTAGGTTTTAATTGGTAAAATATAGGTTATACATTTACATTTTCAAAAATTTTTAAACTTTAATGAGGATCACTTCGCTAAACCATGTACTTGAGGTAGATTGACAATTAAAACACTTCATAGAATTAATGGTGTGAAAGGATATAGCATAATAATTTTACTTGGCTTTTTTAGCTCCTAACATTACCTTAATGGTTCTGAAACTAGAAATTATCATCATTACTGAAATTGGAGGCTCCAGTGAAAGCTCATGAAAATGCTACAAAATATTTCTTAATAAAACACCAATCCTGCTTGAGACAAATCAACTAGTCAATAATAAGTCAAATAAACATCAGAAAAAGAAAGCTCTTGGAGCAAAGGGCTTATATACATAACGTTCAAAGCCGGAATCTAACACTAACAAATTGTGGCTTTTGACTAATCATTTTTGTAATAGGCACCACCAATTTATGTTTTTATTTTCTATCATTGGCACACAATAAAGATTTTCTCCCAGTTATTTAGGTTCTGCAATACATGTATAGCTTTGGGATCGCTGTAAAAGATCTTTAAGCCCTCAGTTATTAAAGAGTTGCCTGCAAGAGAGCCCAAAAACATCACCTGCTAAAACACTGGTAATTTGTTCTCACTTAAAGGAATCTTTGGGACCCTAAGGCCCCTTTCACACGGGCGAGTTTTCCGTGCGGGTGCGATCCGTGCGGCGAACGTATGGCACCCGCACTAAATCCTGACCCATTCATTTCTATGGGGCTGTGCACATGAGCGATGTTTTTAACGCATCACTTGTGCGTTCAGTTGAAATCGCAGCATGCTCTATATTTTCCGATTTTGACGTGACGCAGGCCCCATAGAAATGAATGGGGTGTGTGAAAATCGGATGGCATCCGCAAGCAAGTACGGATGCCGTGCGATTTGCACGCATGGTTGCTAGGAGACCATCGGGATGGAGACCCGATCATTATTATTTTCCCTTATAACATGGTTATAAGGGAAAATAATAGCATTCTGAATACAGAATGCATAGTAAACCAGCGCTAGAGGGGTTAAAAAAAAATAAAAAAAAATTTAACTCACCTTAGTCCACTTGCTCGCGAAGCTGGCATCTCCTTGTGTCTCCGCTGCTGATGAACAGGACCTGGGGTGAGCTACTCCATTAAATAGAGCTTAAGGACCTTCAATGACGTCACTCCGGTCATCACATGATCTTTTACCATGGTGAATCACCATGGTAAAAGATCATGTGACGTACCATGTGATGACCGGAGTGACGTCATCGAAGGTCCTTAACCTGTATTTAATGGAGCAGCTCACCCCAGGTCCTGTTCATCAGCAGCGGAGACACAAGGAGATGCCAGCTTCGCGACCAAGTGGACTAAGGTGAGTTAAATTATTTTTTTATTTTTTTTAACCCCTCTAGCGCTGGTTTACTATGCATTCTGTATTCAGAATGCTATTATTTTCCCTTATAACCATGTTATAAGGGAAAATAATACAATCTTCAGAACATCAATCCCAAGCCCGAACTTCTATGAAGAAGTTCGGGTTTGGGTACCAAACATGCGCGATTTTTCTCACGCGAGTGCAACGCATGACAATGTTTTGCACTTGCGCAGAAAAAATCGCGCATTTTCCCGCAACGCACCCGGCTCTTATCCGGGCAAAAAAAATGACGCCCATGTGAAAGAGGCCTAAGGCCCCTTTCACACGGGCGAGTTTTCCGCGCGGGTGCGATGCGTGCGGTGAACGCATTGCACCTGCACTGAATCCTGACCCATTCATTTCTATGGGACTGTGCACACGAGCGGTGATTTTCACGCATCACTTGTGCATTGCGTGAAAATCGCAGCATGCTCCTCTTTGTGCGTTTTTCACGTAACGCAGGCCCTATAGAAATGAATGGGGTTGCGTGAAAATCGCATGCATCCGCAAGCAAGTGCGGATGCGGTGCGATTTTCACGCATGGGTTCTAGGTGACAGTCTATTCACTGTATTATTTTCCCTTATAACATGGTTATAAGGGAAAATAATAGCATTCTGAATACAGAATGCTTAGTATAATAGTGCTGGAAGGGTTAAAAATAATAAAAAAGTTAACTCACCTTCTCCTCTTGTTCGCGTAGAGGCCGGTCTGTTCTTTAGCTGTGGGCTGAAGGACCTTTGATGACGTCAGATCACATGCTCCATCACCATGGTGATGGACCATGTGATTGGAGCATGTGATCTGACATCACCTCAGGTCATTCAGTCCACAGCTAAAGAACAGACCGGCCTCTACGCGAACAAGAGGAGAAGGTGAGTTAACTTTTTTATTATTTTTAACCCTTCCAGCACTATTATACTAAGCATTCTGTATTCAGAATGCTATTATTTTCCCTTATAACCATGTTATAAGGGAAAATAATACAATCTTCAGAACATCAATCCCAAGCCCGAACTTCTGTGAAGAAGTTCGGGTTTGGGTACCAAACATGCGCGATTATTCTCACGCGAGTGCAAAACGCATGACAATGTTTTGCACTCGCGTGGAAAAATCGTGCATTTTCCCGCAACGCACCCGCCTCTTATCCGGGCAAAAAACATGACGCCCGTGTGAAAGAGGCCTAACTTCCTTGAAACATAGCACACACTTTACTGCAGAAGTTAATTGTTGAAACTGGCAATGAAACTGGCCCATTTTTATGTTATTTTTTGATATGATACTTATTCACATGTACATGTGAGTATTGTGCCTTAAGATTGTGAATAGTTTATGGCTGTTTGAAATAAGTACCAATTAGTGTCAGTAATTAGCAATGCAAAACAGCATTCGTAACAAAAGACAAAGGGGAGGTGCTGACTGAGTAAAAAAAATAAAAATTATTTGTAGTAGCAAAAGAAAGACATTTATCAAGATCTGCATTTTACATGCCAGTCTTAATCTCTTTTCGTTCACATCTGGTGCAACACAATTACTAAGACACACTTGTAGGTGCATATTTGCAAGTCCATGCACAAAAGAGGACATCTAAAACAGCAAGTGATTTGGTCTAGATCTCTGGTATAATCTACACCGGTTTCCTGGACTAGATTATAGTAAATATAATGGGCCAGCTATGCCACTGCACACCACCCTCCACTTTGAAACCCCTAAAAAGTAGCAACATTTTGCACAATTAAAACATGCACCAAACTCTACCAGTTTTAGGTGCCAGTTTTCATGTGCTCAGGAGATGATAATTATGCTCCAACGTTTCTAAGAGGTTAACATATGTTCACCTTCTGTTGTGCAGATTTTGGCACACCTTACTAAAATGCCTTTAGAAACTAGTTGCTAGTCAGTGCAGCTGATGTCATATATACCTCTGTAATGTTGCCAAGTAACAATACAAGAAAGCATTAAGAGAACTTGCAGATACTTTCACCCAGGGAAGATATATTGATGTCTTTATGATGCAAACCATGACTAGCCTGAGAGTTGTTGGTCAGTTCTTTATTGTAATCTTCGTAAAATAACACATTTGAAATGCAAAGGCAAATTTTTTCAAGTTAGGAACATAAGAAGACTTCCTGAAGTTCAAGAACATGATGATGGAAGTGGACGCACCAAAATGGACATCCAACTTTAAGCACATCTCCTCTGGGTAAAAGTATCTGCAAGTTCTCTTATATCAATGTAAAAGGAATTATACCACTTCATTGATGTAATGTAGCTATATGCTGACACATGACCACTAGAGATGAGTGAATAGAAGCTGACAAAGTGGAATTCGTTACAAAAAAATTCAATTTGCACCGAATGCAAATTTACTTGCACTTTGTAGTAATGAATCGCATGTTTCCTAAAATGGGGGCTGCACGTGTGAGTACATAGCGAAAGGGTGAGGAAAGCGGGATCACCCATACTGACATGTATGCAGCCAATCAGCAGCCAGCCAGCCCTGTGATGTCACAGCTATATAAATACGGCAGATTCTGCCATTCACCAACGTACTTAGTGCAGGGAGAGACATGTCTACAGGCGCTAGGGACAGTGATAAAAAAATCATCATTGTGCTAAAAAAAATATATTTGCAAGTGTAGAGAAAGATAATTCAAGGCGTAGGGAAAGGATAGGGAGGAATCATTCCACTGCATTTCTGTTGAACGGGGTTTAATTGGGGAAGAGACAGCCTGGTTAATAGAAACAATCTGTCTAGACTATGCTGCACTGACTGGCAATACAAATTGCCATTATACAGCTTTGTGATTCCAGAAAACCATTCTGATGAGGGTGCAAGTGCTGTTTGATACAGGCATTAACAGGATTCATTACAAGAAAATATTTCTACGCTTTTATTGCCCTAATGTGGTGCAGTTATATGTTCTAAAGTATTTTTGGGCTTTTATTAATGGGAAAAAAAGGCTTATTAGCGATTATGTGGTGAAGTGCAAAAATTACAGCCATTTTTTTCGTGTAGTAGCAGCAAAAGTAAAATATATTTGCCGCTCAGCAGTGCAGTTATCTGTTCTAAAGCTCTTTTTTTGCGTATATTAGTGAGAAAAGGAAAAATATATTTACAGCCCACTTTGCCATGTATTACTGGCAAAATACAAATATTTGCCATTGATAGTTGTACTTATCTGTTGAAAAGTCTTTTGTGTAAAAATATAAAAAAAACTTGGGCCTAATTGCCGTTTAGTGGTGCAGTGAGATATTTTACAGCCCAATTTGCCGTGTATTACTGGCAAAATAAAAATATATTTGCCGTTTATGGTTGTATTTATCTGTGGTAATGCCTTTTGTGTAACATTTGAAAAAAACTTGGGCCTAATTGCCGTTCAGTGGTGTAGTGAGATATTTTGCAGTCCACGTTGCTGTGTATTACCGGCAAAATACTAAATATAAGCAAAAATATAGATTAAGAGTAGTAGGGCACACCACCACTTGGTTCCACAAGGAGAGTTAATATAACAATATATTTATTTGTAGTGATATACAGTATTTATTCAAACATGCTAAGGCTACTTTCACACTAGCGTTCGGGCGGATCCGTTCTGAACGGATCCGCTCATAATAATGCAGACGGAGGCTCCGTTCAGAACGGATCCGTCTGCATTATATTAGCTAAAAAAAGCTAAGTGTGAAAATAGCCTCGGACGGATCCGTCCAGACTTTCAATGTAAAGTCAATGGGGGACGGATCCGCCTGAAGATTGAGCCACAGGGTGACATCTTCAAACGGATCCGTCCCCATTGACTTACATTGTAAGTCTGGGCGGATCCGCACGCCTCCGCACGGCCAGGCGGACACCCGAACGCTGCAAGCAGCGTTCAGCTGTCCGCCTGTCCGTGCGGAGGCGAGCGGAGCGGAGGCTGAACGCCGCCAGACTGATGCAGTCTGAGCGGATCCGCTCCATTCAGACTGCATCAGGGCTGGACGGCTGCGTTCGGGTCCGCTCGTGAGCCCCTTCAAACGGAGCTCACGAACGGACCAGCGAACGCTAGTGTGAAAGCAGCCTAAAATGTATAGCTAAAACTATTACTTTAAAATTCATAAAACACTTAAAATACAGCGGTACAGTTTAATAATTCTCTGTATTTTGACCAGAGCTTCAGGGTCTTTTATAAGATAAAATGTAGTCTCTCCAGAGGGTTAATTAACACAATCAATATCCCGATAAATAGTACATAAATGAAGATCGATCTAGTGTTTGGATACAGTCTTTTGAATAGTCACTTGTATCTTTACAACTTAATCGCCACTTCACATATTCAGTATAATACCGCTACAATGTCACTGCCTGTTTGCGAAAATAAACCCGAGCTGTTTTACTCACTGTTTTGGATGGAGTAGTGCCAATTTTTGTTACATCACTCGTGGCCTCCCACGTGTAATGGAGTTCTCTGCAGGCTGCGGTATAATGCAGTTTAGTTTCCACAGGACTTGTAAAGGTCTTTCGTGCGGGATTCGGGATCTTCGGTGATCGTGTATAGCTGTACTGTCTTGGAGATCGCCTGGTAGTATATTCTTTCTGCGCTATTAGTTTGTATCACGCAGGGTTAGATCTCACCAGGAAAAAATCTCACTAAAGAGAGGCAGATATCCAGCTTTTCTTTAAGAACGAATATTCACCGATCCCTCTCCTCTTTCTTTTCTTTAAGTGCTTTTGGATTCTCCGATTCTGTACTTTATTTCATGGGATTAATTACCATACGCATTTCGGAGTGGGCTACGACTCCTTCTTCAGTGGCTGAATTTCCCATGAAAATGACCAGTTTTTATACACCTGAACTGGTGTGGTCTGAATTAATTAGCTTGTGCTGTGTATAGGAAGTGACGTGAATTTCTTTTCGATCTCATGATGGAGAGACATATGTACTATTTAAAATGCCATTTTTTCTCAAGTTAAAAAATATATTAAATCAACATATAAATAAATATATCACCTTATATTAAGAGCATACAATAAAATAGATAAATAAGATAGATCTAAAAATAAATGACATAGAATATATATAAAGATTGGGACCAAATTTTTCTGCATTATAAATAGGATCTATGACATTATTTCGTTCCATATATATCCCCATATTTCGTGGTACTAATAATATGAAACAAGGATAGAGAACTGAACTGAAAAACGCACAGCCGCTATGCGGTAATTCAGCGATTTTTATGCAGTGCGTTTTTTAAACAATCACATTGCGTTTTTACTAGAGTTGAGCGAACACCTGGATGTTCGGGTTCGAGAAGTTCGGCCGAACATCCCGGAAATGTTCGGGTTCGGGATCCGAACCCGATCCGAACTTCGTCCCGAACCCGAACCCCATTGAAGTCAATGGGGACCCGAACTTTTCGGCACTAAAACGGCTGTAAAACAGCCCAGGAAAGGGCTAGAGGGCTGCAAAAGGCAGCAACATGTAGGTAAATCCCCTGCAAACAAATGTGGATAGGGAAATTAATTAAAATAAAAATTAAATAAATAAAAATTAACCAAAATCAATTGGAGAGAGGTTCCATAGCAGAGAATCTGGCTTCCCGTCACCCACCACTGGAACAGTCCATTCTCAGATATTTAGGCCCCGGCACCCAGGCAGAGGAGAGAGGTCCCGTAACAGAGAATCTGTCTTCATGTCAGCAGAGAATTAGTCTGCATGTCATAGCAGAGAATGAGGCTTCACGTCAGCCACCACTGCAACAGTCCATTGGCATATATTTAGGCCTAGCACACAGGCAGAGGAGAGAGGTCCCGTAACAGAGAATCTGGCTTCATGTCAGCAGAGAATCAGTCTGCATGTCATAGCAGAGATTGAGGCTTCACGTCAGCCACCACTGCAACAGTCCATTGGCATATATTTAGGCCCAGCACACACACAGGCAGAGGA
The DNA here is from genome assembly GCF_014858855.1 of Bufo gargarizans. Classification (NCBI taxonomy): domain Eukaryota; kingdom Metazoa; phylum Chordata; class Amphibia; order Anura; family Bufonidae; genus Bufo; species Bufo gargarizans. The sequence goes on from NC_058085.1 coordinate 171,531,221, forward strand.
GAGAGGTCCCGTAACAGAGAATCTGTCTTCATGTCAGCAGAGAATTAGTCTGCATGTCATAGCAGAGAATGAGGCTTCACGTCACCCACCACTGCAACAGTCCATTGGCATATATTTAGGCCTAGCACACAGGCAGAGCAGAGAGGTCCCGTAACAGACAATCTGGCTTCATGACAGCAGAGAATCAGTCTGCATGTCATAGCAGAGAATGAGGCTTCACGTCACCCACCACTGCAACAGTCCATTGGCATATATTTAGGCCTAGCACACAGGCAGAGGAGAGAGGTCCCGTAACAGAGAATCTGTCTTCATGTCAGCAGAGAATCAGTCTGCATGTCATAGCAGAGAATGAGGCTTCACGTCAGCCACCACTGCAACAGTCCATTGGCATATATTTAGGCCCAGCACCCAGGCAGAGGAGGGAGGTCCCGTAACAGAGAATCTGTCTTCATGTCAGCAGAGAATTAGTCTGCATGTCATAGCAGAGAATGAGGCTTCACGTCAGCCACCACTGCAACAGTCCATTGGCATATATTTAGGCCCAGCACACACACAGGCAGAGGAGAGAGGTCCCGTAACAGAGAATCTGGCTTCATGTCAGCAGAGAATCAGTCTGCATGTCATAGCAGAGAATGAGGCTTCACGTCAGCCACCACTGCAACAGTCCATTGGCATATATTTAGGCCCAGCACACACACAGGCAGAGGAGAGAGGTCCCGTAACAGACGATCTGGCTTCATGTCAGCAGAGAATCAGTCTGCATGTCATAGCAGAGAATCAGGCTTCACGTCAGCCACCACTGCAACAGTCCATTGTCATAAATTTAGGCCCAGCACCCAGGCAGAGGAGAGAGGTCCCGTAACAGACAATCTGGCTTCATGTCAGCAGAGAATTAGTCTGCATGTCATAGCAGAGAATCAGGCTTCATGTCAGCCACCACTGCAACAGTCCATTGGCATATATTTAGGCCTAGCACACAGGCAGAGGAGAGGTTCATTCAACTTTGGGTAGCATCGCAATATAATGGTAAAATGAAAATAAAAATAGGATTGAATGAGGAAGTGCCCTGGAGTCCAATAATATATGGTTATGGGGAGGTAGTTAATGTCTAATCTGGACAAGGGACGGACAGGTCCTGTGGGATCCATGCCTGGTTCATTTTTATGAACGTCAGCTTGTCCACATTGGCTGTAGACAGGCGGCTGCGTTTGTCTGTAATGACGCCCCCTGCCGTGCTGAATACACGTTCAGACAAAACGCTGGCTGCCGGGCAGGCCAGCACCTCCAAGGCATAAAAGGCTAGCTCTGGCCACGTGGACAATTTAGAGACCCAGAAGTTGAATGGGGCCGAACCATCAGTCAGTACGTGGAGGGGTGTGCACACGTACTGTTCCACCATGTTAGTGAAATGTTGCCTCCTGCTAACACGTTGCGTATCAGGTGGTGGTGCAGTTAGCTGTGGCGTGTTGACAAAAGTTTTCCACATCTCTGCCATGCTAACCCTGCCCTCAGAGGAGCTGGCCGTGACACAGCTGCCTTGGCGACCTCTTGCTCCTCCTCTGCCTTGGCCTTGGGCTTCCACTTGTTCCCCTGTGACATTTGGGAATGCTCTCAGTAGCGCGTCTACCAACGTGCGCTTGTACTCGCGCATCTTCCTATCACGCTCCAGTGCAGGAAGTAAGGTGGGCACATTGTCTTTGTAGCGTGGATCCAGCAGGGTGGCAACCCAGTAGTCCGCACAGGTTAAAATGTGGGCAACTCTGCTGTCGTTGCGCAGGCACTGCAGCATGTAGTCGCTCATGTGTGCCAGGCTGCCCAGGGGTAAGGACAAGCTGTCCTCTGTGGGAGGTGTATCGTCATCGTCCTGCCTTTCCCCCCAGCCACGCACCAGTGATGGACCCGAGCTGCGTTGGGTGCCACCCCGCTGTGACCATGCTTCATCCTCATCCTCCTCCACCTCCTCCTCATCCTCGTCCTCCTCGTCCTCCAGTAGTGGGCCCTGGCTGGCCACATTTGTACCTGGCCTCTGCTGTTGCAAAAAACCTCCCTCTGAGTCACTTCGAAGAGACTGGCCTGAAAGTGCTAAAAATGACCCCTCTTCCTCATCCTCCTCCTCCTCCTCCTGGGCCACCTCCTGTTCCATCATCGCCCTAAGTGTTTTCTCAAGGAGACATAGAAGTGGTATTGTAACGCTGATAACGGTGTCATCGCCACTGGCCATGTTGGTGGAGTACTCGAAACAGCGCAACAGGGCACACAGGTCTCGCATGGAGGCCCAGTCATTGGTGGTGAAGTGGTGCTGTTCTGTAGTGCGACTGACCCGTGCGTGCTGCAGCTGAAACTCCACTATGGCCTGCTGCTGCTCGCACAGTCTGTCCAGCATGTGCAAGGTGGAGTTCCACCTGGTGGGCACGTCGCATATGAGGCGGTGAGCGGGAAGGCCGAAGTTACGCTGTAGCGCAGACAGGCGAGCAGCGGCAGGATGTGAACGCCGGAAGCGCGAACAGACGGCCCGCACTTTATGCAGCAGCTCTGACATGTCGGGGTAGTTGTGAATGAACTTCTGCACCACCAAATTCAGCACATGCGCCAAGCAAGGGATGTGCGTCAAATTGGCTAGTCCCAGAGCTGCAACGAGATTTCGCCCATTATCACACACCACCAGGCCGGGCTTGAGGCTCACCGGCAGCAACCACTCGTCGGTCTGTTGTTCAATACCCCGCCACAACTCCTGTGCGGTGTGGGGCCTGTCCCCCAAACATATGAGTTTCAGAATGGCCTGCTGACGTTTACCCCGGGCTGTGCTGAAGTTGGTGGTGAAGGTGTGTGGCTGACTGGATGAGCAGGTGGAAGAAGAGGAGGAGGAAGCCGAGAAGGAGGAGGTGGCAACAGGAGGCAAAGAATGTTGCCCTGCGATCCTTGGCGGCGGCAGGACGTGCGCCAAACAGCTCTCCGCCTGGGGCCCAGCTGCCACTACATTTACCCAGTGTGCAGTTAGGGAGATATAGCGTCCCTGGCCGTGCTTACTGGTCCACGTATCTGTGGTTAGGTGGACCTTGCTACAGATGGCGTTGCGCAGTGCACACTTGATTTTATCGGATACTTGGTTGTGCAGGGAAGGCACGGCTCTCTTGGAGAAGTAGTGCCGGCTGGGAACAACATACTGTGGGACAGCAAGCGACATGAGCTGTTTGAAGCTGTCTGTGTCCACCAGCCTAAATGACAGCATTTCATAGGCCAGTAGTTTAGAAATGCTGGCATTCAGGGCCAGGGATCGAGGGTGGCTAGGTGGGAATTTACGCTTTCTATCAAATGTTTGTGAGATGGAGAGCTGAACGCTGGCGTGTGACATGGTTGAGACGCTTGGTGACGGAGGTGGTGGTGGTGGTGTTGGTGGTACATCCCCTGTTTGCTGGGCGGCAGGTGCCAACGTTCCTCCAGAGGCGGAGGAAGAGGCCGAGGCGGCAGCAGCAGAATAGGCCGAGGCGGCAGCAGCAGAAGAGGTAGCAGGGGGAGCCTGAGTGACTTCCTTGGTTTTAAGGTGTTTACTCCACTGCAGTTCATGCTTTGCATGCAGGTGCCTGGTCATGCAGGTTGTGCTCAGGTTCAGAACGTTAATGCCTCGCTTCAGGCTCTGATGGCACAGCGTGCAAACCACTCGGGTCTTGTCGTCAGCACATTGTTTGAAGAAGTGCCATGCCAGGGAACTCCTTGAAGCTGCCTTTGGGGTGCTCGGTCCCAGATGGCGGCGGTCAGTAGCAGGCGGAGTCTCTTGGCGGCGGGTGTTCTGCTTTTGCCCACTGCTCCCTCTTTTGCTACGCTGTTGGCTCGGTCTCACCACTGCCTCTTCCTCCGAACTGTGAAAGTCAGTGGCACGACCTTCATTCCATGTGGGGTCTAGGACCTCATCGTCCCCTGCATCGTCTTCCACCCAGTCTTGATCCCTGACCTCCTGTTCAGTCTGCACACTGCAGAAAGACGCAGCAGTTGGCACCTGTGTTTCGTCATCATCAGAGACATGCTGAGGTGGTATTCCCATGTCCTCATCATCAGGAAACATAAGTGGTTGTGCGTCAGTGCATTCTATGTCTTTCACCGCTGGGGAAGGGCTAGGTGGATGCCCTTGGGAAACCCTGCCAGCGGAGTCTTCAAACAGCATAAGAGACTGCTGCATAACTTGAGGCTGAGACAGTTTCCCTGGTATGCATGGGGGTGATGTGACAGACTGATGGGGTTGGTTTTCAGGCGCCATCTGTGCGCTTTCTGCAGAAGACTGGGTGGGAGATAATGTGAACGTGCTGGATCCACTGTCGGCCACCCAATTGACTAATGCCTGTACCTGCTCAGGCCTTACCATCCTTAGAACGGCATTGGGCCCCACCATATATCGCTGTAAATTCTGGCGGCTACTGGGACCTGAGGTAGTTGGTACACTAGGACGTGTGGATGTGGCAGAACGGCCACGTCCTCTCCCAGCACCAGAGGGTCCACTAACACCACCACGACCATGTCCACGTCCGCGTCCCTTACTAGATGTTTTTCTCATTGTTATGGTTCACCACAACAACAAATATATTATTTGGCCCAATGTATTGTATTCAAATTCAGCGGGATATAAATTTGAGGCCTAGTATTTAGGCGCTGGGTGACCGGTATGGATTTAGTGACAGAATTAGACTTGGAAATGCACAGAAGCGTGTGTGTGAAGTTATTCTGAATGACCCAATGTGCACCTTGAATATTATATACCCTTTTTGGGATAGATTTCAAATAGCTCTGATATAGCAGGAACCACTAAATTATGAAATTGCTAAATTGGGAATTGTACTTCAACCCAGAACAAAAAATGTGCTTTGACGGGCACTAAATAACTTTCCCAGCTACAACAGGACAGCGGTAACGAGAGATTTAGAGGGATTTAAATTTGAGGCCTAGTATTTAGGCGCTGGGTGACAGGTATGGGTTTAGTGACAGAATTAGACTTGGAAATACACAGTAGCGGGTGTGTGTGAAGTTATTCTGAATGACCCAATGTGCACCTTCAATATTATATACCCTTTTTGGGATAGATTTCAAATAGCTCTGATATAGCAGGAACCACTAAATTATGAAATTGCTAAATTGGGAATTGTACTTCAACCCAGAACAAAAAATGTGCTTTGACGGACACTAAATATCTTGCCCAGCAACAACAGTACAGTGGTGGGTAACGAGAGATTTAGAGGGATTTAAATTTGAGGCCTAGTATTTAGGCGCTGGGTCACCGGTATGGATTTAGTGACAGAATTAGACTTGGAAATGCACAGAAGCGTGTGTGTGAAGTTATTCTGAATGACCCTATGTGCACCTTCAATATTATATACCCTTTTAGGGATAGATTTCAAATAGCTCTGATATAGCAGAAACCACTAAATTATGAAATTGCTAAATTGGGAATTGTACTTCAACCCAGAACAAAAAATGTGCTTTGACGGACACTAAATATCTTGCCCAGCAACAACAGTACAGCGGTGGGTAACGAGAGATTTAGAGGGATTTAAATTTGAGGCCTAGTATTTAGGCGCTGGGTCACCGGTATGGATTTAGTGACAGAATTAGACTTGGAAATGCACAGAAGCGTGTGTGTGAAGTTATTCTGAATGACCCTATGTGCACCTTCAATATTATATACCCTTTTAGGGATAGATTTCAAATAGCTCTGATATAGCAGAAACCACTAAATTATGAAATTGCTAAATTGGGAATTGTACTTCAACCCAGAACAAAAAATGTGCTTTGACGGACACTAAATATCTTGCCCAGCAACAACAGTACAGCGGTGGGTAACGAGAGATTTAGAGGGATTTAAATTTGAGGCCTAGTATTTAGGCGCTGGGTCACCGGTATGGATTTAGTGACAGAATTAGACTTGGAAATGCACAGAAGCGTGTGTGTGAAGTTATTCTGAATGACCCTATGTGCACCTTCAATATTATATACCCTTTTAGGGATAGATTTCAAATAGCTCTGATATAGCAGAAACCACTAAATTATGAAATTGCTAAATTGGGAATTGTACTTCAACCCAGAACAAAAAATGTGCTTTGACGGACACTAAATATCTTGCCCAGCAACAACAGTACAGCGGTGGGTAACGAGAGATTTAGAGGGATTTAAATTTGAGGCCTAGTATTTAGGCGCTGGGTCACCGGTATGGATTTAGTGACAGAATTAGACTTGGAAATGCACAGAAGCGTGTGTGTGAAGTTATTCTGAATGACCCTATGTGCACCTTCAATATTATATACCCTTTTAGGGATAGATTTCAAATAGCTCTGATATAGCAGAAACCACTAAATTATGAAATTGCTAAATTGGGAATTGTACTTCAACCCAGAACAAAAAATGTGCTTTGACGGACACTAAATATCTTGCCCAGCAACAACAGTACAGTGGTGGGTAACGAGAGATTTAGAGGGATTTAAATTTGAGGCCTAGTATTTAGGCGCTGGGTCACCGGTATGGATTTAGTGACAGAATTAGACTTGGAAATGCACAGAAGCGTGTGTGTGAAGTTATTCTGAATGACCCTATGTGCACCTTCAATATTATATACCCTTTTAGGGATAGATTTCAAATAGCTCTGATATAGCAGAAACCACTAAATTATGAAATTGCTAAATTGGGAATTGTACTTCAACCCAGAACAAAAAATGTGCTTTGACGGACACTAAATATCTTGCCCAGCAACAACAGTACAGCGGTGGGTAACGAGAGATTTAGAGGGATTTAAATTTGAGGCCTAGTATTTAGGCGCTGGGTGACAGGTATGGGTTTAGTGACAGAATTAGACTTGGAAATACACAGTAGCGGGTGTGTGTGAAGTTATTCTGAATGACCCAATGTGCACCTTCAATATTATATACCCTTTTTGGGATAGATTTCAAATAGCTCTGATATAGCAGGAACCACTAAATTATGAAATTGCTAAATTGGGAATTGTATTTCAACCCAGAACAAGAAATGTGCTTGAACGGACACTAAATAACTCGCCCAGCTACAGCACTAGGGACAGATTTAGCTGGATATAAATTTGAGGCCTAGTATTTAGGCGCTGGGTGACCGGTATGGATTTAGTGACAGAATTAGACTGGGATATGGCCAAAAAATGAACAGACTATTGCTGGTTAAATGCACTTGGTGTGACAGCTTCACCCTGATGTAGGCTTTAGCCAAAAAACAACCACACCATTGAGGGTTAAATGCACTTGGTGACAGGCGCAGCTTGCCCCTGATTTTGTATATGGCCAAAAAATGAACAGACTATTGCTGGTTAAATGCACTTGGTGTGACAGCTTCACCCTGATGTAGGCTTTAGCCAAAAAACAACCACACCATTGAGGGTTAAATGCACTTGGTGACAGGCGCAGCTTGCCCCTGATTTTGTATATGGCCAAAAAATGAACAGACTATTGCTGGTTAAATGCACTTGGTGTGACAGCTTCACCCTGATGTAGGCTTTAGCCAAAAAACAACCACACCATTGAGGGTTAAATGCACTTGGTGACAGGCGCAGCTTGCCCCTGATTTTGTATATGGCCAAAAAATGAACAGACTATTGCTGGTTAAATGCACTTGGTGTGACAGCTTCACCCTGATGTAGGCTTTAGCCAAAAAACAACCACACCATTGAGGGTTAAATGCACTTGGTCGCAGCTTGTGCTGGCGCACCACAAGACACAAAATGGCCGCCGATCACCCCAGAAAAATGAGACTGACAAACGGTCTGTGCAGCCTAAAAACAGTGAGCAATTGAGGATCAGCAGCTCAATGATCCACAGCTGCAGATCGATCAGTTAATCAAGTCCTTTGGAGGAGTTAATCTGCCTAATCTCGCCCTACTGTCGCAGCCGCAACCTCTCCCTACGCTAATCAGAGCAGAGTGACGGGCGGCGCTATGTGACTCCAGCTTAAATAGAGGCTGGGTCACATGGTGCTCTGGCCAATCACAGCCATGCCAATAGTAGGCATGGCTGTGATGGCCTCTTGGGGCAAGTAGTATGACGCTTGTTGATTGGCTGCTTTGCAGCCTTTCAAAAAGCGCCAAGAAAGCGTCACAAAAGCGCGAAGAAAGCGACGAACACCGAACCCGAACCCGGACTTTTACGAAAATGTCCGGGTTCGGGTCCGTGTCACGGACACCCCAAAATTCGGTACGAACCCGAACTATACAGTTCGAGTTCGCTCATCCCTAGTTTTTACTATAGTTCGGTTTTCTACCGGTATTTAGTGTAGTTGTTACTATTGGGTATGTGTTATCCCACATTTAAATCATACAATCATATATTACTTCTAATTCTATATATAATAAATGTATAAAATCATTATGTATAAAATCATTATTACAGCTGATAATTATGATTATCTATATTGTTAGGAGGTAAAGGACAATATATGTTCTATAATAGGATAAATAATATGCGGTCAGCAATCACACAAAAAGATTTTACAAAAAGTTTTGATCTATTCAGGAAAAAATGTTCAATTTAGGAGAAGGGTGTCTCAGGAAGGGGTAAGGAGAGGGGGCCATCCACCGGGGGAGAACTCGGAGAACCACAGTAACTCACGGGTCCCTCCTCGGTGTAGAACCCCCTGCCCCCGTTGTAACAAATCATAGAAACCCATATATTTCAATTTCAGCATTTAATCCTGTTGGTAACAGGGAATTGAAGTCAAAGATTTATGTCTTGATTCAATCCTTGACATTCTTTTGATGTGATTTCCACCACTCCAGTCTGTTTCTACTTTTTCAAGAGCCGAAAAAGTAAGTCCCTTTGGGTTCTGATTGTGTATAGTTTTAAAATGATTTGACAAGGTATGTTTCTCGTAACCCTTCCTTATGTTAGAGATGTGTTCAGCTATACAGACTTTAAGTTGTCTTTTGGTTCTCCCTACGCATTGTCTTTTGCAGGGACATTGTATAATATAGATGAAACTATTAGAATTACACGTAAGAAAATCTTTATTTGTGTGCTGGTGAGTACTTGCCGTGGACTTTACTATAGATGTCTTTTTAGAAAACATAGTGCTTTTACAACCCACACATTTTCCACACCGGAAAAAACCTGTGGTGCATGTCCATTTTTTTATGGATGAACCTACGGGGGGTTCTTCACCGAGGAGGGACCCGTGAGTTACTGTGGTTCTCCGAGTCCTCCCCAGGTGGATGGCCCCCTCTCCTTACCCCTTCCTGAAACACCCTTCTCCTAAATTGAATTTTTTTTCCTGAACAGATCAAAACTTTTTGTAAAAACTCTTTGTGTGATTGCTGACCACATATTATTTATCCTATTATAGAACATATATTGTCCTTTACCTCCTAACAATATAGATAATCATAATTATCAGCTGTAAGAATGATTTTATACATAATGATTTCATACATTTATTATATATAGAATTAGAAGTAATATATGATTGTATGATTTAAATGTGGGATAACACATACCCAATAGTAACAACTACACTAAATACCGGTAGAAAACCGAACTATAGTAAAAACGCAATGTGATTGTTTAAAAACCGCACCGCATAAAAATCGCAGGATTACCGCATAGCAGGCTGTGCGTTTTTCAGTTTAGTTCTCTATCCTTGTTTCATATTATTAGTACAACGAAATATGGGGATATATATGGAACGAAATAATGTCATAGATCCTATTTATAATGCAGAAAAATGTGGTCCCGATCTTTATACATATTCTATGTCATTTATTTTTAGATCTATCTTATTTATCTATTTTATTGTATGCTCTTAATATAAGGTGATATATTTATTTATATGTTGATTTAATATATTTTTTAACTTGAAAAACAATGGGTTTTAAATAGTACATATGTCTCTCCATCATGAGATCGAAAAGAAATTCACGTCACTTCCTATACACAGCACAAGCTAATTAATTCAGACCACACCTGTTCAGGTGTATAAAAACTGGTCATTTTCATGGGAAATTCAGCCACTGAAGAAGGAGTCGTAGCCCACTCCAAAACGCTTATGGTAATTAATCCCATGAAAAAAAGTGCAGAATCGGAGGATCCAAAAGTGCTTAAAGAAAAGAAAGAGGAGAGGGATCGGTGAATATTCGTTCTTAAAGAAAAGCTGGATATCTGCCTCTCTTTAGTGAGATTTTTTCCTGGTGAGATCTAACCCTGCGTGATACAAACTAATAGCGCAGAAAGAATATACTACCAGGCGATCTCCAAGACAGTACAGCTATACACGATCACCGAAGATCCCGAATCCCGCACAAAAGACCTTTACAAGTCTTGTGGAAACTAAACCACATTATACCGCAGCCTGCAGAGAACTTCATTACACGAGTGATGTAACAAAAAACGGCACTACTCCATCCAAAACAGTGAGTAAAACAGCTCGGGTTTATTTTCGCAAACAGGCAGTGACATTGTAGCGGTATTATACTGAATATGTGAAGTGGCGATTAAGTTGTAAAGATACAAGTGACTATCAAAAGACTGTATCTAAACACTAGATCGATTTTCATTTAAGTACTATTTATCGGGATATTGATTGGGTTAATTAACCCTCTGGAGATACGACATTTTATCTTATAAAAGACCCTGAAGCTCTGGTCAAAATACAGAGAATTATTAAACTGTACCACTGTATTTTAAGTGTTTTATGAATTTTAAAGTAATAGTTTTAGCTATATATTTTAACATGTTTGAATAAATACTGTATATCACTACAAATAAATACATTGTTATATTAACTCTCCTTGTGGAACCAAGTGGTGGTGTGCCCTACTACTCTTTATTTTTGCTTCTACTCATTTTTAGAAGATTGTGTGAATCCTCCTTGCAGGAGCACCCATACCATTTTTGACTAGTAGGTGAGCCTTCTCTAATATTTATTCTTGACAAAATACTAAATATATACGCCTTTCATTAATGCATTTAATTGTAAAAAGCCTTTTGTGTTAAAAAAAACAGGCCTAATTGCCATTCAACGGTGCAATGAGATATTTTACAGCCCACTTTGCCGTGTATTACTGGCAAAATACAAATATATACACCTTTAATTGTTGCACTTATCTTTTGAAAAACCTTTTGTGTAACAATATAAAAATACTTGGGCCTAATTGCAATTCAGTGGTGCAGTGAGATATTTTACAGCCCACTTTTCCATGTATTACTGGCAAAATACAAATATATTTGCCGTTCATAGTTGTACTTATCTGTTGAAAATCCTTTTGTGTAAAGATATTGAAAAACCTGGGCCTAATTGCCGTTCTGCAGAGCAGTGAGATGTTTTATAGCCCACTTTGCCGTGTATTAGTGGCAAAATACAAATATATTTGCCGTTCTTAGTTGTACTTATCTGTTGAAAAGCCTTTTGCGCAAAAATATAAAAAAAACTTGGGCCGAATTGCCATTCAGCGGTGTAGTGAGAAGTTTTACAGCCCACTTTGCTGTGTATTACTGGCGAAATTCTAAATATATACACCTTTCATAGTTGTACTTAGCTGTAAAAAAGCATATTGTGTGAAAATAGAAAAAAGCTTGTTCCTAATTGCTGTTCATCAGTGCAGTCAGATATTTTACAGCCCAGTTTGCCATGTATTACTAGCGAAATACAAATATATTTGCCGTTCATAGTTGTACTTATCTTTTAAAAAGTCTTTTGTGTAAAAAAAGATAAAAAACTTGGGCCTATTTGCCATTCAGCGGTGTAGTGAGATATTTTACAGCCCAGTTTGCCGTGTATTAGTGGCGAAATACAAATAAATACACCTTTAATTGTTGCACTTGTCTGCAGAAAAGACTTTTGTGTAAAAATAGAAATAAACTTGGGCCTAATTGCAATTCAGTGGTGCAGTGAGATATTTTACAGCCCACTTTGGCTTGTATTACTGGCAAAATACAAATATATTTGCTGTTCCTAGTTGTACCTATCTGTTGAAAAGCCTTTTGTGTAAAAAGTATTTAAAAAATGGGCCTGATTGCCGTTTTGCAGAGCAGTGAGATGTTTTACAGCCCACTTTGCCGTGTATTAGTGGCAAAATACAAATATATTTGCCGTTCTTAGTTGTACTTATCTGTTGAAAAGCCTTTTGCGCAAAAATCTAAAAAAACTTGGGCCTAATTGGCATTCAGCGGTGTAGTGAGAAGTTTTACAGCCCACTTTGCCGTGTAAAATATAAATATATTAACCATTTATAGTTGTACTTATCCGTGACACATCTCCTGTTTAAAATGTGAGCATCTCTAAAATATCAGTGACATACCGTGCACTTTTTCCATTAACGCTGTCCCCTGGGGATAGTTAAACTATCCGCGCCACATCTCCTGTTTATCCTGTTCCGGACACATGACGTACCGATATGGCATGATGTCCCAGTACTTAAGGACACGTGACGTATCGGTATGTGTGTAGTTCAGAACACCGCCGCCCGGGGGGGGGGGCGTCGATCAGAACAAGGGGCCTGCTCAAATCATTGAGCAGGCACCCGGGGACAATGCCCGTGTCGGCGATTCAGACCTGCAGTTTGCGGCTTTTACATGTTGTGGCTGCGGCGGGCGGCGGTGCGATCGGGTCCCTGTGCGGCTGTAGGCATCGGTGGTGCCTTCCAGTGACGAGCCTGTGAGATCCAGCCCCCTGGATCTCACAGGCCGGAAGCTGTATGAGTAATACACACTGTATTACTCATACAGTCAATGTATTCCAATACAGAAGTATTGGAATGCATTGTAAAGGGGATTAGACCCCCAAAAGTTGAAGTCTCAAAGTAGGACAAAAAGTAAAGTTAAAAAAAGTTAGAAAATAAAGTTTCCCCCCCCCCCCAAAATTAAAAGTTTCAAGTAAAAATAAACAAAAAACTAAATTTTTCCAAAATGAAGTAAAAAAAAAAAAAGGGAAAATTTAGGGGGTATATTAGGTATCGCTGCATCCGTATCGACCGGCTATATAAACATATCATATGACCTAACTCCTCAGATGAACACCGTAGAAAATAAAAAATAAAACTGTGTTAAATAAACATTTTTTTTGTCACCTTACATCACAAAAAGTACAACAGCAAGTGATAAAAAAGGTCTATGCCCACCAAAATAGTACCAATCTAACCGTCACCTCATCCCGCAAAAAATGAGCCCCTACCTAAGACAATCGCCCAAAAAGTAAAAAAACTATGGCTCAGAATATGGAGACACTAAAACATAATTTTTTTTGTTTTAAAAAAGCTGTAATTGTGTAAAACTTAAGTAAATTAAAGAAGTATACATATTACATATTGCCGCGTCCGTAATAACCTGCTCTATATCACATGATCTAACCCCTCAGGTGAATACCATAAAAAAAGTGTAAAAAAAGCCATTTTTTGTCACCTTACATCACAAAAAGTGTATCAAACCATCATCTCAACCCGCTAAAATCATACCCTACCCAAGATAATCGCCCAAAAACTGAAAAAAACTATGGCTCTCAGACTATGGAGACACTGATTTTTTTTGTTTCAAAAATGAAATCATTGTGTAAAACGTACATAAATAAAAAAAAAATAGTATACATATTAGGTATCACCGCGTCCTTGACAACCTGCTCTATAAAAATACCACATGATCTAACCTGTCAGATGAATGTTATAAATAACAAAAAATAAAAACGGTGCCAAAACAGCTATTTCTTGTTACCTTGCCTCTCAAAAAGTGTAATAAAAAGCAACCAACAATCATATGTACCCTAAACTAGTACCAACAAAACTGCCACCCTATCCTATAGTTTCTAAAATGGGATAACTTTTTTGGAGTTTCTACTCTAGGGGTCCATCAGGGGGGCTTCAAATGTGACATGGTGTCAATAAACCAGTCCAGCAAAATCTGCCTTCCAAAAACCATATGACATTCCTTTCCTTCTGTGCCCTGCCGTGTGCCCGTACAGCAGTTTACGACCACATATGGGGTGTTTCTGTAAACTACAGAATCAGGGCCATAAAGGGTTAACAAAGTTTGTAAAATCAGTTTTGAATACCTTGTGGGGTGTAGTTTCTAGTCATTTTTGGGTGGTTTCTATTAAATAATCCTCACAAAGTGACTTCAGACTAAACTGGTCCTTAAAAAGTTGGTTTTTTGAAAATGTCTGAGAAATTTCAAGATTTGCTTCTAAACTTCTAAGCCTTGTAACGTCCCCCAAAAATAAAATGTAATTCCCAAAATGATCCCAACATAAAGTAGACAAATGGGGAATGTAAAGTAATAACTATTTTTGTAGGTATTACTATGTATTATAGAAGTAGAGAAATTGAAACTTGGAAATTTGCGCATTTTTTCAAATTTGGTATTTTTTTATAAATAAAAACAATTTTTTTTTACTCCATTTTACCTGTGTCATGAAGAACAATATGTGACGAAAAAAACTATCTCAGAATGGCCTTGATAAGTCAAAGCGTTTTAAAGTTATCACCACATACAGTGACACTGGTCAGATTTGCAAAAAATGGCCTGGTCCTTAAGGTGAAAATTAGCCTGGTCCCTAAGGGGTTAAAGTGTGCACATCCCTAAAATATCAGTGACACTGCGAACTGTGACATTACCTGTGGTACCTCTCTTGTATAACATTTCCTCATCACAAATACCTTTGTAAATTTTTTCGCACCTACACTTCCAAATCCTACGCTACTGTACATGTGACATACTTTCATGCATATATCACATTTAAAATGATGGTGAGCAGTAAGGTGCACGCAGAGGCTGTGGTCCTGGGTGCGGAGAAACTGTGCCTGCTGCCAGAGCACAAGAAAAACAATCATCCATGATACCTAGCTTCATGTCCCAGTTTGAAGTTCGGCGCAGGACACCACTTTTGAATTCAGACCAGTGCGACCAGGTGGTCGGTCGGATTGCAGCAGATAATGCTTCCAGTCAGTTAAGCACCAACCTGTCTTCCACCAAGTCCAGTCTCAGTAGCCAGGAGTCTGGTCAACTCAATCCTCACCCTGATCCTCCTTCCTCCAACCATTTACAGTCTGGCCAAACAAGTGATCCCACACTTGGATATTCCTAGGACCTCTTTTCATCACCATTACTTGATTTGGCCCTCTCTCCAAGCACGCTTGAAGAGGGACATGAGATTTTGTGCCCTGATTCCCAACCTCTTGAACATCCACAGTCACAAGAACATGACGGTGGGTAATGGCAATTAGTGTTTAATGAGGTAGATGATGATGAGACACAGTTGCCAATGAGTCTACTGCAATTATCGTCTCAAAAGGTTAATGAAGAGGATGAGACAAAGCTGTCAATCACTGAGGTTGTGGTTAGGTCAACAAATCAGGAGGATGATCAGAGTGAGAAGGTGGAAGAGGAGGTGGTGGATGATGAGGTCACTGACCTAACCTGGGAAGGTGGAAAGCGGAGAAAGGACAGCAGTACAGAGGGGCAGGTTTCTGCAGCACAGCAACAGGCTGGAAGAGGCAGTGGGGTGGCAAAAGGGAGAAGGCGGGCCACACCACACAGGCCCGCAACTGTTCCACGAAGCAACCCCTTGCAGAAATTTCCCTTGTCAAGGGGTAGATGTTCCGCAGTATGGCACTTTTTTGAGGAAATTGCGGACGACAAAAGAATAATAGTTTGCAACATGTGCCATACAAAAATGATATGGGGAGTGAACACTAGCAACCTCACCACCACCAGCATGATCCGCCATAAGGCATCCAAGCACCGTAATAAGTGGGACGAACGCCTGGGTCCACAATCTGTGTCTGCAGGTCACACCACTGACTCTTCTTCCCCTGTGTTACATGCTGGCCAATCCCCTGTCAAAGGTGCAGGTCCGGAAGCATCCTGCACTGCACCTGGACTTTCGCAAGCACCATCAGCAACCACATGCACTTGCGTGTCCCAGCGCAGCGTACAAATGTTCTTAACCCAGGCATTTGTATGCAAGCGCAAATAACCAGCCAGCCACAGGCCATAGCACTAAATGCACAACTTTCCAAAGTACTGGCCCTGGAAATGTTGCCATTTAGGCTTGTTGACACTGAGGCCTTCCGCAACCTGATGTTGGTGTAAGGCGGCTGGAGACTGCATAATGAGGGACGGCCGCCGACATGTGTTCGGTAACATCACACGTGCCCTGTGACAACAGCGCAGTTACTGGGAAGGTCCACTAAACCACGGACACATAGACAAGTGCATTTCTCATCCTCCTCCTCCTCTTCCATAATGTCAACATGCTTATTCTTTACATACAATGCCCTTGAATATATGCCCTTTGCATATGTTTTACAGGGTCAGCTCACATGCAGACCCTCACATATAATTTTTTAGAGGGTCAGCTCAGCTGCAAGCCCTTGCATATAATTTTTTAGAGGGTCAGCTCACCTTCAGGCCCTCTCATATAATTTTTGTTAGAGGGTCAGCTCACCAGCAGGCCTCCACCTACAATCTTTTACAGGGTCATCTCACCAGCATATCCGCACCCAAAATCTTTTACAGGGTCAGCTCACCAGCAGCATCTCACATGCATTTTTTTAGAGAGTCAGCTCACCAGAAGGCCCTTGCATATAATTTATTAGAGGGTCAGCCCACCAGCAGGTCCTCGCTTATAATGTTTTACAGGGTCAGCTCACCAGCAGGCCTGCACCTAAAATCTTTTACAGGAGCTAGCGCTGGTCAGTGATGGCTGCACGTTCTTGAGCTCTGCTACAAAGATCTCCATTAGCACCTGCTACTGTCAGCAAATAGCCTGAAACTGCCTGACAATGGTGAAAATCGGGAACTCTAAGGCTGGAGAACATCCGACCAACAAGAAAACACAAATCGCCAGCAGAGAAATGGATAAATTTATAAAGAAAGCTGCCGCCTTGTTCGTGGCACGAGAATCAAAGATGGCGCCGACTCACCCACATAAGGCCTCTGATCGCGCTATGGATAGATCGGAGGAGGAAAGCGACACAGAGGAGCCACAGGGTAGAGGTGCACTCCCCATCACTAGGCACTACCTGAAGCAAGCCCTCGGCAAAGCCATGGAGCCGGTCATCGGCGAAATATCTGCACTCCGTCAGGAGATGAGGCAAGTGGGGGATCGGGAAAAGACATTTGAAACTCACCAGGCTTTAATACTGGATCACCAGTCGCCCACCACAAACTCACTCCAAAAATGCAGCACTTACCTTAATGATCTGCACAATGCCCTGGAAGACCAGTAAAACAGGGGGCGCCGTAACAACTTGCGCCTCAGAGGGATCCCAGAATCCGTACAACCCGGAGACGTCCCCTCTACAGTGAAAACCATATGCTACTTGCTTCTGGGCCCAGATTATGAGCCTGACATAGTCATAGAGCGAGCGCACAGGGCTCTACGTCCTAAGCCCAAACCAGAAGAACCCCCCAGGGACGTGATCTGCAAGCTTCACAACTTTCAGGTTAAAGCGGCGGTTCGAGAGGCTGCAAGAAATCGTCCTGATTTTTCTTATGAGGGGGCGCAAGTTACAATCTACCAAGATCTAGCCCCGTCCAGGGTCAGAAAACGCAGAGACATGAAACTTCTGACGGAGGGGCTGAGATCCAATATAAATGTAACTTTTCTTTCGGACTTTCCTTCTCCCAGGCTGGACGCTGCTTCAACATTTCGGCTTACTCCGAATTGGAAGATTTATATGAACAGCTGCAAATCCCTCCTTTGAAAGTGGAGAACTGTACCAGGACCTCGCTGCTCTCCAAGCTGTCCCAACAGTCACCCCATTCACTTACCAGCAGACCCCTAAAGCACAAAGGACCGGGAAAATAAGCTGACAGCTAACTCCGAAGAGACTCGCTCAAGCTCCATGAGACACCTCTCTAGTTGAGACCCTCTTACTTTCATGTATATTGAGTCTTCTATGCTACAGTTAGCTCAATGTTCAACCCAGGTCGTGATGCTCTTCAACATGTAACAGACCCTATCTCTTTCTGTCCTCTCCAACTTCTCCCTCACCTTGATAGGGTTACTACTGTTCCCCTTCTACCTTCAATTTTACTCAGGCCTTTTCTACATATGTTCAGGCTCACATATATTAGTGCTGGAGCTCTAATCTCAGGTCTACAGACCTTTTCTCCCACAAATGTCTTTCCTCTGTTCCAACCCTAATGCAAAACTACGTAGGTATTGTTTACCTCATGTTCTAATTTTCTTTTTTTCATTTTCTTTTCATTATTTGTTATACTTATGGTACAGGTTTTTTACCCATTTGCTTACTCAGATGTGGCGGGACTATCCTGGTCTCCTGGCGCCCCTCCAGAGGCGGCAGAGTATGTACCTTGTGATTAGTGCGTCTTCCTGGAGAATCTGAGAGCTTTATAAAGGTAACCACAGACATTCAAACTATCATGGCTGACTTACATATAGCTTCGTACACTGTTAAAGGATTCAATTCTCCTTCCAAACGTAGTCAGATATTCTCCCTGCTGCGTAAGGCAGGTGTGACCGTTCTATTTCTCCAGGAGACGCATTTCAGATTTAATCACTACCCTAATCTGACTTTTTCATATTACCCTCAGTGGTACCATTGTGGGGGGAACTCTTCTGCCTCGTGGGAGCGAGCATAGGATTCTAGAAAGAATCCCCTTTAAATACCTTAGTCACCTCCAAGACCCAGAGGGAAGGTACATTCTAGTCAAGGTCCACATAGGCCTTCCAGTATACACTTTTATCAACTTGTATGTACCAAACACTAAACAAGCACAATGGTTTACCACAATTATCCCTATTATCGACTCCTTTGAGGAAGGTTTGGTGGTCCTGGGTGGGGATTTGAATGTAGTCCTAAACTCACAAATTGACTAATCCTCACACAAATACGCACTCTCTCTAGGCTTCCTACGAGTCATGAGAGAAGGGCTGTGGAACTTGCATTTAGTGGATTCCTGGCGTGCTTTCCATCCCGATTCAGTGGACTACACCTTTTACTCCCAGTCCCACAATACTTATCATCGCCTAGATTACTTATTTGTTTCCAAAGAGCATCTTCAGCATTGTTCGGAAGCTAATATTGGCTCTATCCACCTATCTGATCATGCCCCCATCTTTCTCTCCATACTGGCACCTTCACAGCATCCGAAGGGCCTTTAGCTGGCATCTCAACGAATCCTTGCTAGGTAACACAGAAACTAAAAACAAAATTGAGGCCCTTCTGAAAGAATACTTTCTACTAAGGCTACTTTCACATTAGCGTTCGGGGTTCCGCTTGTGAGTTCCGTTTAAAGGCTCTCACAAGCTGCCCCGAACGCATCCGTCCAGCCCTAATGCATTCTGAGTGGATGCGGATCCTCTCAGAATGCATCAGTCTGGCATCGTTTGGCCTCCGCTCAGCAGACGGACACCCAAACGCTGCTTGCTGCGTTCGGGTGTCCGTCTGCCGTGCAGAGGCAAACGGATCTGTCCAGACTTACAATGTAAGTCAATCGGGACGGATCCGTTTGAATTTGACACTATATGGCTCAATTTTCAAACGGATCCGTCCCCCATTGACTTTCAATGTAAAGTCTGGACGGATCCGTCTGCAGCTACTTTCACACTTAGAATTTTTTCTACAATATAATGCAGACGGATCCGTTCTGAACGGATCCCATCGCCTGCATTATATGAGCGGATCCGTCTGGGCAGACCCCAGACGGATCCGCTCTGAACGCAAGTGTGAAAGTAGCCTAAACAAACAACCCTCCACGTCACGCGTATCTCTTTGGGATGCCCACAAGCCATACATTAGGGGGCACTTTATTAGTATAGGATGTTTCCTGAAGAAAATCAGAGGAGAAAAAATCTATCTATCTAAAAATCCAGGCACTTGAGACGCTCCATAAACGCTCCTTTTCCGACTTACAACTTGAAGACTTGTCGAAGCTAAGAGCAGAATTGAAAGCCCTCTTACAAATCAAAGTAGCCAAATATATAATTTTAACTCTCAACACAAATATTTTGCCCATGGGGACAAGGCCTCTAAATTCATGATGTACAAATTAAAAAATAGGAGATCTAATAATTATATACATCAGTTGACCTCCCCCTTAGGAGACTCATTGTTCTCCTCCAGTCCAATAGCTGCACAGTTTCAAGATTTTTATGAAGCCCTTTACGATTTGCCCCCAACCAATGAGCCAGACACCCATAAGTCTCTAATTTCCTCCTTTCTAGACTCAGTGACCCTCCCATCTCTGATAGATTCACAAAAGCGGGTTTTAGTCCCCCCCTTTACCTTAGACGAACTGTCCGCTGCTCTTCATCAGTTACCAATGGGCAAATGCCCAGGACCAGACTGCCTTCCCACCTCATATTATAAAACTTTTCAGAGCCAACTCTTTCCCCATCTTCTTGATGTTTGTAATCTCACTCTAAAGGGTGGCCTTCTCTCCAGGGATATGACGGTAGCACACATAACTTTAATAGCTAAAGAGGAGAAGGACCCAAGACAATCTGCCAATTACAGGCCAATTTCATTACTTAATTTAGACCTAAAGCTACTTGCTAAAATGTTGGCTAACAGCTTGGCCAATTTCCTCCCCCTCTTGATACATAGAGACCAGGTGGGTTTTGTTCGCAATAGGGAAGGCAGAGACAATACTTCCAGAGTCATAAATGTATTATGCCATGCCTCTGCATCCTCAAAACCTCTACTCTTTCTAAGTACTGACGCCAAAAAGCGTTTGACAGGATCAATTAGATATACTTGAGAGAAGCTCTGCTGCGCTTTGGACTCCCTGGTCTCTATGTACAAGCTATTTTTGCTATGTACTCTCTTGCTACTGCTAGGGTAATGGTCAATGGTGTCCTGTCCTCCCCCCATCGTATCTGCAATGGCACTAGACAGGGGTGCCCCCTTTCACCCTTACTATTTGTTTTAGCTTTAGAGCCCCTTCTGGTCTTGTTGAGAAATGACATTAACATCAGAGGCGTTAAGCTGGGAGGACAGGAGCACAAATTGGCGGCCTTTGCTGACAATGTCATGGTTATGACCATCAACCCTATGGTCTCTCTTCTCCTCATACAAAACCACCTACAAAACTATAGCGTAGTCTCTAACTTCAAAATCAATGAAAAAAAAAACAAAAAAACTGCAATTATGAGTACTGGTCTCCCCTCACATGTCAAACAGTCCTTAATGATTAATTCACCTTTTGACTGCTCATCCTCTTTTTTTTTTAACCTACCTGGGTGTAAAGATAAGCTCATCCGTCCCTGATATCTTTGCACTAAATTATACCCCTTTGCTCCAATCCATGTTTAAAGTCATAGACAACCTTAATCTACGTACCTATATACCTAAGTTATACTTTGAGTCTATTAGGAAAAAAATTCTGATCCTTTATTTGGAATGGAAGGAAACCAAAGCTCTCATACTCCCAACTCTCAAAACCAGTGTCAGCGAGAGGGATTGGTCTCCCAGACCCTGAGCTTTATGGTAACACAATACTCCTTTCTAGAGCAATAGATTGGTTACGAAATAGCCCCGAAAAATCGTGGGTCCCACTGGATCACAACTTAATGGGCAGACCCCTGCGGTCTCTACTTTTGGGAAGCCAAAATCCAACCTTCACTCCTCTCACCTCATACCCAATTTTACGAGCTACCCTGAATGCTTGGAAATGGTCACTTTCTACACACTGCTAAATCTCCTTTCCCTCTCCTCTCCTCTCCTCCAGGTCAGTGATGTGATTGGAACGAACTCCCCTGATAGGTTGACATCTAACCCAAGGGAGTTAAGGAGCTCATCTACCCCCATTATCTCTTTCCTGGGAAGCACTGGAGATATTACTAGTGCCTGTGACATAAAAGAGATCCTTAAACCCCAGCCTAGTGGTTTAACCCTAATCACATATCTTAGATTTTTCATGACCCGCAATACAGGAGACGGTGGACTCCTTCGCCCTTTGGTTTGGCTTGAATCTTTGATTATTGATCCAAAACTGCCTAAAAAGCATTATACAACAGATTGAGATCAACTCCCCTAATAGTTAAACCAGCCTTCATCCGACATTGGGAAAAAGACTTGGACAGAGACCTCCCCCTCTCCATGCTCCCCAAACTTTTTCTTTTTGCCTTTAAGTCGTCTAGATGTGTTAGGATTCAGGAAAATAGCTACAAACTCTTATCTAGATGGTACATAACCCCAGAGAAATCTTACTTCTTCTCTGAGGGCTCCTCGGATGCTTGCTGGAGGTGACAGAGGTTCTTTCTTCTACATCTAGTGGGATTGCCCTAAAATAAATGAATGGTGGAGAGTCATATTCGATACCAGCTACAAAATCTGCCTCACAGATGTGAAGGCTTCTCCTAGCAAAGCCTTGCTTGCTTGTTTTGATGAGGACATCCTAAACCACCCCCATTCCTTTTTAAACAATTATTGATTGCTGCAAGGCTCATCATACCAAAATTCAGGTTGCAAACCTCTCTTCCCTCTATAATGATATGGAAGCAGAACGTTGACCAGCTATACCGTTTTGAGGAAATTTCTGCCTGGGAGTCTGGAAGTCACCCACAATTCATGAAAAAATGGCACCTATGGCTTGTCCATAGGTTTACACCTCCCTACCTTAGTAGAGCCCTAATATTCATGCCTAGGATGTCCCTTCCTATTAACCCTCACTCTGCCATAACCTCTCTGCTATCTCAGCCTAGCACTACAGTGCTCACCTATCTGTCATAATTCTTCCCGAACAGCGGATTCTTCTCCAGAAGAACCCTCTTCCTCAGGACCCTACACTTCCCCTGCAAGGACTCACATATTACACTATTAATTGGGAAAATGATACTCTGACTCTTTGATATATGTCAATATTCTTGTGTATATTGCTTGTCTAATTTTTGCCACATTCTGTACCGCCTATTGGATTTGTTATCCTGCTGATCTTATTACTGTCTTACCTTGTACCGTGTTACATGGTTATTGTCTCTACAAAACGAATAAAACTTTAAATATAAATACAATCTTTTACAGGGT
The DNA here is from genome assembly GCF_014858855.1 of Bufo gargarizans. Taxonomy (NCBI): domain Eukaryota; kingdom Metazoa; phylum Chordata; class Amphibia; order Anura; family Bufonidae; genus Bufo; species Bufo gargarizans. The sequence continues at coordinate 171,554,193 of NC_058085.1, forward strand.
TCAGCTCACCAGCAGGCCCTCACATTTAATTTTTTACAGGGTCAGCTCACCAGCAGGCCTTCGTCTACAATATTTTACAGGGTCAGCACACCAGCAGGCCTGGACCTAAAACTTTTACAGGGTCAGGTCACCTGCAGGACAGCACCTAAAATCTTTTATAGGGTCAGCTCACCTGCAGGCACTCACCTAATTATATCTAATAGGTAATTTGCATGCATGCTGCCTTGCTTGGATGTGGTAGCTGTAGCTGTTTCTCAGGCTCCCTCTCCGGAATCGAACCATGATTTCCCCGTTACCCAAGGTCTACATGGTTTTAGCTAAAAAGAACATTGAAAGTTGATAGGGAAGACATCCGAATGGATTGTCGCCTTTACGGGGATGTGCGATCATCCACAGGTTATCTAGAGTCACCAAAGCGGTAGCAGGCCCTTGCCCAAAATATTTTAGAAGGTCAGATCAGCAGGCCCTTGCTCCAAATGTTGCCCTTGCTCCAAATCTTTTTGAGGGTCACCAGTAGGCCATCAATCATAATTTGTCAAGGCTGTGTATGGTCCCGTCCTTTATGTGTAACAAAGGGTGTATTGAAGTGTCGGTTACTTGTAATTTTTGGCAGCCCTTTCACTTACTGCATAGGCTTTATGAGTGTAGGAGTCCCACTACATGAACAATTGTGCCACAATGTGAATGAGGGCATCCTTTATGTGATATACAGGAGTGCCTCTTCCTTGTAATTTTTGGCAGCACTTGCACTTTATATACAAGTAAATAAAAAAAGTCTTTTTTTTTTGCGTATTATTGTCAGTCTGTAAAAAGTGGCGTACTATTCGGACAACATCGTTCCAAGCAGTGACCTGCGAGTACAAGATGCATCCAGACATCCTCTTAATGCTGTTTCAGAACCATGTTGGTGTTTCCATCAATTTATGACATTTTCCTATGAACCAGGCACCCTCCACTTTTCAGAGCAGGGGGTACCTGGTTTAATGCTCGGGTTCTCCCATTGACTTCTATTGTGCTCGGCTCGAGCCCCCGAGCACCCGGGCACTACGGTGTTCGATCAACACTAATTACATGTCATGGAACCATGAACCAGACGTACAACAAGAGATAAGTGGAAATAAGAAGGCTTTATTGGAAATCAAGCTGTAAGGCAAAAGTCCAAACGGATGGCTACACCGAAGCAGGTTCTTGCGAGGCCAGAGGTCAGGAACCAGAAGGGTAGTCAGACGAAGCCTGGATCAGGAACCAGCAGGGTAGTCAGACGAAGCCTGGATCAGGAACCAGCAGGGTAGTCAGACGAGGCCTGGATCAGGAACCAGCAGGGTAGTCAGACGAAGCCAGGATCAGGAACCAGAAGCAGCAGCAGTCTTAGAAGCATGTGAACACAGGAGGACCAAGCAAGGAACTGAAGCCACAGACCTCCTATATATGAGCTAGGCATCCAGCTCCTCCCAGTGGGAAGGAGAAGCCGCAGGGTGGGAGGCTACAAGAAACCCAGAAACCAAGATGGCCGCCAGCACATGTCAAACGAAGGAGAACAGCAAGAAGGTAAGACCATGACAGTACCTCCCCCTCAAGGGCCCCTCCTCCGCGGAGTAAAGAACGGTTTCTGAGGGAAGCGTGCGTGGAAGGCTCGGAGCAAGGCAGGAGCATGGACATCTGCGGAGGGAACCCAGGAACGCTCCTCTGGACCATAACCACGCCAATGGACCAAAAACTGCACCCGACCGCGGACCAGGCGTGAGTCCAGGATATTGCTCACCTCATACTCCTCACGATTGCCCACTTGGACCGGACGAGGCCGAGGAACCGAGGAAGTGAAACGATTACACACCAGTGGCTTCAACAGGGAGACATGAAACATGTTGGAGATCCGCATGCCAGGAGGAAGCGCAAGGGCATAGGCTACCGGGTTTACCCTGCGAAGCACTCGGAAGGGACCAACAAAGCGAGGCGCCAGCTTGGGAGTGGGCACTCGAAGGTTGAGGTTGCGGGTGGACAACCATACGCAGTCTCCGACCTGGTAGGAAGGAGCGGGCGCTCGTCTGCGATCAGCCTGGAGTCTCTGGCGCTGCGCAGAGACCTCAAGGGACCTCTGGATCTGTACCCAAGAAGCACGTAGGACGGAAAGGTGATCCTCCACAGCCGGAATATCCTGGGGAGAGAATACCTCCGGTAACACGGCAGGTTGGAACCCATAATTGGCCATGAAGGGAGACGTCCCAGAGGAAGAATTCACCGCCGTGTTCCTGGCAAACTCAGCCCAAGGCAGGAGGTCAACCCAATTGTCTTGGTGATCGGAGACATAGCAACGAAGGAATTGCTCCAAGGCCTGATTGGATCGTTCTGCGGCCCCATTGGACTGAGGGTGGTAGGCCGAAGAGAAAGAGAGATGAATCCCCAACTGGGAGCAAAAGGCGCGCCAGAACCTGGACACAAACTGACTCCCCCGATCCGACACAATCTCCTTGGGCAAACCGTGCAGCCGGAAGACCTCCCTGGCAAAAATCGAGGCCAACTCTTGTGCAGAGGGTAACTTCTTGAGAGGAACACAGTGGCACATTTTGGAAAACCGATCCACAATCATGAGAATGACCGTATGGCCTCGGGATGCAGGGAGGTCCACAATGAAATCCATCCCCAGGTGTGACCATGGACGCTCCCCGGTGGCTATGGGTTGCAAAAGGCCCAACGGAAGATGCCGAGGGGACTTACTCTGGGCACAAACGGAGCATGCCGCTACATATGCGGCGATGTCGGAACGTAGAGAAGGCCACCAGAACAGACGTGAAACAGCCCAGGACAGCTGATTCTTTCCAGGATGCCCCGCGGCCTTGGAGTTATGGTAGGTTCGCAACAACCGAGTGCGCAACTCCTCAGGCACAAAACATCTGCCGTTGGGTCTCCCAGAGGGAGCACCAGATTGAGCCGCCAAAATCTGCTCACCCAGGGGAGAGGTCAGGCTGGTGCGAATGGCGGCCAGGATCTGATTCGGAGGTATGACCGAAGTCGGAATCGACTCCTCCCCGGACAGCTCGGAGTACTGCCGTGATAAGGCATCCGCTCTGATGTTCTTGGAACCGGGTAGGTAGGAGACCACGTAATTAAAACGTGACAAGAACAGAGCCCATCTGGCCTGACGTGGTGTCAATCTCTTGGACTCAGAGAGGTAGGTCAGATTCTTGTGGTCCGTCAGGATGAGAACCGGAACCACCGAGCCCTCGAGCAAGTGCCTCCATTCTTTAAGGGCCTGCACGATGGCCAATAACTCCCTGTCACCAATCTGATAGTTGCACTCCGCAGAAGACAGTTTCCGGGAGTAAAACCCACAAGGAAGCAGAGGACCCTCTGGTGTTCTACGCTGAGACAGAAGGGCGCCTACTCCCGTCTCAGACGCGTCCACCTCGAGGACAAAAGGCAACCCAGGGTTGGGATGCGACAGAATCGGAGCCGACACAAAGGCGGATTTTAGAGCCTCAAAAGCTCGGATGGCCTCGAGCGGCCAGACCTGGGGATTACTGCCCTTCCTGGTCAGATCCGTGAGAGGCTTGGCTAGCATGGAAAAGTCCCTGATGAACTTCCGATAATAATTGGCGAAGCCCAAAAAGCGCTGCAGGGCACGAAGACCACTGGGCTGGGGCCACTGTAAGACAGCCGAAACCTTCTCAGGATCCATGGAGAACCCCTCAGCGGAAATGATGTAACCTAAGAAGGTTACCTGGGATCGGTGAAATTCGCATTTCTCAAGCTTACCGAACAGCTTGTTCTCTCGTAACCGTTGCAACACTCGTCTGACATCCAGAATGTGGGCCTCCATGGATTCAGAATATACCAAGATGTCATCCAAATAGACCACCACACACTGCTGCAACAGGTCACGGAAAACATCGTTGATGAATTCCTGGAAGACTGCGGGCGCATTGCACAACCCAAAGGGCATAACCAAGGATTCATAATGACCGGTCCTGGTGTTAAACGCGGTCTTCCACTCATCGCCCGCCTTGATCCTTACCAGGTTATATGCCGCCCTCAGGTCGAGTTTGGTAAAGACCGTGACCCCTTTGAGGCGATCGAACAGCTCGGAAATCAAGGGTATCGGGTAAGCGTTCTTGATCGTGATGCGATTGAGACCCCTGTAGTCGATGCAAGGCCTCAACTCACCGCCCTTCTTTTTCACAAAGAAAAATCCAGCCCCTGCCGGGGACGAGGATTTGCGAATGTGTCCGCGTGAAAGCGCCTCCCTCACGTACTCCTCCATGGCCTCATTCTCCGCTACCGACAGTGGATAGACTTTGCCACGAGGAGGAACGGCACCAGATTGTAACTCTATGGCACAATCGTATGGGCGGTGCGGAGGTAGGGCAACCGCACGCACCTTATCGAATACATCCCGGTACTCCTCGTATTCAGAAGGCAACAGAGAGTCCGAGGAAGTACACAGCAACTTGACAGGCCCATGGATGCAACTAGCCCCACACTGCGGTGACCACGAGAGGATCTCGGCCGATCTCCAATCGAAAGTCGGATTATGCTTCTGGAGCCAGGGGTACCCCAAGACCACCGAGTAGTGTGGAGACGAAATAACCTGGAGACAGACCGACTCTCTGTGAACGGCACCAATGGCCATCCCCACTGGAAGGGTCTCCTGAGTCACGTGTGGCGGCAGAAGGGGTCTGCAGTCTATCGCCTCAAGAGCCAGTGGGGAACCTCGAGGCTGCAGAGGAATGGAATTGGCGGCAGCGAACACACTATCAATGAACAAACCACCAGCACCAGAGTCCACCAACGCCTGGGTCGTCACCGAGCCCTCGACCCAGGAGAGGACAACAGTAATCAGTGGTTTGTCAACACGGGAAACCGGGGACGAGGAGACTCCACCCAAGATCTGCCCCCGACAGGATCTCAGGTGCGAGCGTTTCCCGGACGGTTCGGGCATGCCAACCGAAAATGCCCACCGAGACCACAGTACATGCATCGGCCCTCGCGTCTCCGGAGTACCCTCTCCCCCTCGGACAGGCGAGCAAACCCCAGCTGCATGGGTTCACCCCCAGACAAGTCATCCCCAGGAGGCGTGGGAGGAGAGGGAGGCACGGGTGGGACAGCAAACGTAGGCGCCAATCTGTTAGAAGACCTCCGCAGGCTCTCCTTAAAGGAAGGTCTCTCCCTGAGTCTGGTGTCAATCAAAATCAGGAAAGAAATATGAGACTCGAGCTCCACTGGTAGGTCCTTAGCTGCAACCTCATCCTTCAAGGCATCCGAGAGACCATGAGAGAAAGCAGCGACCAGAGCCTCATTATTCCAGCCCACCTCTGCTGCCAGGGTACGAAACTCAATGGCGTATTCAGCTACGGATCGTGAACCCTGTCTGATGGACATAAGGAGCTTCGCAGCAGAGGCAGCACGAGCAGGCACATCGAATACCTTCCGAAGAGAAGCAACAAAACCGGAAAACTCGGCAACCACCGGATTGTTGTTCTCCCATAAAGGGCTGGCCCAGGCCAAGGCCTTGTCCGAGAGCAGCGAGATCAAGAAGCCCACCTTTGATCTCTCAGTAGGAAAGGCATGTGGCAGCAACTCGAAATAAATGCCCACCTGGTTAAGGAAACCTCGGCACTGAGTTGGCTCTCCCCCAAAGCGCTGTGGAAGGGGGGCAGAATCGGTCATACCCCGAAACACCGCAGGCGCAGCAACAGGTGTCGGGGTAGACTCTGGCGCAACAACCGGAGCGGCAGTAGGAGCGGGCCCAGGAGCGACAACCGACCCATCGGCAACGGAAGCTAAATGAGCCGTGCGTTCAAGCAGGGTTTGCAACGCCACAGCGAACCGACCCAACAGGTGATCCTGCTGATCAAGTCTGGCAACCAGCGTAGGTAGCGAGGATGGCCCTGTACCGTCAGAATTCATGGCTTGGTCCTAATGTCATGGAACCATGAACCAGACGTACAACAAGAGATAAGTGGAAATAAGAAGGCTTTATTGGAAATCAAGCTGTAAGGCAAAAGTCCAAACGGATGGCTACACCGAAGCAGGGTCTTGCGAGGCCAGAGGTCAGGAACCAGAAGGGTAGTCAGACGAAGCCTGGATCAGGAACCAGCAGGGTAGTCAGACGAAGCCTGGATCAGGAACCAGCAGGGTAGTCAGACGAGGCCTGGATCAGGAACCAGCAGGGTAGTCAGACGAAGCCAGGATCAGGAACCAGAAGCAGCAGCAGTCTTAGAAGCATGTGAACACAGGAGGACCAAGCAAGGAACTGAAGCCACAGACCTCCTATATATATGAGCTAGGCATCCAGCTCCTCCCAGTGGGAAGGAGAAGCCGCAGGGTGGGAGGCTACAAGAAACCCAGAAACCAAGATGGCCGCCAGCACATGTCAAACGAAGGAGAACAGCAAGAAGGTAAGACCATGACATTACATCCTGTGGACATCACCTCCCACCACGACCTGTTGACATGTTTCAAACTGAAGCGTTCTTAGTCGTAACCTTGTGGTGTGTACGGCCTCTGAGATTCAAATAGATCTGCCTCTCCAATAGAAAAGGTAGATAAAAACAGGGAGGGAAAACAGAAAAGAAGAGGGGGAAGGGAAGAAACAGGTGTAGACAGATGGTAGGAGGAGAATAATTCATCATCCCTAAGTAGGACACACAGCATTCGAGCTTCTATCATATTCAGAACAAAGGTACAGTGGATATAAAAAGTTTTCACACCTCTGTTAAAATGCCAGGTTTCTGTGATGTAAAAAAAATGAGACAAAGATAAATCATTTCAGACCTTTTTCCACCTTTAATGTGACCTATAAACTCAATTGAAAAACAAACTGAAATTTTTTAGGTAGAAGGAAGAAAAATATAAAAATAAAATATGGTTGCATAAGTCTGCACACCCTTAAACTAATACTTTGCTGAAGCATCTTTTGATTTTATTACAGCACTTTTTGGGTATGAGTCTATCAGCATGACACATTTTGGCTTGGCAAGATTTGCCCACTCTTCTTTGCAAAAATACTCCAAATCTGTCAGATTGTGAGGGCATCTCCTGTGCACAGCCCTTTTCAGATCACCCCACAGATTTTCAATCGGATTCAGGTCTGGACTCTGGCTGGGCCATTCCAAAAATGTAATCTTCTTCTGGTGAAGCCATTCCTTTGTTGATTTAGATGTATGCTTTGGGTTGTTGTCATGCTGAAAGATGAAGTTCCTCTTCATGTTCAGCTTTCTAGCAGAAGCCTGAAGGTTTTGTGTCAATATTGACTGGTATTTGGAACTGTTCATAATTCCCTCTAGCTTAACTAAGGCCCCAGTTCCAGCTAAAGAAAAACAGCCCCAAAGCATGATGCTGCTACCACCATACTTCACTGTGGGTATGGTGTTCTTTTGGTGATTTGGTGTTTTTGCGCCAAACATATCTTTTGGAATTATGGCCAAAAAGTTCAACCTTGGTTTCATCAGACCATAACACCTTTTCCCACTTGCTTTTGGGAGACTTCAGATATGTTTTTGCAAAATGTAACCTGGCTTGGTTGTTTTTCTTCATAAGAAAAGGCTTTCTTCTTGCCACTCTACCACATAGCCCAGACATATGAAGCATATGGGAGATTGTTGTCACATGTACCACACAGCCAGTACTTGCCAGATATTCCTGCAGCTTCTTTAATGTTGCTGTAGGCTTCTTGGTAGCCTCCCAGACCAGTTTTCTAATTGTCTTTTCATAAATTTTGGAGGGCTGCCCAGTTCTTGTTTGTGACATATTGTCTCCACTTGATGATGACTGTCTTCACTGTGTTCCATGGTATATCTAATGCCTTTGAAATTATCGTGTACCCTTCTCCTGACTGATTCCTTTTAACAATGAGATCCCTCTGATGCTTTGGAAGCTCTCTGTGGACCATGGCTTTTGCTGTGGGATGTGACTAAGAAAATTTCAGGAAAGACCAACTAGAGCAGCTGAACTTTATTTGGGGTTAATCAGAGGCACTTTAAATGATGGCAGGTGTATGCTGACTCCTATTTAACATGATTTTGAATGTGATTGCTTATCTCTGAACACAGCTTTGTCCCCAGTTATAAGAGGGTGTGTACACTTATGTTACCACATTATTTATTTATTTATTTTAGTTTTCTTCCCTCCACCTAAAATATTTTATTTCAGTTTATAGGTCATATTAAAGGTGGAAAAAGTTCTGAAATTATTTATCTTTGTCTCATTTTTTTGCATCACAGAAACCTGACATTTTAACAGCGGTGTGTAGACTTTTTATATCCACTGTATATATAAGTGCTAAAATCAATAACCCCCTCACCTAGTACAACAAATATATATTATTATTGAAAATATTTCTAAGATGTATCTGTATAGACACATTATAATATAATATTATGTCACATCAATAGAAGATTTTATATTTTAAAAAAAAATGGTTAGAAACAAATACATAGTGTGAATGGGTTCAATACCAGTTTAAAAAAAGCGGGGAATCTTTAAAAACCACAAGAGGGGAAGAAACAGGATCTCTGTAAAATTCCCTCTTTGGGTTGAATGTGACACTAAAATGTTACTTTGCACTAAATCATTCCATAGTACCATAACAACATTATTAGATTGCGGCTCCTAATAACAAAACATCAATTATTTTATTTTTTTTAATTTTTTTTAGATTAACCCCTTAAGGACCGAGGACGTACCGGTACGCCCTATTTCCCGAGTCCTTAAGGACCGAGGACGTACCGGTACGTCCTGACTTAAAACCGTAACTCCGGCGCCGCGGGGGTTAATCGGAACGGGATTTCGGCTGAAATCATTCAGCCGGCATCCCGTAACAACGCAGGGGGGGGTCATTTGACCCCCCCGTATCGGCGATCGCAGAAAACCGCATGTCAATTCAGACCTGCGGTTTTCTGCGTTTCCGGTCCATTCGGGTGTCCTGTGACCCGATGAACCGGAAAAAGACTGCGATCGGTGGCGTAATTATACACCACCAATCGCAGTCCGAGGATTTGAGGAGGCGGTGCTGGCCCTGGTGCTGAACACTGCTGTCCAGGGTGCTGATTGGTGCAGGGGAGAGAGGCGCGAGATTCAAACTTCCTGCGCTCCTCTCTCCCCTCCTCTTCCTGTTCTGCACGAGCACCCGGCAGCATCGTCCAGCACCAGCTCCTGTGTCCCCCTAATCGGCATCCATCACCCTCCTGCACCCATCGCCACCCAGGTAGGTTAGGGTCAGTGAGGGAGAGGCACCGTTAGGCAGGGAAAGAAGGGAAAAGTAAGTTAGGAAAAAAAAAAAACTTATCCAAACTTCCATCTATCCATCTAACCCTAACCCAGACCCCCCCCTGCCACTTGCCCCCCCCCCACCAGCCCCCCCACCCCACACCAGCCCCCCCCACCCCACCCACCCCCCACCAGCCCCCCCACCCCCCACCAGCCCCCCTCCTCACCACCACTTTTTTTTTTCTGCGTGCGCTGACTGGCCGGCACTTTTTAGCGTCCGTCCACTGTTAGCGCATCGCCCGCCCCACACCCCACCGACCGCTGATCAGCGTTGTACCGCTGATCAGCAAGTTTTAACTTTTTTTTTTCCTAACACTTGCCCTTTTTTTTTTGCCTTTTTTAGTACGCGAACACCCGTTGCCCACACACACACGCACATATAATAAAGTTTTACACACACGCACACCTACACGCACACACACCCATGGCCCGCCGGGTGTTCTCGGCCGAGGAGGCATATGCCCAGATTGCCTCCGACTCTGAGAGCCCCAGTGAGGATGAGGATGACCCCACGTTCCTCTTATCATCCGCATCCTCCTCATCATCATCGGATGACGATGAGCCACCAAGGCGGCGGAGACGCCGCCAGGCGGAGCCAGGGGCCCCACATGCTAGGGATCCTGTGGCCCACCCTAGTACGAGCCGCCCTGGGGTTCGTACTGGTTTCCCGGCCCACCAAATAAGTCCACCGGAGACCCCTGCCGATGAACTTAGCTGGTGTCCCCCAGTGGACTTTGAGCCTGAGATTCCGGATTTCGCTGGCAATCCTGGAATCCAGATTTCCACAGTGGGGTTTACTGAAATAGACTATTTTAGTTTTTTTTTCAGTAACCCACTGGTGAATTTGATGGTGGAGCAGACGAATCTGTACGCCCAACAGTTCGTCGCTCAAAACCCAGGCTCAGTTTTGGCTAGACCCGGTGGCTGGACGCCGGTCAGTGCAGCCGAAATGAGGACATTTTGGGGCCTCGTGCTGCATATGGGTCTAGTCCAAAAACCCAGTGTCAGACAATACTGGAGTGGGGACGTCTTGTACCAGACCCCACTGTACAGTATGGTCATGACACGTCACCGGTTTGAGGCCATCCGGAAATGTCTGCATTATTCCGATAATGCAGCATGTCCACCCCGAGGTGATCCTGCCTATGACCGGCTGTATAAGATACGGCCGGTCATCGATCACTTTGGGGCCACATTTCAGCAGGCCTACGTACCTGGAAGGGAGGTCGCGGTTGATGAGTCGCTCATTGCGTTCAAGGGGAGACTCAGTTTCCGCCAATATATTCCCACAAAGCGGGCGAGGTATGGCGTGAAGCTATACAAAATTTGTGAGAGTACCTCAGGGTACACTTACAAATTTCGTGTGTACGAGGGGCGAGATTCCCGTATTCAACCCCCAGAATGTCCCCCCACTCTGGGTGTTAGCGGGAAACTCGTGTGGGACCTTATGTACCCACTGCTGGATAGTGGTTACCACTTGTACGTGGATAACTTTTATACCAGCATTCCCTTGTTCAGGTCCCTTGCCGCCAGATCCACGTTCGCTTGTGGGACCGTGCGGAAAAATCAGCGCGGCCTCCCTGCCTACCCCCTCCAGGTACCTATCCCCAGGGGTGAGACCCGTGCACTTACCAGTGGAAACCTGTTGCTGGTCAGGTATAAGGACAAGAGGGATGTCCTTATGCTGTCCACAATCCACGGTAACGGCACCACCCCAGTCCCTGTGCGAGGTACCGCGGCAACGGTCCTCAAGCCCGATTGTATCGTCGACTACAATCGGTATATGGGAGGAGTTGATCTCTCTGATCAAGTCCTCACGCCATATAACGCCATGCGCAAAACCCGGGCATGGTACAAAAAAGTTGCGGTCTACTTGGTGCAGGTTGCCATGTACAACTCTTTTGTACTATCCCGAAGCGCTGGCAGCACAGGGACATTCCTCCAATTCTATGAGGCAGTCCTCAAGGACCTGATCTTTTCGGACCGGGAAAGAGCAGGCCGGAGTACCTCGGGAACTGGAGGCGCCCGGATCGTCCCTGGCCAACACTTTCCAGGTGTGGTCCCCCATACTGGAAAGAAGGGACGAACCCAAAAAAAGTGCAGAGTGTGTCACAAGAGGGGGATACGGAAGGACACCACAACTCAGTGTGACACGTGCCCCGTTCATCCGGGCCTCTGCATTATCAATTGCTTCAGGGAGTATCACACTTCCATGGAGTACTAAATTTTTATAATCCCCAACAGTTCACTAGAGAACATAAAACACTATGGCTCTCAGACTTTGGAGACACGAAAACTATTTTTCTTTCCCCAAAAAATATTAGTTTTAGTGCAGGCATCCTCAAACTGCGGCCCTCCAGATGTTGTAAAACTATAACTCCCAGCATGCCCAGACAACCTACAGCCATCATCAGGGCATAGTGGGAATTGTAGTTTTACAACATCTGGAGGGCCGCAGTTTTAGGATGCCTGCTTAGTGTGTCCAAAGTCTGAGAGCCATACATATTGGGCATCGTCGCGTGCGTAAAAGTCGTCGCTATAAAAATAACTTTTGACCAAACGCCTCGGATGAACGGTGTTAAAAATATAAAATAAAAACTGTGCCAAAACACCTATTTTTGGGCAAAATTTCAATTTAAATCCATTTTGCCGGTAATAAAGCAAGGGTTAACAGCCAAACAAAACTCAATATTTATGGCCCTGATTCTGTAGTTTGCAGAAACACCCCATATGTGGTCGTAAATGGCTATATAGCCGCACGGCAGGGCATAGAACGAAGGGAACGCCATACGGTTTCTGGAAGGCAGATTTTGATGGACAGTTTTTTTTTTGACACCATGTCCCATTAGAAGCCCCCCCTGATGTAGCCTAGACTAGAAACTCCAAAAAAGTGACCCCATCTAAGAAACTACACCCCTCAAGGTATTCAAAAGTTACTTTACAAACTATGTTAACCCTTTAGGTGTTCCACAAAACTAAATAGCGAATGTAGAAACAATTTTAGAATTTAATTTTTTTGTTACATTGCCTCAAAAAAGAGTAATATAGAGCAACCAAAAATCATATTTACCCCTAAAATAGTCCCAAAACAACAACCACCTTATCCCGTAGTTTCCTAGATGGGGTCACTTTTATGGAGTTTCTACTCTAGGGGTGCATCAGGGGGCTTGAAAGGGTACATGGTGTAAATAAACCAGTCCAGCAAAATCTGCCTTCCAAAAACCATATGGCGTTCCCCTTCTTCTATGTCCTGCCGTTTAGCCAAATAGTAGTTTACCACCACATATGGGGTGTTTCTGCAAACTACAGAATCAGGGCAACCCATTTTGAGTGTTGTTTGGCAGTTAACCCTTCTTTTACTCCTGGAAAAAATTGATTATATTGGAAAATTTTCCAAAAAATAGAAATTTCAAAATTGTTTCTCCATCTGCCATTAACTCTTGTGGAACACCTAAAGGGTTAACAAAGTTTGTAAACCCAGTTTTGAATACCTTGAGGGGTGTACTTTCTTAGATGGAGTCACTTTTCTGAAATTTCTATTCTAGGGGTGCAACAGGGGGCTTCAAATGGGACATGGTATAAACAAAACCAGTCCTGCAAAATCTGCCTTCCAAAACCCATATGGTGTTCCCCTCCTTCTATGTGCTACCGTTCGGCCAAACAGTAGTTTACGACCACATATGGGGTGTTTCTGCAAACTACAGAATCAGGGCAACCCATTTTGAGTGTTGTTTGGCAGTTAACCCTTGTTTTACTCCTGGAAAAAATTGATTATATTGGAAAATTTTCCAAAAAATAGAAATTTCTAAATTGTTTCTCCATCTGCCATTAACTCTTGTGGAACACCTAAAGGGTTAACAAAGTTTGTAAACCCAGTTTTGAATACCTTGAGGGGTGTACTTTCTTAGATGGAGTCACTTTTCTGAAATTTCTATTCTAGGGGTGCAACAGGGGGCTTCAAATGGGACATGGTATAAACAAAACCAGTCCTGCAAAATCTGCCTTCCAAAACCCATATGGTGTTCCCCTCCTTCTATGTGCTACCGTTCGGCCAAACAGTAGTTTACCACCACATATGGGGTGTTTCTGCAAACTACAGAATCAGGGCAACCCATTTTGAGTGTTGTTTGGCAGTTAACCCTTGTTTTACTCCTGGAAAAAATTGATTATATTGTAAAATTTTCCCAAAAATAGAAATTTCTAAATTGTTTCTCCATCTGCCATTAACTCTTGTGGAACACCTAAAGGGTTAACAAAGTTTGTAAACCCAGTTTTGAATACCTTGAGGGGTGTACTTTCTTAGATGGAGTCACTTTTCTGAAATTTCTATTCTAGGGGTGCAACAGGGGGCTTCAAATGGGACATGGTATAAACAAAACCAGTCCTGCAAAATCTGCCTTCCAAAACCCATATGGTGTTCCCCTCCTTCTATGTGCTACCGTTCGGCCAAACAGAAGTTTACGACCACATATGGGGTGTTTCTGCAAACTACAGAATCAGGGCAACCCATTTTGAGTGGTGTTTGGCAGTTAACCCTTGTTTTACTCCTGGAAAAAATTGATTATATTGGAAAATTTTCCAAAAAATAGAAATTTCTAAATTGTTTCTCCATCTGCCATTAACTCTTGTGGAACACCTAAAGGGTTAACAAAGTTTGTAAACCCAGTTTTGAATACCTTGAGGGGTGTACTTTCTTAGATGGAGTCACTTTTCTGAAATTTCTATTCTTGGGGTGCAACAGAGGGCTTCAAATGGGACATGGTATAAACAAAACCAGTCCTGCAAAATCTGCCTTCCAAAACCCATATGGTGTTCCCCTCCTTCTATGTGCTACCGTTCGGCCAAACAGTAGTTTACGACCACATATGGGGTGTTTCTGCAAACTACAGAATCAGGGCAACCCATTTTGAGTGTTATTTGGCAGTTAACCCTTGTTTTACTCCTGGAAAAAATTGATTATATTGGAAAATTTTCCAAAAAATAGAAATTTCAAAATTGTTTCTCTATCTGCCATTAACTCTTGTGGAAGACCTAAAGGGTTAATAAAGTTTGAAAAAACAGTTTTGAATACCTTGAGGGGTGTAGTTTCTAGAATGGGGTCATTTTTGGGAGGTTTCTATTATCTAAGCCTCACAATATGACTTCAAACCTGAACTGGTCCATAAAAAGTGGGATTTTGAAGATTTCTCAAAAATTTCAAAATTTGCTTCTAAACTTCTAAGCCTTGTAACATCCCCAAAAAATAAAATATCATTCCCAAAATGCTACAAACATGAAGTAGACATATGGGGAATGTAAAGTCATCACAATTTTTGGGGGTATTACTATGTATTACAGAAGTAGAGAAACTGAAACTTTGAAATTTGCTAATTTTTCTAAATTTTTGGTAAAAAATGTATTTTTTTATGCAAAAAAAATAACTTTTTTGACCCAATTTTAGCAGTGTCATGAAGTACAATATGTGACGAAAAAACAATCTCAGAACGGCCTGGGTAAGTCAAAGCGTTTTAAAGTTATGAGCACTTAAAGTGACACTGGTCAGATTTGCAAAAAATGGCCCGGTCCTTAAGGTGAAAATGAGCCCGGTCCTTAAGGGGTTAAGGCGAGTGGGGAATTGGGTATTTAATCTAAATATCCAGTATGCTTCAGATAAAAGGATTTTCCTCTTGATATTACCGCCTCTAGGTGGGACACTCTCCTTTTCAAAAGCGAAGGTACGTAAACTATTTATAACAAGGTTATGCTTCGTTATAAAATGATTTGCTGCATTAAAGGCGTCTGTCACTGAGGGATTTACAATGTAATTGACATGTTCTCGTAATCTCATTAAATTGCTTGCTAGTACTTCCCACATAAATGACATCACATACTTGATGGCATAAATTACACCTGTCATATTACAATTAATTAAATTTTTTTATTAAAAATGTTTTTGTATGTGTGGAATTGTTAAAACTTGTTTAGGTAAAGCATATTTACAAGTTTACATGGGTGTCCACCACATTTGGTGAACCGCTTATATTTCATCCATGTGTCTTTTCTTTTAGTTTCTAGAACGTGTAAATATCGAATGCCAAAAATTTGTAGAAATATTTACCCACCACCCCTACATCCTATTTTCTCGGATATTAGGTCCCTGATAGAGAGAATGGGGGACTGGTTGGATTCACTACTTCAGCCTTTAGTTAGTAGATTGCCAGGGTACATCCGAGACACCACTGATGTTCTCAGAGCTGTCTATGAAAATCAATGGTGTAGTGATTATAACTGGCTTACTTTGGATGTCATTTCACTTCATCCTTCTATACCCCATAATGTGGCCATTTTGGCCTTAGAGTACCACCTTAATAGATACAGCCAACATACAATGGAATTTATAGACTTAGAAGTTATCTCCTTTCTTATGACGCACAATTATTTTTCATTCAATAATATATTTTATGTTCAGACAAAGGGTGTGTCAATGGGGAAAAAATACTCACCATCTCTTGCCAACCTTACAATGGCATACTGGGAAGAGCAAAATATCTTTTGTGAGGGTAACCCTTTTGCAGGAGCGGTGATCTGGTATGGCAGATACATTGATGACTTGCTCCTTAAATGGGGCATCAATGTGTCTGCCATACCAGACTTTATGGATTATGTCAATAATACTCCATATAATTTGAGGTTTACACATCATGATCATCCTAGTGCCATTAGCTTTTTGGACCTTAGGCTGACTTGTTCTCAGGATCAGAATATCAGCACTGAGACTATTCGCAAAGCTATTTCAGGAAATACTATACTTAAAGCTAATAGTTATCACCCGATACATAAAATCATAGCTGTTCCAGTTGGGGAATTCATATGTGCACGTAGAAACTGTAGTTTAGATGCCATTTTTTTCAATGAATGCAAAGCTATTTGGACACATCTGAGTCTGAGAGGTTATCCAGACTAGATGTTACAGAGAGCCTTGAATATAGCGAAGAATAGGACTAGGGCAGAATTGATGTTAAAAAACACAGGATAAGAAGTACAACAGCGACTTAAAAAGATTAAAATAGACAAATCGCCAGGACCGGATGGAATACACCCCCGTATCCTAAGGGAATTAAGTAATGTCATAGCCAGACCCTTATTTCTGATATTTGCAGACTCTATACTGACAGGGAATGTTCTACAGGATTGGTGCATAGCAAATGTGGTGCCAATATTCATAAAGGATCCAAAAACAGAGCCTGGAAACTATAGGCCGGTAAGTTTAACATCTGTTGTGGGTAAACAGTTTGAAGGTTTTCTAAGAGATGCTATCTTAGAGCATCTCAACCAAAATAAGCAAATAACACCATATCAGCATGGCTTAATGAGGGATCGGTCATGCCAAACTAATTTAATCAGTTTCCATAAGGAGGTAAGTTCTAGACTTGACAGCGGCGTATCAATGGATGTTGTATATCTGGACTTCTCCAAAACATTTGACACTGTACCACATAAAAGGTTAGTATATAAAATGAGAATGCTCGGACTGGGAGAAAATGTCTGTATGTGGGTAAGTAACTGGCTCAATGATAGAAAACAGAGGGTGGTTATTAACGGTACACACTCAGATTGGGTCACTGTCCCTAGTGGGGTACCTCAGGGGACAGTGTTGGGCCCTATTCTCTTCAATATATTTATGAATGATCTTGTAGAAGGCTTGCAAAGTAAAATATCAATATTCGCAGATGACACTAAACTGTGTAAAGTAATTAACATTGAAGAGGACAATATACTACTACAGAGGGATCTGGATAGATTGGAGGCTTGGGCAGAGAAGTGGCATATGAGGTTTAACACTGACAAATGTAAAGTTATGCACATGGGAAGGAATAATGCAAGTCACCTGTACATACTAAATGGTAAAACACTCGGTAACACTGACATGGAATAGTATCTAGGAATTTTTATAAACAGCAAACTAAGCTGTAAAAACCAGTGTCAGGCAGCTACTGCCAAGGCCAATAAGATAATGGATTGCATAAAACGGGGCATAGATGCCAGTGATGAGAACATAGTCCTACCACTTTACAAATTGCTAGTCAGACCACACATGGAGTACTGTGTACAGACCACACATGGAGTACTGTGTACTGGGCTCCTGTGAACAAGGCAGACATAGCAGAGCTGGAGAGGGTCCAGAGGAGGGCAACTAAAGTAATAACTGGAATGGGGCAACTACAGTACCCTGAAATATTATGAATTACTATGTATAAATATATCAGGGGTCAGTACAGAGATCTCTCCCATCATTTATTTATCCCCAGGACTGGGACTGTGATGAGGGGACACCCTCTGCGTCTGGAGGAAAGAAGGTTTGTACACAAACATAGAAGACGATTCTTTACGGTAAGAGCAGTGAGACTATGGAACTCTCTGCCTGAGAAGGTGGTGATGGTAAGTACAATAAAGGAATTCAAGAGGGGCCTGGATGTATTTCTAGAGTGTAATAATATTACAGGCTGTAGCTACTAGAGAGGGGTCGTTGATCTAGGGAGTTATTCTAACTGCCTGATTGGAGTCGGGAAGGAATTTTTTATTCCCCTAAAGTGGGTAAAATTGGCTTCTACCTCACAGTTTGTTTGTTTTTTGCCTTCCTCTGGATCAACTTGCAGGATGACAGGCCGAACTGGATGGACAAATGTCGTTTTTCGGCCGTATGTACTATGTTACTATGTTACTATGTAACATGAAAATAAAAATGAAAATACAAATAAAAGTGAAAAGAAGTTTGAAAGATCCAGATTGGTTATCAGATATAGTAGGCAGTTCCCTAGTATACAATGTGTGCTCCAAAAATGTCTCCCTATACTTTATGAGGATAATATACTTTATGATATTCTAAACAATAGATGCAAGATTGCATCAAGACGCATTAGTACTCTGGATAATTTGTATTATTTTTTTTTTTACATGTTCTACAACTAAAAGAAAAGACACGTAGGTGAAATATAAGGGGTTCACCAAATGTGGTGGACACCCATGTAAAATGTGTAAATACGCTTTACCTACAACAAATTTTGACAATTCCACACATACAGAAACATTTTTAATAAAAAAATTACATTAAGGCTACATGCACACAAACGTTGTTTGCTTTTGTGTCCATTCCGTTTTTTTTGCGGATCCGGATTTGCGAACCGCAAAACACATACGGTCGTGTGCATATAGCCTTACATTGTAAATCCCTTAGTGACAGGCACCTCTAACGCAGCAATTCATTTTATAATGAAGCATAACTGCAATATGAATAGTTTACATACCTTCGCTTTTGAAAAGGAGAGTGTCTCACCTAGAGGCAGTAATATCAAGAAGAAAATCCATTTACATGAAGCATACTGGATATTTAGATAAATACCAGATTCCCCTCTGGCCTTAACCTAAAAAAAGAATTGATGTTTTGTTATTAGGAGCCGCAATCAAATAATGTTGTTATGATTCTAAGGAATGCTTTAATGCAAAGGACAATGTTAGTGTCACATTCAAACCAAAGAGTCTGTCCCTGTTTCTTCCCCTCTTAAGGTTTTTCCCTTTTTTTTTTTTTGAGAACTGGTATTGAACCCATTCACACTATGTATTTGTTTCTAACCAATTTTTTTTATATAAAATCTTCTATTGATGTGACGTACTATTATTTTATAATGTTTCCATACCGATACATCTTAGAAGGATTTTCAATAATATTATATATTTTTTTGTATCAGGTGAGGGGGTAATTGATTTTAATATGCATATATACCTTTGTTCTGAATGTGATAGAAGGTTGAATGCAGTGTGTCCGACTTAGGGATGATGATTCTCTACCTACAATCTGTCTATACCTGTTTCTTTCCTTTCACCTCTCCTTTTCTGTTTTCCCTCCCTGTTTTCATCTACCTTTTTTATTGGAGGGGCAGATCTATTTGAATCTCAGAGGCCGGACACACCGCAAGGTTACGACTAAGGCTACTTTCACACTTGCGTTCAGAGCAGATCCGTCTGGTGTCTGCACAGACGGATCCGCTCCTATAATGCAGACGATGGGATCCGTTCAGAACGGATTGGTCTGCATTATAGTTTAGAAAAAATTCTAAGTGTGAAAGTTGCTTAGACAGATCCGTCCAGACTTTACATTGAAAGTCAATGGGAGACGGATCCGTTTGAAAATTGAGCCATATTGCGTCAACTTCAAACGGATCCGTCCCCATTGACTTACATTGTACGTCTGGACGGATCCGTTTGCCTCCGCACGTCCAGGCGGACACCCGAACGCTGCAAGCAGCGTTCAGGTGTCCGCCTGCTGAGCGGTACGGAGGCCAAACTGAGCCAGACTGATGCATTCTGAGCGGATCCGCATCCACTCAGAATGCATTAGGGCAGTACGGATGCGTTCAGGGCCGCTTGTGAGAGCCTTCAAACTGAACTCACAAGCGGAGACCCGAACGCTAGTGTGAAACTAGCCTAAGAACACTTCAGTTCAAAACAAGTCAACCAGTGGTGGTGGGAGGTGATGTCTACAGGATGTAATATGTAACATAAACAATAAAGACGACCCAACCAAGAATTAATCCAGTGCTGAAACTTTCTTATATATTTATACGTGGAGAACTTGCCTCAGTGTGTCCCAAACACGGAGAGTATTGGGTGAGCTGGATTTTTCTGTTTATCTGTTACATAGAACACTAGTGTCCCCTTGTGGTAGTAGTGAGTGAGTGATACATAGTAAATTGATGCACTATGCAGTGGCGGATCCAGGGGGGGGGGGGCAACGGGGCAATTGCCCCCTTCCCGAGCTGGCGGCGGCGGCGGGGGCGGCAGCGGCAGCGGGGCACAGGGTGATGTGGAAGCGCTCATCTGCAGTCATCTGTATCGCCGTCCTGATACATCGCGCCGCCTGAGCCATACAGCGTGGGACACAGGCCAGAAGAGGCCTGCAGCGCATCGCTGACATGGAGGTAAGTATGTGTTTTTTTTTTCATTATATACAATACTTTTACTGGCACCTGGGGGCGGTTATTACTGGCAAAGGGGGGCTATTACTGGCAAAGGGGGGCTCTTATTACTGGCAAAGGGGGGCTCTTATTACTGGCAGAGGGGGGGCTCTTATTACTGGCAAAGGGGGGGCTCTTATTTCTGGCAAAGGGGGGGCTCTTATTTCTGGCAAAGGGGGGGCTCTTATTACTGGCAAAGAGGGGCTCTTATTACTGGCAAAGGGGGCTCTTATTACTGGCAAAGGGGGGGCTCTTATTACTGGCAAAGGGGGGGCTCTTATTACTGGCAAAGGGGGGGCTCTTATTACTGGCAAAGGGGGGGCTCTTATTACTGGCAAAGGGGGGCTCTTATTACTGGCAAAGGGGGGCTCTTATTACTGGCAAAGGGGGGCTCTTATTACTGGCAAAGGGGGGCTCTTATTACTGGCAAAGGGGGGGCTCTTATTACTGGCAAATAGGGGCTCTTATTACTGGCAAAGGGGGCTCTTATTACTGGCAAAGGGGGGCTCTTATTACTGGCAAGGGGGGGGCTCTTATTACTGGCAAAGGGGGGCTCTTATTTCTGGAAAAGGGGGGGTTTTATTACTGGCAAAGGGGGGGGCTCTTATTACTGGCAAAGGGGGGGCTCTTATTACTGGCAAAGGGGGGCTCTTATTACTGGCAAGGGGGGGATTTTATTACTGGCAAAGGGGGGGCTCTTATTACTGGCAAAGGGGGGGCTCTTATTACTGGCAAAGGGGGGCTCTTATTACTGGCAAAGGGGGGCTCTTATTACTGGCAAAGGGGGGCTCTTATTACTGGCACAGAGGGGCTCTTATTACTGGCTCAGAGGGGCTGTTATTACTGGCACAGAGGGGCTCTTATTACTGGGGGCTGTTATTACTGGCACAGATGGGCTCTTATTACTGGGGGCTGTTATTACTGGGGGCTCTTATTACTGGCTTAGAGGGGCTGTTATTACTGGCACAGAGGGGCTCTTATTACTGGGGGCTGTTATTACTGGGGGCTCTTATTACTGGCTCAGAGGGGCTGTTATTACTGGCACAGAGGGGCTCTTATTACTGGGGGCTGTTATTACTGGCACAGAGGGGCTCTTATTATTGGGGGCTGTTATTACTGGGGGCTGTTATTACTGGCACAGGGGGGCTGTTATTACTGGGGGCTGCTATTACTGGCACAGGGGGGCTGCTATTACTGGCACAGGGGGGCTATTATTACTGGCACATGATTGGGGGCACTATAGGGGCATCTACTGAGGCCACAAAGAAGGGGTATTTTATATGGGCTCTCTGTACAGTACAATTTTATACTGGGACACATTATGGTGGGTACTATGGGGAAGGGGGGAGAGGAGTACTATGGGGTCATCTACGGGGGGCACTAAGAAAGGGTATTTTATACTTGCAAATTATGGGGGACACTGAGTGCATCTACTGGAGCATTTTATACTGGTACATTATGGGGGGCACTAAGAGGAAGGAGGGTGTGGAGCACTATGGGGTCATTTACTAGGGGCACTATATAGGGGTATTTTATACTGGCACATTATGGGGGCACTATGGGGACATTAGCTCAACTGGGGGCATTACAAGGGGGTATTTTTTGCACTGTCACATTATAAGGATAATTATTTCTACTGGGGGGGCATTATGGTGGGCTTTATTACTCCCCCATGGTATGAGCCCCCTAGTAGCAGCACCATCCTCTTCCTGCTCTGCTATCCCTTTGCCCCTTCTCCAAATACTTATTATGAAATCTTTCTCATTAGGATAAAACACATCAGCTCCGCCGAGCCCCCGGCCAAAGTGTGGAAGTGGTGTCCGAGATCCCCAAGGGCCAAGTAACTGTGAGTGTTCATGTGAAATATGATTGTTATACACATATAGCCTACACTGTGTAGTCTGTTCTATAAGCACCATTGTTTTGTGGCAGCGGACAGAAAATAATCTGAAAGTGCCCCTCCCGAGACCAGGCTCTGGATCCGCCACTGTCACTATGATGTCATTAGTCACATGAAAGACCAAACCAAGCCCACCTTCCAGGGGGGGATAAAAGTTAGCAGGATCCAGCAAGGGAAAATAAGGATCCATCAAAGACGAGGCAGGAAGATGATTGAACTAAAGAAAACTTGACCATCACTTATTTCTTACAGCTGACTTCTTTCAGACAACTTAATTCTAATTTGCTGGTATAGTATAAATTTATATCTTTATATTAGGCAATTGATTAGCTATATATATATTGGGATAGACCATGTTCTTCTTAGGATCTAGATTGATTTGAGATAATTTTAAATGCAGTATAAATTATGTCTGTCAATATTGGGAGAAAAATATATACATTAAATATATACATTTGTATAATCTTCAAAAAACTTATTTCAGTTTTAGTTAATGGTATATATATATATATATATATATATATATATATATATATACAGTCCAATTGATGTACCATAAATATTGGTACATCGACACAATTCTAACATTTTTGGGCCTATACACCACCACAATGGATTTGAAATGAAACGAACAAGATGTGCTTTAACTGCAGAATGTCATCCAAATAAGGTGAACGGTGTAGGAATTACAACAGTTTGCATATGTGTCTCCCACTTGTTAAGGGACCAAAAGTAATGGGACCGAATAATCATAATAAATCAAACTTTCACTTTTTAATACTTGGCTGCAAATCCTTTGCAGTCAATTACAGCCTGAAGTCTGGAATGCATAGACATCACCAGACGCTGGGTTTCATCCCTGGTGACACTCTGCCAGGCTTCTAATGCAACTGTCTTCAGTTCCTGCTTGATCTTGGGGCATTTTCCCTTCAGTTTTGTCTTCAGCAAGTGAAATGCATGCTCAATCGGATTCAGGTCAGGTGATTGCCTTGGCCATTGCATAACATTCCACTTCTTTCCCTTAAAAAACTCTTTGGTTGCTTTTGCAGTATGCTTTGGGTCATTGTCCATCTGCACTGTGAAGCACCATCCAATGAGTTCTGAAGCATTTGGCTGAATATGAGCAGATAATATTGACCAAAACACTTCAGAATTCATCCTGCTGCTTTTATCAGCAGTCACATCATCAATAAATACAAGAGAACCAGTTCTAGTTCTATTGGCAGCCATACATGCCCATGACATGACACTACCACCACCATGCTTCACTGATGAGATGGTATGCTTAGGATCATGAGCAGTTCCTTTCCTTCTCCATACTCTTCTCTTCCCATCACTCTGGTACAAGTTGATACTGGTCTCATCTGTCCATAGGATGTTGTTCCAGAACTGTGAAGGCTTTTGTAGATGTCATTTGGCAAACTCTAATCTGGCCTTCCTGTTTTTGAGGCTCACCAATGGTTTACATCTTGTGGTGAACCCTCTGTATTCACTCTGGTGAAGTCTTCTCTTGAATTGTTGACTTTGACATACATACACCTACCTCCTGGAGAGTGTTCTTGATCTGGCCAACTGTTGTGTAGGATGTTTTCTTCACCAGGGAAAGAATTATTCGGTCATCCACCACAGTTGTTTTCCGTGGTCTTCCGGGTCTTTTGGTGCTGCTGAGCTCACCAATGCATTCCTTATTTTTAAGAATGTTTCAAATAGTTGTTTTTGCCACGCCTAATGTTTTTGCTATCTCTCTGACGGGTTTGTTTTGTTTTTGCTTTCAGCCTAATGATGGCTTGCTTCACTGATAGTGACAGCTCTTTGGATCTCATCTTGAGAGTTGAAAGCAACAGATTCCAAATGCAAATAGCACACTTGAAATGAACTCTGCACCTTTTATCTGCTCATTGTAATTGGGATAATGAGAGAATAACACACACCTGGCCATGGAACAGCTGAGAAGCATATTGTCCCATTACTTTTGGTTCCTTAACAAGTGGGAGGCACATATGCAAACTGTTGTAATTCCTACACCCTTCACCTGATTTGGATGTAAATAATCTTGTAATTAAAGCTGACAGTCTGCAGTTAAAGCACATCTTGTTTGTTTCATTTCAAATACATTGTGGTGGTGTATAGAGCCAAAAATGTTAGAATTGTGTTGATGTCCCAATATTTATGGACCTGACTGTATATATATATTAGTGACAGCTGATACAAAATCAAAGTAAACATTTTTTTCTCCATTCCAATCTTTCAACGGATCTTCTTATATTATGATCTTAATATATATTCTCATGCGTCTTTATATATAAATTGCTTGTGCCAATAAAGTGCAGCTTCCAATCAAAGTATACAAAAACAATCTCATATTATAAAAAAGTGCAAGTGCATTTTAAAATCACAATAAAACCACTTGGCTATATTAAATTCATCAATTCATCAGGATAGAGACGCATGCTGCACTTGAATGCATTTCATCCAACTTGCTGGTTTTTTGAAAAAACGCATAGTGGGAACATCACCCATCTGCAGGGTACATACAAAAATATATATATATATATATATTTTTTTTTTGGGATGATCATGTCAGTGCTGTCTCTTGAGTTGCGGACTGGTCTGCACAGGGATCTAGTGCCAAGTGGTCATATGACACCTATTTGGCGCCTAAGAATATCCAATCTTCCCACAGAGAAGATTTTTTTGAAATCATCTTCTATTCTCATATTTTTCTCAATTATGTCATTATATTGCACTACACCACAGCGCACCACTACTTCCCGTGCAGTCACTCATCCACAACACATAGACAACACTTCCCCACAAACAAACGCATGCTTGGGAGTCGGTGTGAATTACCGTCAATACCAGCATGCGGCATTAAGTATAATTCCCGTTTAAATCAAATGTAGCACAAAAAAAATTTGGGGAGACATATTCAATCATCCTGCAGGACGCCTCTCTCATCCCATGGATCCACATATCTGCAATACAAAACAAATATCATTATCCTCGCAAAAATTCATAACTGGTCTGTACATTCAATGTAATGATGTATCTAGTGATCATGCAATCGGGAGCCCGTGTCCCTTATCTCATCCCTACTGTAACACGGTAATCTATATTCAAACCATGGGGTTTTAATGTACCAAGGCGATGTATCCATTTTAGTTCACATTTCTTCAAGAGAGTAAGTATATCCCCCCCTCTTTTTAACACATTGATTCTTTCCAAAATTGTAAATTTCAGATCTTGTTCCTTATGTTGTTTTTCGGAAAAATGTTTAGCCACGGGAAGATCTTTTCTTTGATCTCTAATAGACTGTCGATGATTATTTAGTCTCGCCTTAATATCGCACGTAGTCTCCCCCATATAGAGTAAGTGACATGAGCACCACAACACGTATACTACCCATGAGGAATCGCAGGTCAAGTATTCTTTGATCTCAAAACGTTCCCCAGTCTGCGGATGTGTGAAATCCCTACTCTTCTGTAGATACTTACAATTCACACACCGCAGACATGGGTAACAACCTGTCCTCTTTATTTACATAAGGTCTGCTGGACTTGTTTTTTCTGCCCCTCTACCTCAGTTCTAACAATCCTGTCTTTGATGTTTCTGGAGCGTTTGTACGACATTAACTGTGGTGCAGTGAAGGCCGAAATCGCAGGGAAACCGCTCCTCAATGCACCCAATGTGAACGCACAATCCGCTCCATTGCAGGACTTAACTAATTGAATGTTGTTACAAATGGTATCCTCTCTATATTTGATTTTGCTTTACCCCTCAAAAGAGTATCGCAAGTTACTTGGTCGGCTTTATTCCTATTCCCCTGAATAACCCTTTTAGGATAGCTTCTGATTTTAAATGAATTTTCC
This sequence comes from Bufo gargarizans, assembly GCF_014858855.1. Taxonomy (NCBI): domain Eukaryota; kingdom Metazoa; phylum Chordata; class Amphibia; order Anura; family Bufonidae; genus Bufo; species Bufo gargarizans. The sequence continues at coordinate 171,580,217 of NC_058085.1, forward strand.
AATTTTTTATTTTTTTTTATGTTTTGCACCTGATAACCTCTAAAGTGAGTGCTGCCGGATTTCATATACTAATTATATATATATATATATATATATATATATATATATATTGAGATTGATGGAAAGTTTATCTTTAATTTGATCAACTGGATCAAATTGCTGGATAACAGGCTGAACTGTATGGACAAATGTCTTTTTGGCCTTATATATTATGTTACTATGTTACTAATATCTGTTAGCTGGGAGGTGTCATGTGTAGAGTTGAACGGACACCTGGATGTTCGTGTTCGACGGGTTCGGACGAACTTCACAAAAAAGTTTGAGTTCGGGACCCAAGTCAATGGGGACCCAAACTTTGGAGCACTAAAATGGCTCTAAAAAAGTATTTTCTGCGCCTACCATGTTCATAGCGGTTAACGGCGAATTAGGGTTCCACGCCGGAGAGGGAGCGTGAGAAAGAGATACCACATCCAAGTGAGGTCAATGGCTCCAATGTGATTGAGTGGAAATATGGGACAAGTTGTTAAAGTTGAAGCATCAAATGAAAGGAGGGGGCACGCATCAATTAAAGATAAATCTTTGAAATTTAATTCCCTGTCACCTATGCAGAGCATAGGGTTTTTCATCACCAAAAATGTGTCACCCACCAATGGAACATATGAATTTAAAAAATTTAGGTCCCTGTCACCTATGCAGAGCAGGGGTTTACTCACTGCAAAAATTGTAAAATGTCACCCAAGAATGCAACAGACAAATTAGTGAAATGTATTTCCTTGTCCACTAGGTAGAGCAGGGGTATATCACAGCCAAAAATTGGTGAATATCACCCAACTTTGTAACAGAAAAATTAGTGAAATGTATTAACCTGTCTACTAGGTAGAGCAGGGGTATATCACAGACAAAAATTTGTGAATTTCACCCGAAAATGTAACAGACAAATTATTGAAATGACATAAAATAAAATACATACAAATTTTTTAAAAAAAGCATCTTGATGTATAAGGTGGAGGTCCATATGGAGTAGGAGGTTAAGCAGGCGGTGGAGGTAGCGGTGTAGTGGAAGCGGCGGTAGAGAAGGACGAGGTAGCCAACACTGGTTTTTGGCTTTAATTTTAATATATACAGTACAGACCAAAAGTTTGGACACACCTTCTCATTCAAAGAGTTTTCTTTATTTTCATGACTATGAAGGCATCAAAACTATGAATTAACACATGTGGAATTATATACATAACAAAAAAGTGTGAAACAACTGAAAATATGTCATATTCTAGGTTCTTCAAAGTAGCCACCTTTTGCTTTGATTACTGCTTTGCACACTCTTGGCATTCTCTTGATGAGCTTCAAGAGGTAGTCACCTGAGTTGGTCTTCCAACAGTCTTGAAGGAGTTCCCAGAGATGCTTAGCACTTGTTGGCCCTTTTGCCTTCACTCTACGGTCCAGCTCACCCCAAACCATCTTGATTGGGTTCAGGTCCGGTGACTGTGGAGGCCAGGTCATCTGGCGCAGCACCCCATCACTCTCCTTCATGGTCAAATAGCCCTTACTTTCAAAGTTTTCCCAATTTTTCGGACTGACTGACCTTCATTTATTAAAGTAATGATGGCCACTCATTTTTCTTTACTTAGCTGCTTTTTTCTTGCCATAATACAAATTCTAACAGTCTATTCAGTAGGACTATCAGCTGTGTATCCACCTGACTTCTCCACAACGCAACTGAAGGTCCCAACCCCATTTATAAGGCAATAAATCCCACTTATTAAACCTGACAGGGCACACCTGTGAAGTGAAAACCATTTCAGGTGACTACCTCTTGAAGCTCATAAAGAGAATGCCAAGAATGTGCAAAGCAGTAATCAAAGCAAAAGGTGGCTACTTTGAAGAACCTAGAATATGACATATTTTCAGTTGTTTCACACTTTTTTTGTTATGTATATATTAACATGTGTTAATTCATAGTTTTGATGCCTTCAGTGTAAAGGAAACTCTTTGAATGAGAAGGTGTGTCCAAACTTTTGGTCTGTACTGTATATATATTTTTTTTATTAGGGTACACCCCAAAAGAGAGGGAAATATCAAAAATACAATGAGCAATTGTGCTGCAGTATAACAATGGCTAGGTAAGGCCGGTATATATGTCTATTCTGCGCAAGGTACGGACAAGTCCTGTGGGATCCATGCCTGGTTAATTTTAATGAACGTGAGCTTGTCCACATTGGCTGTGGGAAGGCTTCTGTTCTTGTCTGTGATAATGCCCCCTGTCGTGCTAAACACACAATCAGACAATACACTGGCTGCAGGGCAAGCCAGCACCGTCAAGGCATAAAGGGCAAGTTCAGGCCATGTGCCCAATTTGGAGACCCAGAAGTTGAAGGGGGCAGACCCGTCATTCAGTACGTGTAGGCATGTGCACACATACTGCTCCACCATGTTGCTGAAATGCTGCCTCCTGCTTAAGACGTTCCATAGCAGCTGGAGGTGCTGGTTGTTGTGGCGTGCTGACAAAGCTTTTCCACGTTTCGGCCATGCTAACCCTGCCTTATGAGGTGCTAGTGGTGCCCCAGCTGTATTGGCCACCTCTTCCTCCTCCTCTGCCTTCGCCTTGTGCTTTCACTTTGGCCCCGCTGTCAGGTGGAAATGCCCCCTGCATCGTGTCTACCAGCTTGCGTTTGTACTCGCACATCATACGATCACGCTCCAGTGACGGAATTGAGGACAGTGCGTTGTCCTTGTAACGTGAATCCAGCAGCGTGGCCACCCAGTAATCAGCACAAGTTAGAATGTGGGCAACTCGGCGGTTGTTGGGGAGACACAGCAGCATATAATCGCCCATGTGTGCCAGGGTGCCCAGAGGGAACTACAAGCTGTTCTCTGTGGGAGGTGTATCGTCTGTTTCCTCTATATCCCCCCAGCCATGCATCAGTGATGGCCATGAGCTGGTTTGGGTGCCACCCTGCTGTGAACACGGTTCCTCCTTCTCAATCTTCAAATCCTCCAACTCGTCATCCTCCAGAACTTTGTCCTGGCTTGACAATTGTGTACCTAGCATTTGTGAGTGCAGGAACTCACCCTCGGAACCACTTGTGACTAACTGGCCGAAAACACTATGAAATGATCCCTCTTCCTCCTCCTCGTCCTGTGCCACATCCTCTTCCATCATCGCCACAAGTGTTTTTTCAAGGTGGCATAGAAGTGGGATAGTAACGCTGAGAACTGCGTCATCAGCACTGGCCATGTTGGTGGAGTACTCTAAGCAGCACAACAAAGCACACAGGTCTCGCATGGAGGCCCAGTCATTGGTGGTGAAGTGGTGCTGTTCCGCAGAGCTACTCACCCGTGCGTGCTGCAGCTGAAACTCCACTATCACCTGCTGCTGCTCGCACAGTCTGGCCAGCATGTGCAAGGTGGAGTTCCACCTTGTGGGCACGTCGCATATGAGGCGGTGAGCGGGAAGGCCGAAGTTACGCTGCAGCACTGACAGGCGAGCAGCAGCAGGGTGAGAACGCCGAAAGCGCGCACAGACGGCCCGTACTTTCTGCAGCAGCTCTGACATATCGGGGTAATTTTTAAGGAACCTCTGCACCAATAAATTCAGCACATGCACCAGGCAAGCGATGTGCATCAAACCGGCTAGTCCCAGAGCTGCTACGAGATTTTGCCCATCATCACACACCACCAGGTCGGGCTTGAGGCTCACTGGCACTAACCACTCCTCGGTCTGTTGTTCAAGGCCCATTTACAGCTCCTGCGCTGTGTAGGGTTTGTCCCCTAAACAGATACGTTTTAAAACTACTTGCTGCCGTTTACCCCTGGCTGTGCTGAAGTTGGTAGTGAAGGTGTTACGCTGACCAGATGAGGAGGCAGTAGAGGATGAGGAAGCGGAGTAGGAGGAGGAAGCAACAGGAGGCAAACTGAAGCGCCCTGAAATCCTCATTGGTGGAAGGACATGCGCCAAACTGCTATCTGCCTTAGGCCCAGCCGCCACTGCATTTACCCAGTGTGCTGTTAGGGAGATATAACGTCCCTGTCCGTGCTTACTGGTCCACGTATCCGTAGTTAGGTGGACCATGCCACAGATGGCGTTGTGCAGTGCACACCTGATTTTGTCCCTCAATTGGTTATGCAGGGAAGGGATGGCACGCCTGGAAAAGTAGTGGCGGCTGGGCACGACATACTATGGGACAGCCACCGCCATAAAGCTTTTAAAACTCTCTGTCTCCACCAGACGGAATGACAGCCTTTCAAAGGCTATTCATTTTGAAATGCTCGCATTCAGGGACAGGGATCGTGGGTGGGTAGGGGGGTACTTCCTCTTCTGCTCCAGTGTTTTGGAGATGGAGAGCTGAACGCTTCCATGGGACATTGTGGAGATGCTTGGTGACCCAGGTAGTGGTGTTGCTTGCAGATCCTCTGTTTGCGGGGTGGCAGGTTCCACTGTCACTCCAGAGGTGGATGAAGAGTCTGAGACTGCAGCAGAAGAGGAAGGAGGAGGAGCCAGAGACCTTTCTTGTCTTTTGAGGTGTCTACTCCACTGCAGCTCGTGCTTTGCACTTAGATGAAGGTCATGAAGGGTGTGCTCAGGTTGAGAACGCTTATGCCTCGCTTTAGGCTCTGATTGCACAGCATGCAAACCACTCGTGTCTTGTCATCAGCACATTGTCTGAAGAACCGCCACCACCAGGGAACTCCTTGGAGCTGGCTTTGTTGTGCTCAGTCCCTTGCTGCGTTGGGCAGTAGCAGGCATACTGTCTATGGGACGGCGTTCCGCCTTTTCACCCTGCTCCCTCTTCTGCTATGCTGGTGGCTCTGTGTGACCACCGCCTCTTCCTCCGAACTAGACAGGTCATTCGCATGACCTTGATTCCATGTGGGGTCGAGGACCTCATCGTCTTCCACATCATCTTCCACCAAGTCTTCACCCCTGCCCTCCTTGTCGGTCTGCACACTGCAGAAAGCCACAGTAGTTGGCACCTGTGTTTCGTCATCATCCAAGACGTGCTGTGATGGTCCACCCATGTACTCATCTTGAAACATAGGTGGTTGGGCATCGGTTCAACTCTTCCACTTCTGGGGCAGGGCTATGTGGATGTCCCTGGGAAGCCCTAGCTAGCAGAGTCATCAAAAAGCAGAAGAGACTGCTGCATGACTTGGGGCTCAGACTGCTTGGCTGATTTGCAAGGGGGTGATGTGAAAGACTGATGGACATCGGCTGCAGGTGCCAACTCTGATCTTTTAGCAGGAGACTGGGTGGGAGACAATGTGAAGGAACTGGAGGCACTGTCAGCAACCTAATCTACTATCGCCTGTACTTGTTCTGGCCTCACCATTCGTAGAGCTGCATTAGGCCCGATCAAATAACGCTGAAGGTCACCTACTCGCACCTGAGGAAGGTGTTTCACTTGTGAGTGTAGCTTTCACAGATCGACCACGTCCTCTCCCTGCAACAGAAGCTCCACCAGCAGAGCCACGACCGGGGCCACTTCCCTTATTTGACGCTCTCCTTATTCTCCGCAAATTTAGGATCTTGCCCAAAATGGGTGTATTTTTAAAAACAGAATATAAGAAGAGCAACGGAGCGGGGCGCAGCCGTAGTGAAGTGCAGCTTGACTTGGGGGGAAGACAGAGGGCATTAAAAGGGTTAATGATTTTAGTGTGTCTGGGGAGGTCAGGTGCAGGACAAGGGGGTGTGGTGTTGTGGTACATTTTCCCGGGCAGTATAAAGTGCAGGGTTTTAGGGGGAGGTCCATCTGACCAATTTGTAGCCTGAGGGAAGTTCCCGCCCACCCTCCCATTTTTTGTTATGTGTTTTCAGTTTCAAAGTTGGGCAGGCAGGGGGAAGGAACCTGGAAGGTAATTCAAGGGTGAAAATGGTGCACTGCATGTGAAAATGTGCAACTCATGTGTTTTGAAGCTGTACGCTGGGTGCCCCTGTTTGGGAAACTGGGCCTACAGGGTTATTTACTGGTAATAAAGAAATATTGGTGCCCTTGGGTCGGTGAGCGTGGCCAGGGGTAAGGTGGCGATACAAGTTAAAGTGATGAGTAAGAGTACAGCTTGATTGGTTGCCTTCCGGGGTCCTTCTACAATGCAAGGGGTTGCAGTGTCGAGTTGGTTGGCCGTGGTCATGTTATGTTGGGTATATATATATATATATATATATATATATATGTTATATATATGTTATTATGGAAATGCATAATTGTTTGATTCAAAGAAACATGTGAACGTGTTGGGTTAATAAAGTTATGCTACGGCCCGTTTTACCACAGAAGGTCTCCGTGTCATTTGTGGGTATTGGGTTAAGGGACAGGTTTAGTGACGGTTAGCCCGTAATAGTTCTTCCATCCCTTTAAGTCATAGCAGTATCTAAAGCGTGTATTTCACACTGACATATGCAGCAAAGGCCGAAAATATATTTTTTTTGCCAAAAATCTGTGTTTTTTTAATAACACAATATAAGAGCAGTATCTAACTGGTGTATCTCACAATGATAGATGCAGCAAAGACAGCAAATTTTGTATTTTGCCCAAAATGGGTGTTTTTTTTTAAACCCAGAATATTATTGCAGTATTTCAAGCTTGTATTTTACACTAATAAATGCTGCAAAGGAGATGTAGGGTATTGCAAAAAATGGGTGTTTTTCTTTTAAGACACAGAATATTATTGCAGTATTTCAAGCTTGTATTTCACACTAACAAATGCAGCATAGGCCCCAGATATAGGGTATTGCCAACAATGGGTGTTTGTTTTCTGCATTTAGATACCTGGTCATGCAGATGGTGCTCAAGTTTAGAACATTTATGCCTCACTAGAGATGTCGCAAACATAAAATTTTCAGTTCGTGAACGGCAAACGCAAATTTCCTCAAATGTTCGCGAACGGGCAAACCGGGCTGCAACTGCGCCGTGTCACTGTCACTGTGTCTGTGCCGTCCAGTTTACTCTCACACCCGATATGAGTGTTATTTTCTGTAGTTCTCTTCTCATCAGTTTAATCCCTGTTACGTCCCCAATCTGGGTCCATTTATTGAATTGATTTTTCGAACGGGGAGATGGTTAAAAAAAACGCTGGCTCTCTCCCCTTTGTTTTAATCCACGGTCACTGTGTCTGCACCGTGCAATTTACTGTCACACCCGATATGAGTGGTATTTTCTGTAGTTCTCGTCTCATCAGTTTAATCCCTGTTACGTCCCCAATCTGGGGTCCATTTATTGAATTGAGTTTTCAAACGGGGAGATGGTTAAAAAAACGCTGGCTCCCTCCCCTTTGTTTGAATCCACTGTCACTGCGTCTGTGCAGTGCAATTTGCTCTCACACCTGATATGAGTGGTATTTTCTGTAGTTCTCATCAGTTTAATCCCTGTTACGTCCCATATCAGGGATTGCCTTTTGTGCAAAAAAAATTTAGCCGGGTACCTTCGACTGCCTTCACAGTGACAGACCAAACTCTGATACACCAAACTGAATTGATTTTAGGAACCGGGAGATTAAAAAAGCAGCTTGGTCGGTCCTCTTACTCCCAAGTTGGGGCACTGCGCGTGCATGGAGAAATGTGCTGTGACACCCTATATGAGTGGTGTCTTAACTAGTACTATTCCTATCAGTTTAATCCCTGTTACGTCCCCTATCCGGGGACGTGTGTCGAATTGATTAACCATTGTCGAATTAACAAACCATTACAACATCCTGAAATAATTTTGTTCTGAGCTCTGTACTTGATTTGTATTGGAATTGATGGGGATTTTTTAAATTGTCTGCATTATTTTTAATAAACTATTAAGAGACTTTATTATGATTTTTTTTATTTTATGTAATGAAAACCCATGCAACTTAAAAAAAAGAAAAAGAAAAAATGTTTTTTCTATGAAAAATTATCCAGCCGATCGCTTTTGGTCTGATTATAATGAATCAACGGCTTTATTATCATCTGGGGTGTGGCAACATTGCCAACACACTCATAGAGGTGATGATCCCTTAATTGTGACACGCAAGCCCCTTCACCACAACAAGGTAACAATCACGAAGGGGAATTGACCAGGGGCGTACATAGAAATCACTGGGCCCCATAGCAAGCATCTGAATTGGGCCCCCTAACCCCACCCACTATCCACCCCTGGCCCGTCCCACCTCCTGTCCTGGCTCCTCCCATGCCACACCCCCATTAAAGAATCCCTAATGCCCCCCAAAATGCCCGGGGGGAAGGAGTAGGAGAGCACACTGTCCACTATGAGCCCCCCAAACCCTTAATGCCCCCCAAAATGCTCAGGACAGTGTGCTATCCTTCTACTTCTCTTCCCCCTGGGCATTTTGGGGTAATGGGGGCATAAGGGGGGCTCATAGAGAATTCAGGGGGGAGGCTCATACAGGACAGAGTAGGAGGAAAGCGGACTGTCCTCTATGAGCCCCCCAAACCCTTAATGCCCCCCAAAATGCTCAGGACAGTGTGCTTTCCTTCTACTCCTCTCCCCCCTGGCATTTTGGGGGGCATTAGGGGTTGAGGGGCTCATAGAGGACTGGGGGGGGGGGAGAGGCTCATAGAGGACAGTGTTCTTTCCTCCTACTCTTCCCCGAACCTGGACATTTTGGGGTAATGGGGGCATTAGGGGGGCTCATAGGGGATTCATGGGGGGGGGCTCATACAGGAAAGAGTAGGAGGAAAGGCGGGACATCATATAAGGATTTCTTGGTCTGCAGGTATCTGTTACTTCTTTACAATGTGCCCCCGTTGCCTGTCACTGCAGGGAGCTCGGCCCATATGCTGCAACTACATGCAGCATATAGGCCGAGCTCCCTGCAGTGACAGGCAACGGGGGCACATTGTAAAGAAGTAACAGATATCACCCTGCCCCCCAGAGATTTGTAAACTAATACGGGCCTCAGGCAGCATAATATATAATATAGTCATAGTCAGAGTCGGCCGGGCCAGGCACTGCTGCAGGGAGTGCAGCCGGCAGTGACACGGCGGCACGAACGAACGGTACTTGTTCTGAGTCTGAGTGACTTACTTCAGGCCAGCCAGCCAGGGACACAGCTGGGCCCGGTGCTTCAGAATCTTCTCCTCAGCTCAGGCACTCTGGCGACGGCGAAGTTCGAGCCGATTCTCCCGCCCCCTTGCGCCACTGGCCAATCAGCAGCTGCCTCAACAGAGTTACCTTGTGCTGATTGGCCAGCGGCTCGAGCGCTACAGGCTGGCTTGATCCCGATTCCGCGTCAGCAGACTGTCAGGATCAGGTCAGGAGGAGGTCAGGTCAGGATCAGGTCAAACGGGGGGGGGGGGGGGGGGGGGACTTGGCGGCGATTGCGGAAGATGAATTGGGGCTGGAGAAAAGCAGCCGCATAGCCGGCTGCAGTTCATGAGTGGGCGGGGCCAAATACTGTGGGCGGGGCCTTCTCTGCGCTACGGGCCCCCCAGTGCCGCGGGCCCCATAGCAGTGGCGTGGTCTGCCTCTATGGGCGGTACGCCACTGGAATTGACACATGTATGAGCCTTTTATTTGTTTTGTTTTTGCATCCACAGTGCAGCACCAGAGGACAAGAAAAATAATGGTATTGTTGCAGCCGCTGTTGTAGCAGCGGCCGGAAAAAATTATGTTTTCCAGGCAGAAAGGTGACTAAAACATTGCGGCTTGAACCCTAGTTAGTGGCAGAGAATTCACGAAAGTCATCCGGTATGCAGACATTAAATACAGCAGCGTGGGGACCATTTTGAGGCCAAGGCATCAGGCCTTTTGTTAGTCAAACGTATCCCCCACTGTCAGTCCCTTCGGGATCCATGCCTCATTCATCTTAATGAAGGTGAGGTAATCAACACTTTTTTGACCGAGGCGACTTCTCTTGTCAGTGACAATGCCTCCTGCTGCACTGAAGGTCCTTT